>NC_044262.1:9651989-9945049 GCF_003957555.1 Calypte anna | reverse complement strand
GAGTTAGGAACAGGAAGAAATGCAAAAGCACACGAAAATAAACATAAATAAGAATGAAGATTTAGTGAAAGAAACATCCTGCTTGTGGCATACCATATCTGCAGCAGGCTGAGATACAGATCTGGATCTGTGCCCTGGTGCTTAAAGCCAGGACATGCATAATAATTAAAATGCATAATAAATTAAAAATGCTTATCTTGGTTTTCTCAAACAATTGTCACTTCAGTATACTTAGATAACTTGGAAGGAGATACCAGCTGCAGTGACAGTTACCCAGTTCAAATACCATATATTAAAAATAGTCTGGGATTTTAATAAACAGCTTCCAAGTTTCCAGCCATGACCAAGGGACAGTCAATACTGCATATTTCAAACTCAATCACACAACTGTTCTTAAGAACCTGCTTGCCTCATTTGATCATATAAAACATGAGTTCTTTTGGCTATGAAGAATTATTCTGGGAGGCAGAGCAGAGAAAGAGAAATTAAACTCTTCAGATAACAGCTTGATATCTCTCCTCCACCATTCAAAAAAAGAATTAAGAAAGTTATGGCAAAAACTTTTTTACTATGTCTTCATTATTTATTCTACTGAAGTGGAAAGACAGTGGGGAAGAAAAACTAAGTTTCAAGTCTTGTTGAAGAGCAAAATGGAACCCAAGCAAACTCTTGTGTTGGCAAAGATTTGCAATGCAGCTGACATTTGCTGAAGAGACACAAGTAATAAAGGTACCATGCTTGCCATTCTGCCATAGAAATCCTCCTCTCTTTGATCAGGAAAAGAGTTTTGTGAAGCAGACTCTGGGGCAATTCTCTGCATTCCTTAAAAAACAAATTGAGATTACATTAGAGGGGGGAACACAACAATGACAAAAAAAACCCAACAAACCCCTAAAAAGTCCCCAAACACCACATTTTAAGGCAAAGATTTTCACTAGTTACAAATTTTGTGCTAGAAAAGAACCTGGTATTGTCAATAATGTGAACTGCAGTTGCTCTGATTGTTCATCTTTTTTCTCCTGCATGGGTAATTGTTTGTTCTAAACACAGGTCAGAGCAGGCTGAGGGAACCACCAGTGGGGGCAGTCTGAGGTTCTGCACGCCTCTAACTTTTGCATGCCTGCCTTCACATGTCAGGTCTTGCTATCACAGAATTAAAGCTTATCAGGCTCCCAGAAGCTGATGCCCAGAGGCAGAAATCCCTGAGGCTCCATTCAGAGACAGAATTCCCACTCCCAGTTCACTCAAGTGATTCAGAACACTCCCTAGCAGAGTCCAAATCATAATCTGCTGAGGCTGACCTCTCTTTTAAACTAAGCCAAACAGGATGAATACTACAAATCTCCACAAATCTTTCTGTACAGTTACATGGTGGCTTTGAATTTCACTACCCAAGATGTGACTTATATTTTCTAAAAACTGAGATATTTTTGCATTGTTTCCCAAAATACTTCATTGCCTTTATAAGGAAGGCAAGCTGTTTTCCTAGATTCCAGACCTGTTTCCAGGTTTGGCTGCTCTTCTGATTGTGGGTCAATTTCTTGTGGTGGTCCTCCTGGTGGTAGTGCTGACCCTGAATACATTGGTGATGGTTCAGTTCCATATGGATTTGTAAATCCTGGAGGTACAAAGCCAGGTCCTGGACCAACAGGCTGAGAAGCCACTGGATAGAATGGGACACTCTGGGGAGCTTCCTGGTCACCAGGAGGAATCATAGCAGCTGAGCCATCAAGGACAGCCTGAGGTACTGCAGCAGAAGACAAGAGTTAAGAAATTCCAGTGTGAAATTTCCAGGAGTGAAACCTCACTGCTTTAACCACCCCCTTAGGTTGTTTTATACACATGAAACCCCAAATATTTATTTTCTCTCAGTCATGAAGGATATGAAGCACTAACCTGAAGGCATCAGTTGCACACTTTGAGCCATATTGGGTAACAAGGATGCTAACAAAGGATTTTCAGCACCTGGAGCCAGGTCACGGCCAGGTCCTGCTCCGTCACACTGACTGGCGTGGTCTAATTCTGAGCTGGGTGTGCTACAGCCATATGGTGGTGGGGTGGATCTGTCTGTGTTATAAGCTATTGCACCCTCCTGCACAAAAATCAAGAGCTTAGAAACTGTACCTGCTTCTGTAATTAGCAGTATAAACCAACCCATTGAAAAGCTGGATTTACACTACTCTGAAGAAGAGAATACTTCACGTTGAGAAGTAGATTCTGTACCTTGATCTGTCCATCCAGGTGTCGAAGCCTCACTAACCAGGAAGGCTCAATAAAAGATTCCTGTTCTGGCTTTTCTTTTATCTGGGGGTCAAACAGGCGTAGCTGTGATGACATCTAGAGAAAGGAATCATTGTGAAGTTTTAGTGAACTGCCCAAAAGAAAAAAAAAAAAACCCTTCCAATATGAAACCCCAAATTCTGAATTCTTCCACCTTACCTGGATTAGCTGGCCAATAAGGACAGGGGAATAGTAACGTGGATCTTTAAGGACAGTTCTGGAAATGACTTCACAATAATGGAAAGCCTGGGCAGCAAGCCCCATCTCAGCCAGTCGGCAGGCATAGATGAATTTGAAAACCTATGGAATGCAAGAAAGGGAAATAAACCAAGTGATGAGAGCACATGCAGAGGTATCAAGTGACAAGCAGCCTGTCATTTCAGTTGAAAGCTCAGATATCCCATTACCACACCTATAATAGGGGAAAACAAAGAGGGAAAAAGCATTGAACTCTCCCTTTTTACCCAATGTATTCAGTGGAAGTTGTCTATTTGTCTACAGCTAATGTCAACACCTCCTACTGGATTTTTCTTTTGGCACAGAGTTACAGCAACAACAGAATTTAAAATTCAGAAGTTCAGAATGCCCAGATGAAAAATGTGAACAGAAGAGGTAAATGACAACAGGAAAACAAAGCTATCTTGCACTATGTCATCCACAAATATTTCATGTTACAATGAATAAAATGTTCCCTGTGCTGAATACAGCATATGAGAGATTAAAACTTCATATAAAATCTGCCAAAATAAAATATGAGAATGGCTCTTTACCTGGAAATTGGGTAAGCAGCCAGGCTGAGTTCCTAATGATTGTGCATATTCATAGGCTTCTGTTCTTTGAATAGCTTCATTGGTGGCAAACTTAAAAAATGGTAAGCTATTTGAGAACAGGAAATAAAAACATTAGTATTGACACTATATATGCTGATGATAAATAAAGACAATCAGAAAAAAAAGGCAGAAACATTGTGCTATTAGAAACAGAGTATCAATAATTTCTACTCTTTAAGCAAGGACAAGGCATCAAATAGTTATCTCAAAAACCAGCTGTAGATAGTGATGATAAGGGGAGCAGTGCAACTACTCAATCCTCTCAAACCATTAAGCTTTCGTTTTTGCACATAAGAAGCTGTGATTCAAAAACAAACAAAAAAAAAGGAAAGTCAAACCTATGATTTGATCCAATTAAGACAAGCTTTGTTATCTTCCTTGTGTAAACTCCAAAACCAACTTGGGCCATAAGGTAACAAAAATGAGCAGCATCCAGCAGGCCTTTAGAAGCTGTAGAAAAACAAGCAACAGAACTCAGAATATTTCCTCTCAGTGGCACCTTGTAATTCAGCATCCCCTATTGTTTTGGCTTTGCATTCAAACACCTTCACAATAGGGACACACCCATCTAAAACTGTTGCACTTGACATTTTACACAGCAAGTGCTTGCTTTCCAAAAAATAAGCTGAGTAATTAAAGGTTTCAGAAAGCTTTTCCTTCAGTCATCACCCTGTTCATTCCCCAAGAGTTACCAAGAGTGTCTCCCATGGTAGCAATGGTCCTGGATTCCAAGTCCACATTATTGGTCAAGTTGGATAACACCATTGCTAGGTGAGGCCTCCAGTCTCCCCATTTCTCATCTCCACAGCACTAAAATTAGAAGAATTACTCAGTCAAATCAGTGACTGGAGCTCTGTGTGGGTAAGTGTTTCAACCTAAAAAGGACTAAAACAACTTATCTGACAATCCTAGGAAAAAAAAGCACATGGGAAGATGACTGTTGGGAGCTACTCCCTGCAGTGGCTCATGCTTGGTCTTACCGTGGAAGCAGCTGGCATCCTTCCAGACATCAGCTGGTACACAGTCTGCAGAGGGTCATTAATTGGGAGACTGTTGGCAAACCTACAGGGAGGTTATGCAGAAAAACAGAACACAGACATGGGGTAAGCACTTAAAAAGTACTTGGAATACAGAGTGGCAGTTAATTGAGCTTAGTTTGAGAGGAGGAAATGATGTTCAGAAGTGCTACACTGAATTAGCAACTGCCCAGTGGATCATGTTCAAAAGTTACTGGTTAACTGGGTCTGCCACTCTGACACAGGGCAGCCCAAGGTAGGAAATCCTGAGGAATCTCCTCATGCCAACTGGCTACACTTCCCACATCAGTTCACAAGCTCAGGAAGCTGATAGAAAGGTTTGTGTACAGATAAAGTATGTAGGAACCCATCTGCTTGCTTCAGGCAAGGAGACTGAAGGGTACAGCAGTCACTTGACTTTAATAAAGTTGACAACTGAGTTTTTGCACAATTTTTTCAAAGCCTGGCTAACAGCAACTGCCAAGCAAGCCCAGAGATTACACTGTACAAACACCCCTCAGATGAAACAGGTAGTATAGAGTAACTTCTCAGGTTTAAGTTCCTGGCCAGAAGGCCCAGAATAAAAGTAACAGATGATAATTAGAATATATAGGCAAAATTAAAGCATAATTCTTACATGGGCTTCTAAGGATAACTCATGATTTTGACACTAAGATTTCTGAGCACCAAGTCTCTACCTCATTAGCAATTAGTCAGTCATACTGTACTAAGCAACAAGCAACAGTACAAACAGTACCTGGTCATAACTCTTGCATGTGTTCTGCTGTCCATTTTGCTGGCAAGTAGCAGAGCATGACCCCACAAACCATGCTTCATGGCAGACTCCAAAGCATCCTATTTAATACAGAAATTAGTTTCCTGAGAATAGCTTAACATACTATTCAGATAAAGAATGACTGTAGTATTTTGTGACAATGAAAAAAAAACCCAAATGTTTTAAGATCAAATGCTAACACATGAATATAGCTTTGGCTTCCATTACAAACTGTAGGGCCTAACATTATTTTTTCCATACCAATGCAGTGCAGTGCCATGAAACATCATATGCACTGCAGGTTGCAAAAATTATTTTAACTGATGCCTAGAACTTCTAAGATTTGTGAAAAGTGAGCAAAGTAAGAGACACTTAGAGTTGTAACAACAGGATAAGCACTCACCTTCTTGCGGCCATAAAGCAGCAGCTCTCTGAACCTCTCTGTTTCCTTCTCCAGACTGTCAATTGCAGTTATAAGACTGTCAGTGAGAAATGAGAGCTGGGCTTCACCAGATTCCTCTTCTGCTTGTTCCAAAGCCTCATTAGTGAAATCAATCAAATTTGCCTCATTAGGGGACTTGCCAGGAAGCCACACGGTTTTATGATCTCGCAGCAAAAGTTCAGCCAGGTCTGTTCCCACAACTGTCTACACATGTAGAGAAAAAAAAACCCAAAATAATATTAAAATCCATTATTTCAACATTACCTTCATTGTATTTGTCACTTCAGCAACAGTGTCTGAGCACAAGTAATCATTTTACCTGTTCCATCAGCCTGTGACCTATTCAAAGGTAAGTCACTATATGGATATTACTCTTTCACATAAATTTCTTTTTGTGTATAAAATATTTTTAAGATAGATAAAAAATTCAAGCAGTGAGACATACCCCATTCTGCCTGCACAAGAGCACAATAAAGTCCCAAAGCAGACTCGCAGATTCTTTATCAATTAAATTTTCATTCTTAAAGCACTGTGCAGCTTTATTCTGTGCAAAATTAATAACATCCACTTTATGGGTGTCATCCCTGGAAAACAAAAGTTTTTAATGAGAGGAATACAAACATTCAGATCATTACTGTGATTTGTGTGAGGAACAAATTTTAAGCACATGTATTACTTTAGCAGCTGAAAAGCCACAAACATTTTAAGTCAGTTTAAATCCTGTGATTTGCAGACAAAAGTTTGATGAAGATGCATCAAAGCTATTTCTGAAATCTTTAAGAACATACTTTGCAAGAGGACCAGGAAATGCTCTCATCTCTTCTTGCTCTGGAGAATGTTGTAACATAGTCTAAAACACAAATATAAACCATAAGAAATTCTTATCTCTATGAATTTTGGTTTTAAACAATAAAAATCCCAGATCTGAACATAACCCCATTCTACAATCAAGCCTATTGCTCTTAAAGAAATACATATGGTGACTTGCAATCTGTACCAGGATAAAAAATGGCAATATCTCTACTTTACATGGAAGTAATTTTGTTGCAAAACATAAAACTTCCTCACAAATCTATAATTGGAGTCATTTAGGTTGGAAAAAACCCTTAAGATCATTGAGTCCAACTGTAAACCTAACACTACCAAATACAATAAATCAAGATCTGTAATTCCACCATCTCCCTTTTTTTGTTCTGAACTTTACCTCCATACTGTGTATTTCAACCAGAGCTGGCTGTCCTTCTGAAGGCAGATTTGGCAGCACTTTTATTAAGAAGCCCCCAGGACCAAACCTAGCACAGATATGAGGCACTGAAAATTTCTCAGGTGTTGAGGGCCTTAAAGGTGCTGAAATAGGAAGAAAAGATAAAATAAGAACAGGTAACAGCTCTTGCAACTAAACTTGCTGATGTAATTATTCAATTCAGTAATCCCACAGTACTAGTGGGAAAACACCTGCCATTCAATTTGGCTGAACTTTAGAAGCAACAATTACCCAATTCCATTATATTCCCAAAGTCTGTCTAAAGATTTGCAACAAGAACAAAGCCAGACTACAATGCTTTAAAACCCTATTAATTTTTCAATGCAGGGGCTTTGACTGCTTTTATGAGACACATTTCTGTGATCTCTGTACATGTCATGACACATCTGCAAGGAGCTAATGATAAGCTGTTCATGTGTACATCCCATTGCTAAAGAGCACTTTAAAGGCTCAACGTACACATGAAAGACACCTCATACATTACAAATACAAACAGCAGTGCAAACTACTACTGGTAGACCACCTCACAAGCACAGTACCATCCTTACTCCCCCCCCCCAGTGGTGCAAATACCTTGTTCTACAGCTGCCCATCCAGCCTCAGTCGGGTAGCCATATTCTGTAAAAGTCTGTTGTCCATCAAAGTTGGGATCGTATCCGCCGTAGGAGTAATCGGGGTGGAGTGACACTGCCTGGGCAGTAGGTTCATACGTGTTAGCCGTTAGGTCATGGTTACTCCTGTACAGCTGGCTCTAAACAGATCACATTAGTAATTGTTAGCAGAGAACCTGAGGTTATAGAAAGCAGCATTGCAAGCACAACTCAGGAGGGAAAGTCTTCACTCTGGTTCTTTACATTGCTAACCAGGCTTACTACATCCCTGCGAAAGGTGCCCTGCAAGACACCTGCAGCAAGAGGCTACAGAAGATAATCAGCACACAAGATTTGTTTTGACCACCATTTAATCTGTTCACATCCAAGGCTGATCAGTTCTCTCACAACAGAATGTCTGTTTGTGTGAAGAGCAGCACTACTGAATGAGTTACAGGTTCGAGTGTTGCTGTATCAGCAGCACCGGATCAGAATCAGTGTCCATCAGTGTCCATCTCTGCTGTAACACTTGGACAAAGTCTCAACAGATCAGACCTACAAACACTTAGATGACTTTAAGTGCCTGAAGACTATTTCCTAAATGACCTCCAGTGTTACTAAATGAATTGGAGTTCTGACTGGAAAACCATGTAAACTTCCAAGAAACACGAAGAACCAACACACGAGACTACAGCTGCAATGACACATTCCACCAGCAAAGACTGCCTCAAAAATTACCTGAATACTCTCCATGGTTTTCAGATATACTTAAAGCATGAGTAGATGAGTAACCAGTTAGATTTGTATTTTGCTTTTAAAGTCAAAATAGCATCACACATATATGGAGTTAGTCTCTTAGCAGATCCCAAGCTCAGTAATAGCATTCCTGCTTGTGATGAGAAAACCAACACAAAGCTGAAAGCCAGACACGTTATTAACTGCAGCCAAGCACAGTGTGGGCAAAGCTCTGAAACAGCAAATGGATTCAGCAGAGGAAGTTTTTAATTTCTGTGTGTGTGGCAACTTGCACAGCTGAGTGCCGATTTCTCTTGACAACTGTCACAAATAACAAGTCCAAAACTGTATTACAAAAGTCAACTTCCAGAACAAGTTTTCAAAATACATGCTCCCCAAGCTAAGCCAAGCAACATTTCCAAATTTCTAATGTTTTGTTCACCCCTGACACAGAGGAAGACCAAACTCAGCTGAAAGAACACCCAGTGTGCCCATTTCCAACTCACTTGTTGAGAACGAGAGCTGAAGCTGCTGTGGTGGCTGTGAACACTGCGAGAGCTGCGCAGGCTGTGACCCGAGTGCTCGCTGTGGACGCTGCGGCGGTCGAATTCGTCACCGTAGGGATCTCTGTGGGGCTCAGATTCATCATCAAAGCTTCCAGTAAAACGAGGATCATACCTCCAGTTATCTTCATAGAGGTCTCGTCTGAAGGACAAAGAAATGTAGAAAGCAAAAAATTAACAGGGCCACCCACACCCCTGAGGAGAGTAACTTCCCTCGGTAACTCGGCAGCACACCCGTCAAGAAAACTGGACCTAACTTCAGAAGGGTTTTTTAAGATTATTTTCTAGGTTTAGGTTTTTATTACAGTAGCAAAATGGCAGTTCAGCAAAAAAATGCAGCCAAAATACTTGAGAACAAGACCAATATCATACTCAGAGTGTGTTCTAGGAATACCCACAGAATGTTTACCTGACCCAAAAACAAGTCCAGCTGCCTGAAACTCTGGTTGTAAGAGCTCATCTGCCTTTCCCCAATGACCTGTGCTGAAGCTACAGAAAGGACTGGCAATGTGTTCCTGTGGAATCTGTGTAATACTACATTCTAACAGTCTGTTACAGGATGCATCTGCACTCTAAGAGAACACTTTAAGTAAGGATTTTACTTAAAGCTGCGAAATACCCTGAAATTCTGATGCCTGATGCAACCATCACAGCAGTCCACACATTTTGAAGGCTTTGGAAAACTTCAGCAACTAAAGTAGTATTTCTGCTGGTGCACAAGCAGAGCCTCAGCCTTTCCTTAGAACTTCTGCCATAACTTATCTTCTGGGGACACATCTGACTATGGGGGACTCAGGCCTGAAGAAACCAATACCAGGCTCTCTGCCTTCTGAACCTTCAGATTTGGAAAGAGCACTGAAAGGACAGAGACTGAGTGGACAAACCTGTTGCCATAGGGAAATGCTTCTCTCTTCTGGTAAGGGTTGTGTTCAGAATCATACCAGTACCTCTGATCATAACTTCTAGGATCTCTGTACCTGGAGTTGTATGCAGATGAGTAACGTTCCCAGCGGCTTGGATCTTTGGAAAACAAAAATAAATTATTTAGGTATTGAAATTTGTGGCTTATAAACTTTTCCTACTTCTTTCTCTTTAATCACATTGATTTTTGCACAGAGTAAAACCAAAATAATGTACTAAAAGTCACATAAATATGTTTAGTTTTAAAAAAAAACAAACAAAATCAATTTCACACCCTTCAGAAAAACATGGTTATTAGAGTAAGCCAGATACTCCCCAAGGGACAGTGTTTACCACCAGAGAGATACTTTCTAACACCTTTAAAATTAATTCATAACATGATAACTCAACAAATATCAGCAGAAGCTTTGTGATCAGTCTGCAGAGCATCATGCTAGATGTCTCCAGATGTGGACAGATGTTGCTTGAAATCCTCCCAGGCACTATACATGCAATTATCAGATGAACAATGCCAGTACCCCTCTGTGAGCACTAAAATAATTATGGACAAAACCAAACTGTAGTGATGAGTCAATTTCTATTCACGCCCACCTAAAATTTACATTAGAAGCCTGCCTGAAGGTTACACACCAAGGATACAACCCAGTTAATGACAGGCTTGCAACACACTGAATAAACCTATTCTGTAGACTTACCCCAGTGTGCTTTCCCAATGGAAAGGCAAACAGAAGTCTGGTGGTGAGGAAAAAGCTTAATTTCTACTTACTACTTCTACTGAGTAAAAACATATAGGGAGGAAGGCAAGAGATAAAGAACTGAAATAGGCTCAAAGATTAATTTTCAGGAACTATAACTTTATTCTTGCTTCTTGTCAAAAATATATCGGTTTCATTAATACAGAAAAATAATAAATCCCTGATCTTAAAAGTTACTCTTCCCTGTAAGTTTTTCTTTAAGCCTCTAAGTTTCTATAGCAAAATTCAGAGTTCATTTTGACACCATACCTCCATAATCATATGAGTTTGGGTAATAGCCTGGATAGTAATCACTCCATCCACTTTTTGTGCAATAATCTTCAGGATACCCTTGCCTGAAAGAAAGCACACAGGTATAAAAAGTTATTGTTCCTCCTTCAATCTCTTTTAAGTCAGCAGGAGATAATGAAGAACTCCATGCCACAACTGGTTAGAGTTCCACATTTAAAATAATGCATTTACAGGATCTCACAGATTCATAAACCTGTGACTTTACAGACCAACACATCATCACTTGGTGTGTGCCACAAAAAGCTGACAGCCCTTAGTGCACAGTAATTTGGTAATTTTTTGAAATTGTTTAGGTAATAGATTTAATTACCTACAATCACAAAAACTACTGCTATAATCAGCATTCTCTGAACTGTCTCAACAGAGAAGTCAGTAACTTATCAAGTAACAATGTGCCCTCAACTTTAACAGTACTTTTTTTTTTTTTTTAATGCAGCTTAGGGTGATGAAAAGAGGTGTGTTCTAGAGAAGAGGTTTTGTCTTTATCACATGCAATTTTTAGGACACCATTCCACAATACTGAAAAATGCTGGAAGATGAATGTTAATGAAAAAATTAATGTGTGTACATACACATATGTGCTTGTACATAACCATCTATGTATATACTTGTATGTTGATATGTACACATGTAAACTCTCACACACACATATCTATACACACACACAGAGGGGGTGAAGATATTTAGATATTTAAAGTGTGGAACAATGGGAACTTTCATGGTTCTCTACAACTGATCATACAACTGATAGTGCCAACTCCAAAGTGGCCAAGCAAGTCAAGTGATGCTCCTCCCTGGAATAACATGTGGGAAGTCTGCTAACACAGCACCTGCCTCTGCTGAGGAGATTTGATCTTATCAGATCAGGTTTATCCACCCAACCCATCTTCTCAGTCTCCTTCAGAAAGATGTTACTCCCCAAGCAGAGGTTACAAGGCTGCATCATCACCACTGGCACATTAAGGGCACATCCAAGACACATCACCAAGCTGACTTTGCCACTCCTGGGCTCTGCTGCCCTGCAGGACCACACCACAGCCCACATCCAACTGCACTGCCCTGTCACACTGGCAGAACTACTCACAACAGGCTCTGACCTGCCCAGTGCCACCAAAGGGAGGCATTCTTATAAAAAGTTTGTAAGAAGTGCACACAAGCAGGAAGTGGGACTGAAGGTTATCTCATTAGAACATCTCCCTGTGCACTGGGATTCACTAAAGAAGGTGATAACACTTATCATGTGCAGCTACAGCCATTGTTTGGTACTCCTCACAGCCAAGACACACCTCCTAGAATCTTCTGGATGCAATAAGCAAAATGTTATGCTTTTAATCTGAAGACTGCTCCACAAGTGAGCTACCAAACACTACAAAGGGTTTAATCATTTCCAGACAGACAACTGGAGTTCCCTCTTAGAAACCTGCAAATCCAGCAGATGATGCAACAGTAACAGTTTGGCATTAATTTGAAATTATACAAATAATTTCCACAATAATCATCAGAAAGCAGTAATCCCTGGAAGGCAATTTGCTGCTTCTTGCTTGAGAAATACTCGAGATTTCATTTCTGGTTTTTCTTTAATATTTACAAGCAGCATCTGAACACATTGCTTCCCTCTCAGTTTTTTGATTTCAATATAACCAACCAAACCAAGGCTTTTAAGTTTTCCTAATTAATGCTCTACCAGCATCCAAACCTGTAGAAAAGCCAGAGGTGAAACACCAGAAAAGACAACAGAACAGTGGGATCGATCCTGCCAGCACACAGGGACTTTTTCAACTTCCTGGCTGCAGCTTGTTCTACAAAACTTCCCAGAGCTTTAAAACTCCCTGCACAGCTTTTCTGGAGGCAGGAACTGCATACCTAGAGGCAGGCCTGTCAGAGCAGTGGCTGGCTCTGGAGCTGGGGCGCTCAGGCTCGGGGTAGCGGTAGCTGCCAGGGTCCATGTAGGCGGTGCCGGTGTCGTAGTGCCGGTACCGGGGGTCATACTGCCCATAGGTGTCCTCCTGGGAAAGAGATGGACAAGGTCAGAGCAGCCAAGGAGAAACTTCACATCACCATGCAGCCCTGTGGTATACACGTGGAATTGAAAATATAAAATATGTCTCTTGAATCAGCTTTTCTTTTCTCTTTCCTTCATCCTGCTTGCAATTACCATATCTTTACCTCAATGTCTGCCTGACAGACACCTAAAAGATAAGATTACTCATCAGGTCACCTCCTGGTTAGGGGTAGAGACCCAAAACCTGGAGATTTGTATGCATCAGGGCCTTATTCAATGAAGGGACCCCTCTTTCTTTTGGGGTATAAAAAACCCTAGGAAAAAAGGAAAATGCAGCTTCTTGGTCCAGACGCCCCCTCCTCTCGGCACCTTGGCTTCCAGCTACGGAAAGACACAGCAGAGGAAAGACACAGCAGAGGCAAGACACAGCAGAGGCAAGACACAGCAGAGGCAAGACACAGCACAGGATCCAAGGGCGGAGAACCAGGAGCAACCCCAGCCCGAGGCCAGGCCCTGTGCACATGGTGATAACTTCTCTTTTGTTCTCTCCTTTTTTACTCTAAGGACTCTAGCGTTAAGGTGATTAATTTATGCAAGGGCCTTTTGCCAGTAAACCGGCTTTCCCTGTTTTTTAAAATAAAACTTTGTAACTCATTTTTAAATCCAACAATCTTGTTACTTTTGTAAATTCACAGGTCGTCTATAAGTAGTGGCTGATTTATCCTCATAATCAATATATAAAATAATAAGTGGATCACGACAAGCCCACAGCTGTGGTACTGAAGGGATGCAGAGCAGAATACAGAGAAGCTTTTGGTAGCCACTGTGCTAAGTTATGTTCAAGTCTACAAACACCCAACAAACCCACCCGTGACACCTGGGTGCAGCTCAGCCACTACACTGGACACCCTGCCAAACCATCAGGGACTCAGGCAGCACATTGGAAGAAAATATGAACACCCAGGCAGCTAAGAGAGTTAAAACTGCCAACTTCTTCCAAAGAACCAAACAAACTGCTATCAGCTGACATTTACATAAGCTACAATCAGTATTAGCAACTAGTTTTCTTCCATAACCTTTGTGATGTAAGTTTTGTTGCTGTTACTTGGATTTTCCTTACAATTCAATCCTTAACACAAAGAGAGTACTGAATGTGGGTCATGGCACACAAGTTTAAACTCATAATTCAAAGATGATAATTCCTAACACCTACTGAGGGAGGAAGAAAGGGAAAATAAAAATTTTACCATGTAATAGAGATGAGCTGTTCTGGGATCTGCAGGAGGATAAGGTGGTGGGTATGGAGGCTGGTAAGCATCATATGGATGTCTGTAGTAGTAGTAAGGGTTCTGGGGTGGACCAAAGGCATCCTGAGGAGTCTGAGGCAGGGGTGGATGCTGCAGGTCTTGCTGCACACTTGGTATGGCTGACTGAGTGGTGCTGGAAAGAGGGGCTGTGGAAGTTGGAGCTGTGGAAGTTGGAGCACCCGCTGGCTGTCCAGGCACTGGCTGCTTCTCAGGACTGGTCTGCTCACCCCTTGCTGTCAGCTGTGCTGAACCTGCCTCCTGGGGATGGTTACTCAGCCCCTGGCTCTGGGATGCCTGCATGGCTTTAGTCCCTGCAGCAACCTGGTAGCTCTGAGGAACTGAGGGCTGCCCAGAAGATGTCGGCTGCTCCACCTGAGCTGCTTGCAATGTTCCCTGTAAAGCTCTGTCTGACACAGCCTGATGCTGCACATCTTTTGTCACCTGTTGATAGAAATGTTGTTTGTCATGCACCTCTGGACCCACCTGACCAGTGCTACCAGCTGACTGTTGAGGACACACTGGACCACCAGGAAGTGGCTGGTTATGCACCTGCACAGAATTATTTGCACTGTTTTTCTCTGACGTCCGTGATACTGTGAAGTCCAGAGCTCCAGCAGCTTCTTCATTGCTGTTTGCAAGATTTGCAGAATTATTATCCTGGCCCACAGACTTAACTGGGGGGACCAGTGCACTTGTACTTCCACTGGGGAGATTTGTCCCAGGAGGAAAGGATGAGTTAGCCCCTGGCTTGCTAGCAAATTCAGGAACAAAACCTTCCATTACACTCTTTTGCCCTTCTGGAGCCAAATTAAGTGGAGTTTTCATAAGCAAGTTTGCAGGCTGATTAGCAGCAGTGTCAGAGGAATTAACAGGGCTTTGTAATAAATTATGTTTTAACAAATTAGTATTTGGAAGTGCATTTACTAATAGAGATCCAACTTGCATCACAGGTAACGGCAGGTTTTCCCCAGAAATTATCCCACTGGCATGTGATGTCTGGGGACCCATTGCAGGCTTGTCCCCAGCCCCAGAGTCCTTCATTGGCTGATTGGTTTCATTGCTGCTTAGCTGATTAGATAGAGAAATAGAAAAATTAATTGGCTGAGCCAAGTTATAGCTTTGATTAGGCTGAGCAATCAGGATAGGTTGATTTTGCAAAGACTCTGTAGGTGGAGAAGACAACAAACTTGCATAACCAGAACTTGCCTGAGACTGAAGTGCCTCCTCTTCTCCCATTTTGGGAGGATTCTCAAGATTTTCAGAAGCTATGTTTCCATCTTGGGCAAGTGGCACAGCCATAGTCCCTGGTTTACTCAGCTGCTGATTAGACAGGCCTTCTTCTGGCGGCTGAATGACTTCTACAGTTTGTTTGGCAGGTACATACACTGCAGGAGCAGCAGGAGCTAGAAGAACATTTCCCCCAAAATTAGGCAACTCATTCTGAGCCCATAAAGTTGTTGCTGGGCTATCACACTTCTTAACTACTCCCTGAGCTCTTGTTGAGGACCTTCTCTCAGATACTGAGTGTATGTTTTCCATAACAGGCCCAGAGTGCAATGTATTTCCAGCTTCACCAGTGACTGCAAGGGGCAGTGGGTGTACCTGAGGCATAAAAATAGTTTCCAGATTATCTGGTGGCTGTTCAAGGTTTCCTGGGGATGCAGCTGGCACAGCTGTATTCTTCTTGATATGCTTTTGGTTTGAGTGGTTCTCTCTTAATTCAACCACCATCTTTGCTTGGTCAATCTCTGCAGGTTTTATCCCAACTCCGTGGGACCTCACAGGTTCAAAAGAACTATTTGCACTTGTCTGAAATACTCCTGTAGGTTTAGGAGGACTTGGAGTTGGAGGTTGGGATAGATTACCATGGTAGGTCTTGCCCAGGTTTAGCTCACTTGAGTCACCTCCCAGAGGAGAGGAGTCAATCTGTTTGAAGAAGCTGGCAGAGGTCTCCTCATCAGGCTTCCCACTCTCTTGCTGAATAAATGTACCCACTTGCTCCTGATGTCTCACTGAGCCAGAAGCACTCCTGTGGCTGATGCTGCTATAGTTTGAAGATACACTGTCTGGTCGGACAGGGTGAGGTAAGGAATCAGGTGCCTCCAAATTTGGTCCTCCTTCAGCATGGCTCACAACAGAATTCTTTGGAAGCATCTGACCTGGAAAGGCTCCGTACCTGTAGAGCTCAGGACCAGCAGCAAGGGATGCAGCACTCATGTTCTGTGGCTCACTCGGCAGCACTTCTTGATTCTGAATGCACTCCAGGTTCTCAACATTTTCATACTGTGTCCCACCATGCCCAGACACATCTTGGATGTGTGCCTTGTCATCACTACCAAACAGAGAGTGCCTACCAGCCTGTGGCTCCTGCTGGTTTACAATTTTAGGGAAGTACTGGACATCCATTCCTTTCTGTACCATCTCACTGGCTGGACCTGAACCAGCCTGTGCCTGAGACTGAACATTAGCTGCAGCCCACTGAGGATGCCCTGGCTGGTGATACAAAGATGCTGAATTTGGCTGACAAGCCTCAAACTCTGCTTTCTCAGCCACGTAGGTTTTTTCACATGACAGGATTTCTTCATTTTCTGCCTCATCCCCTTTGAAAAACATGGAGAGAGTTCCTGGATCTCGATCCGTGGGAATTGCTCTATTTGATGTTTCAGACATGTCAGGAGCCTGGTTTTGGGGGTTATTTTCCTGAGCTGTGGGAACAACCAAACTGGAGTCTTGGAGAGGTGGCTGTGGGTAAAAGTGTTCTGGGTATGGCTGATTTAACCAAGTCACTTCTGTGTTCTGCCTGAACACATTTCCAGGCTGGATGCTGTTTGTGTGGTGACTGCTATTTGCAGAGCCATTTTTCCCATTCTTTTCACAACCAACTGATGAAGGTGCTTGCATGATATTTTGTGGAATACCTTGGTGTAGAGGACCCTGCTGTAAATTTGTCTGTGGAGGAGGATGAGACATGCTAACAGAAGACTGTGAAACGTTATGAACATCAGTCTGAGAAGATGGCTCAGGATAGGGCACAAAATTTTGAACTGGAGGTTGCAGGTTACCTTGAACAGGCCTCCACTGAGACACAGGCTGCTGGGGGGGTGGAGGGAAGAGTGCTGCTGCACTGGGTCCTGAAGGAACATCACTTGGATCTCTATCAACATCTTGCCTGCCTCCAGGCTTGTTTGATGCAGACACCATTCCAGGATGCACACTGAAAGAATTTTCAACTGCTGCTCCTGTGTTACAATGCAAAGGTCCTACAGGCCCATGGAGTCCCAGCTCTGCATTTGGATGCACTTCTGCAGCACTGTTCAGAACGAATCCCGGGGATGGTGAAGGGGTTGGAACATTAGAAAACGTACTGGCATTTCCTCCTGGCTGAGAGCCAGGAGCTGAGGAAGGTGTGTGCAGTCCATGAGGATTGTCCCCTGCCCGGGACAGTGAAGTGTGCAGGGCAGCTGCCTGCGGGAACGCCCCCGGGGGAGAGCTTTGCATAACCAATGGATTGCCCTTGGATGGATTATCTAAAGGAGAAGCCTGGGGAGTCTGCCTGCCAAAGGCAAAAGGGTCTGTCACAGGCTGCACCGGGGCAGCTGTTGCACTGGCTCGTTTGCTGAGGGAGCTGCTTCTCCAGTACATGTTCCGAGCAATGCCTGCAGGAGGTGGAGCTGCAGCTCCTGCTGGGACAGTCTGAGGAGGCTGCTGCATGGTGGCCTTCTGGCAGGGTCAGATGATAGATGATAAATTAATAGTGGATGCTGTCAGTAGGTTCCTCCTTCCACACTGTTGAGATAAAAAAAGAAGTCAGCTTCGTTTCTCCCAGTACGTGAGGCACTGAGGCAACCTGAACTTCAGAAACAAAATTACTCAAAGAACTTGCAAGTGGAAAGTAGCTCTGTTCCCCAGAATGCCTCAGAAATCTGCATGTAACACTATTTCTAAATCCAAGTCCAGTATTAATGAAGATCAATGCTGCCTGGTAACAATTCATGTTCTTTAACAACTGGATTAACAAGTAACTCCAAGTAATTGAACACAGCTCAGTCCTGCACAACTGTTAAAACATCTCAGACTGTGACACCACCCATGGTATTAGATTATTACATTTTCCCAGATTTGTTTTAAGCAGAAGGATGTATCACAGACAACCCCCAGCAGCAGGCAGCCTGCAACACAACCTGCAGACACTGGGGCACTTTCCACTTAATTATAAAGAGCTGAGAAATTATTATGTAGCTCTAATTCTGTTAGAGAAAACCTTCAGGTCTCTTGCACTGTTGCTCTGCATGAATGGATCTTCCTACAGGCAAGATGAGAAGCAGGCACCTCAAGAAAGAATCCATCAGATGTTATTCCCTCAACAGAACACAGTCCAGTTTTGTTTTCATTAAAAAACACATTGTGTATGACAGAAGTGTTGTTTGCTTAGAGAAGAGCAAATATCTTCTCTTCTAGATGGATGCTGCATTACAGTAAAACTGAATATAAAACCAGTGCCAGTTGGGGATTTGGTACACAGAAGTTTCAAAAATTCAACAGGAGGAGGTACTTTTTTATTTTATCACCCCTTAACAATCTGGGCAGGAGGGAAAGTGACAAAACTAGAGTTCTTCTTTGGTACTGGTCCAGTTCAGCCCTGTGAAGCTTTAGCAACAGGTGACAGTCTCATTTTCTACTAGTACACATCAAATAAGGTTTATATCATGTAAAATAAAGTACCCACAACTGTTTCACACCAAATGCTCTTTTGTTTATAAAAGACTGTGCAATTTTTAGTGGGTTTTCTGTTTTGTTTTTTAAAAGATTTAGCATTTTTCCTGTAAAAGTAATAAAATGGGAAGCCATTGTCATCAATGTTTGTCATCAATCCAAAGTTTTAATAGCTACAGAGAAGTTCAAGAAGCAAAACATTTCTGGTTAGCAAAAACACACTGAGTGAACACTGAGTAACTTATTTCATCAAAATCTGTAACTAAAAAATCCCAACAAGGAGCACACTGACTGGCACAAGCTATACAGACCTCACTGGGACATCAGGCCAATTTACCCTAGGGAAAAATCCCCTTGTACTAAGAATTCTGCACTGCAGAATCCAACAGCCCAGTTGGTACCAGACATCAGACAGGGCTGCTCAACTTCTCCCCCATATCCATGAATTTCACAGCTATAAGTTAATACTCTGTTAATTTGTTAAAATTGGGAAGAAACCAGAAACTGACTGCAGAAGAAAAGCACTGAACAGAAAGCTTCAGTGGTTTCACACACTGCTTGCATTTGCCTTCAGCATTCTGTTTCTAACCCAGCTGCCTGCTGAATTCCCACCAAGGAACCCCCACGGGAAGGTTTTAGCCCCTCATGATCTCTTCTCCTGTTACAACACAGAGGTGAAGGTTTTCCAGCTGGGCACACTTAGTGCCAGCCCCTTACCAGGAAATTTCCCCTTACCAGGAAAGGCTGCCAGACACCCACCTCCCTTCCCACAGCCTTAAGAAACTCCACACTGCTTGAGACATCTCCATTTCTTTTTCATCATGTTCTTTGCTGCATGAACCTAACTGCAAAAAACTCCCTCTTCTCCTCCAAGTCAATGAGTGTGCAACACACTGTGCAGTGGGGAGGAAAAAAAGGTAATTAAAACACCTGCCAAGGCTGTTATCTCTTGGAAAGCACAAATAAAATGTTGGTAGCTCCCTAACAGTTCTGCTTTTAATAGAAACACTGTTTCCAAAACACAGCAGAGCACAAAAGCCAACTCTTTACAGCTTCAATACCCACTTCCAAATGTCTGCCATGGACTTTGCTCCTTACAGTGCCTTGTCAGATGCACACAGAGAAATAACAAATCCTAACGTTTTAACACTTAGTTTATTGCTGGTACTGGTTGCTTAAAAAAAAATAACTAAAATAGGTGTAGAGTTGTAATTTAAAGCTCTGGGTTGCTATTCCTCTAACCAGAGCTCTAATGTTGCATTCCAGGAGTTCAATAGGAGGGTATCAGGTTCCTTACAAAAGCAAAGTTAATATTAACAGACTGCACACAGTAGTAAAAACGTGCAAGATTTGAGGAATTAACTCCAAATAAAATGAGTAAAATGAAGTAATTTAAATCAACTTGGTGATCCTGACTCCCTCTGCCCCCAGTCCAGCATGAAGAGAAATCCTGATTTTAAGAAATTTACAAATGAGAAATACAAGTTAAGAGAAATCCATCCCTGCTTTATCTAGTTTAGCTTTCAGCAGGTTTACTGATAGATAATGCAGTGCACCCAGCTAAACATCAGTCACCAGAAATACCAATTGCAGGAGGTGGTTCCAGACCTGCTGAGAAAATGTGGCCAAAAATGATTAAACCCCCCCTGTAGGCAAGGCCAGCAGCAGATTTCACCTGACAAGCTCTATAGTTGTGATTAGTTTTAAACTCCTTAGTGAAAAATCTATCTGCATGAAGGAATGATTTATTTGGGGGGAATTAATTTAATCCTAGCTCCAAGGGGGATAAGCTAAGTAAATTACTCTTCAACAAGAATAAGTCTGCCCACAAAGCAGGTTACAGAGTATTGATTTAATTCTCACGTGTGCCTGTGTACATACACACACAGATGCCAGCACACACGTGTGCAGGCACCAAATAAACACCAGACACTGACTGCAAGTGAACAAAAAACCCCACTGCAATCCCAAAGAAGAGAAGAGCTGAAAAATGAGACTTGCAGCTTTAAACAGTTTCTGGGACACCAGTTTTTCAGATTTTTTTTTTTCCTGTGCAGACAGCTGCCCTCAGAATGAACCCATTCTGTATCCTCAGTCCTGCTGACAGCTTCCCACCCACCCTCCTGCAAATGGCAACAGCAGCTCCAGGTGCTGTGCAGAGAGAAGAGCTCTTTGGGAACCAAAAGCAGAGAGTTCAACACGATAACCTTGGAGAATCACAGAATCCTAGAATGGGCTGGGTTGGAAGGGAGCTCAGAGCTCATCAAGTCCAACCCTTGATCCACTCCCCCCGTGGTTCCCAGCCCATGGCACTCAGTGCCACATCCAGGCTCTTTGGAAAGATCTCCAGACACGGAGAATCCACTACTTCCCTGGGCAGCCCATTCCAAGGGCTGATCACCCTCTCCAGAAAGAAATTCTTTCTCATCTCCAACCTAAACCTCCCCTGGCACAACTTGAGACCCTGCCCTCTTGTCTTGCTGAGAGTTGCCTGGGAAAAGAGCCCAACCCCCCCCTGGCTCCAACCTCCTTTCAGGGAGTTGGAGAGAGTGATGAGGTCTCCCCTGAGCCTCCTCTTCTCCAGCCTCAACACCCCCAGATCCCTCAGCCCTTCCTCACAGGACTTGTGCTGGATCCCTTCACCAGCCCAGTTACCTCCTTTGGACCCGCTCCAGGACCTCAATATCCTTCCTAAAATGAGGGGCAGTTTGAGGAATCAAACACTCCTGACGGTTTGCTGAGGGAAGCTGAGTCCCAATCCCTCACCCCAGCAACTCCCGAGCACTCCCAGGCACCGGTTGCTTCTCCTGCAAGCGCAGCCCTGGCAGGGGCAGCCCGGGAGAAACTGGTTCAGCTGGGAAGAGCTGAGTCCCGGCAAACGGCAAGGAACCCCGCGCGGTATTTTCCACCACAGGATCTCCTTTTCCCACCTCCACCCCCTCCAACACCCCCCGGGACCCCGCCGCGGCTGCGCTGTCTCCCCGGGACACTCGGCCCGACCCCGGGGCTCCTCAGCCCCGCCGGACACCCAGAACGCTGCCCGGCTTCCCCCCTCCTTACGGCACCACAACCCAGCCCGAAGGCGTCCCGGGGCTGCCACCCCCCCGCCCGCCAACGCCCTCAGGGTCCCCTCGGCCTCCGCTCCAGCCCTGAGGAGGGAGCGGCGGCCGCCGCCAGCCCCGGGGCCGCACCTCGGGCCCTGCGCGCTCCTCACACCGGGAGATCCTCAAGCCCCCCGGCCGCCCCCCACCCCAGGCCGGCCGGCTCCCTCCCCTCAGCCCCGCCGTACCTGCACCCTCCCGCTCAGCCCCCTCAGCAGCGGCCGCCGCTCCCCCCCGCGGCAGCACCCGCCGCCTCCGACGCCATCTTGGAGCATCCGGATGGGAGTTCCGCCGCCGCCGACGTGTCACGGCGCGCCGCGCGATGACGCCACGGCGCCTGCGGGCCGCGATACCGCCTCCACCCGCCCGTTCGCTTTCCTCCCTCCGCCTCTCTCCCCCCCTTTGCCCGCCCCTTCCGCGTCCATTGAGAGGGAAAAGGGCGGAAACGGGGAAACGGAACCCAGTGAGGGCGGAAACGGGGGAACGGAACCCACTGAAGGCGGAAGCAGCGCCGAGCCGCGCCCCACGGCGCCTGCGCACTGAGACCGCCGGCTCCCGGGGTCGCGGGTTCGAGTCCCGGCTGGGGCGTCTGTGGAGACGGGCGGTCCCTGCGCTTCGCTCGGCAGGGCCTGAGCTGCGGACGGGCCCGTGCGGACCCTTCCCCGCGGAGGGACCTTTCGTCCCGGAGGGATCCGCGCTGCCCCACTCGTGTCTGCTAAAAGCTTCGCCCTCACCGCACGGGGTTTGGCGGAGCGCGGCCCCGTGGGGTTCCCGCTCTCTTTAGGCACAGCGGGGAGAGCCCCGGGACCGCCGGGAGCCCCGGGACTGCAGTGGCGGAGGCGGCCGGCAGGGCGGGACAGAGCACCGCCGGTTCGGTCAGGGCGGGACAGAGCACCGCCGGTTCGGTCAGGGCGGGAGTGTCCGGATGGGTCAGCACCGCCGGTTCTGTCCGGTCCGGTCAGGGCTCTCTCCGCAGCCTGGGTCGGGGCTGTCACGGCGGGAGCGGAGCCGGTGAAGCCGCAAAGGAGAAAAAGGTGTTGGATGGTTGTGGGGTTTTGTTTGGTAGAGGAGTCCGGAACAAGTCCGAGGTTTTGTGCTGTTCAGTTTGTTTCGTGCAAACGCGAAGGGTTTCAGGGAAGGGGGGGTGTCCCTGTTCGAGCACCTTGGGTTCAAAGCTAAACAAACAAACAAAGAAAACCCAAAGAAACAACCTAAGCAAACATCTTAATCGAGGGTCATTCTCAGCGCCAGAGCTGTGTCTGCACGCTTGATCATTAAAGCAGGGAAATCTCCTCAAAGCCGGGCCCGGGCAGGGCAGGCAGCGCTTTGATGCTGCTGTGGGAACCAGAGCCTGCGCTGCGATGGTTTTATTTTTTTCCAAGAGCCTTTCATCTCCCTCTGTTGTAGGAACATTCTTATAAACCAGCTTGTCAAATACAATTTCCCTACACAAGCAGGAATTGCAGATAAAGCCCGGGTTCTCCCTTGGTATTTCCCCCAACAGGTGTAATCTGGGGAAACGTGATTTTAATTAGCCGTGTGGGCTTTTTAAAGATACTTGTGTTTTGTGTAAATACCCTCACCAGCTTACACCTGCATTTATAGTTACATATTTACATGACACAGCTAATCCTCTTCTTAGACAGCTCTACACATACAGACACAATGCAAGCACCAGTGATGGGCTCTCCCCTTTGCTGGTATCCTAAGTATGTAATAAAAAAAAATGGTCACATCAAGACATTCGGTCCCTTTTTTTACCCAGAACCTTTCTGACTTGCTCTACTCAGAAAATACAGCTGGTTCTGGACTTGGGAGGGACCCATTACAACCAGAAAGCTTTGCTGCTGAGCACAGCACTTGTCCTCTCTCCTGCTCCAGCAGCTTGCTTGGGGTACAACACAAATGAGATGAGCTTTTTCCCATTAAATTCTGATAATTTAGCCAGCTTTCGGGTTGCAGGCACACATAAACACAGCCTTACTGCAAGAGTTCACTATCAAAAAGATCATTCTCTGAGTTTAGAAGTGGAAAATGGCTCAAGGAGAGGTTTCTTTTCTGAGTATTGGTGTTCTGTATCAGCTCAGCCAGCTTGGACAAGCTTTATTTACTCACTTTTAGTTGCTGTGATTATTCAGGCTACCCCAGCCACATGAACCCCTGTGCAATTCCAGAGATGAATTTGGCTCCTTCTGTGCATTCTTGAAGGGGTGATTCCAGCTGCAGGAATATTCAGCAGTCAGGGTTCAAGCAGCTGTTAGCAACTTTCTGAGCAAACATCAATAGCCTGGAGGTAAAAGCAATACAGAGTTGCAATTTCTAAATGTCCCATCTAATTGAGCAGGAAAAATGAAAACAAAGAATGAAAAAAATCAAGCCCTCCAGCATATAAACAAATAGTTCTGATGCACCATTCCTCAGAGCATCAACATACTTGCCATCAAAATAGCTCGGTGTTAATCTTGGTTTACCCAAACACTTCTGCAGCCTTTGGCTGGGATATAATTTTAGTGCTTCTCAGCCTTTTTTTTTTTTTTTCATCTGGAATGCTAAAACAACTGTGCTTGCCATGACCCATTCATTCTGGCATCTTCTGTTTGTCTGAGAGCTTGAAATTCAGCTCCCAGCATCTTTGCCAACATGAGGTAACCCTTGTGCTGGGCAAGGCTGGGTTGGTTGGAGATTGGGAAAAGGCAAATCCTGATGGATAGGCAGTGAGAAAGTCCTACATGTACAGGAAGGGTTTGAAACTGGGGTAATTTCTCTCTTTCTTTTAACTTGGCCTCAATCCCAGCTGGGGATCTGTGACCCCACAATTATCTCCTGCACTCACTCAGGAAAGTTGGACCAAGGGACTGGCAGGGGGCTGTGGATCACCAGACACCTTCCTAAGTAGCAGTCTTTGGGGGCCAAGTGCTTAAAAACTGATCTGTGCATCCTTACTCATCTAATTCCCAGGAAGCCTTTTCAGAATTCTACTTTGAATTACCTTGTGGCCAATTTATCATTACCCATCCATGTGCTGATGCAGCCCTTTTTGCTTTGCCTCTTTCCCTGCTATTCAGCTCTCTCTTTCCTCATTCTGTCCCTCAGACCCATCCACACCTGTTTAGTTGCCTCTTTCAATGTTAGCACATCCCCAGAACCTTTTTTTTTTTTTTTTTTTTTTTTTTTTTAAATCCATTCCAGGCCAAATTCCCACCTGTACCACGAGTGACCTGAGTGTTGCACACAAGCCAGGACAGAGGGAGCCTCACTGGTGGCTCGTGTTGGCCTGAGCATCTCCCAGTCTCCCAGTTACAGTCCCCAGTGCTGGGATGTGTCCATGTGGGGGGTGCCCTAAAGGATGGGTGCTGGGAATGTGGCTGGGGAGTTCCCAGATGTGGCTTATGGCCAGTCCGTGTGGGAGAAGGCAGACACTGTATCCCAGCTGCATTCCAGAGGGGATGGAGCAAGAGACAACCCAGGGGATGAGCTTGTCCCAGAAAACCCAGCTCCAGCGTGGCCCTTGGGGTGATGAGATCCTGACTGCTGAACCAGGGGAAAAGAGGGATTTGCCCTGGGATAAAAGACCCTTTTCCATGGAGTTTGGAGGGAGAGTGCAGTGGGACATCACCTCCCTGCCCCTGAGGGTGTTGCCTTTCTCTGCTGCTGGGTGGCAGAGAAAATGCTGACCAGCAATGTCTGCTCAGCCCAAATCCCTCTGGGGCTGCACACCAGGTACATCCCACACATGCACACTCCCTCCCTGGCCTAGGAGTGGAAAACCCCAGCATCCCAGGAGTTACCAGGCTTATCTGATCTGGGAGGAGGTCAACTGCTCAGCAATTTATACCCAGTTATCTGGGGACTTTGCAGCTGAGTTTAGACCACAGAGGCCCTGTGGGGAAGAGAAAAAGTTAAATGAACTTACCTTAAAAGTCTTGAGCACAGCCAGGACAGCAAACATCTAAGCAGGGTGCTTGTCCCAGGGGTGGCATCAGGGAAACAGTGGCATCCCTTGGGTGCTGCTGTCCCTCAGTGGTGCCATAGGATGGATTTCCAGTTCTGTGCCACACCAGGAGCACCCACAGCTCCCAGGAGCACCCACAGCACAGGAAAAGGGCTCCTTGGGCAGAGCTCATCCTGGCAGGGCCCCTCCTGCCTTCCTCAAACCAGACAGCTCAAGTCAGAGAGTTCTGCACAAGTTAAGGATAAATTTTCACTGTCCAAAGCCTTGCTCTGAGCTTCAACACAGGGACCAAGGTGTTAGGGAAGTGCTGGTTCTTTACGCTGAGGTAGCCCTCCAGTATTGAAAGACAGCAGGTAGCAGGCCCAGACTTCAACTAATCCATAACAAAAGCACTAGATTCCGGTTTTAGTAAAATCTAGATGCCCAGAAGCATCATTTATTGCAAATCAGTTAACAAAAAAAATACATCATTTTTGCAAACTACAACTTTGCAGGTAGATAACTTTATTACAGAAGATATCTTTTCTTAAACTACACTCTAGTTTATAAAACATAGGAAGATTCAACACCACGTGATGTTTTTATCACTCATATTAGGCATGTCACAAGAACAATGGTCTGAAATGTTAACTAAGATGAGTGCTCAGCAAGGCGCCTGTGCCTTGAGAAATATCCATTTTATTTGGTGTTCTAATCAAAAGTAATGAGGAAAAGGAACCCTTTTCTTAGGTTTTCTGGATTAACTGCTCTCTATCTGCCTGTCCCATACACATATCTAGTCTTAGGGTGTCTGCTTGCCTTTGCACCCGAGTGAGTGATATTCCAACACCTCTCTAAGGTGATATATTTCTGATATATTTAAGACTTGCTCATTGAGATTTTTGAAACAAAATCCACCTTTTCTTTAAAACAAAACATATTTACAAACGTTAAATCTGCCACAGGCTTATACTATACATGATACACAGAGAGAGTGAGCATCAATATTAAAAAAAGATGCATCACTCCAGACTACCAAGAACAAAATGTTAAAGTCTCACAGCACAGACAGGGCCGTGCTGCCCTTCACCCCTCCTGCACCCCAAAAATCCTGGCAGCACCTTCTGCTGAGCACCCAGCACTGGTGCTGCCAGAGGAGCCAGGGACAGGGGCGAGGACTGGGTGGTGGCAGCATTAAAATGCTTTGTAATCTCACTCAGGGTGTCTGCATCCATAGACACACCTTCAAAACAGGCAGGCCATCCTTAAAATAAGGATGTGGTTTACAAGTTTATATTGGCATTTATTTCTTAAAACAGTTACTCAAATGCAAACATGAAAAAAAAAGCAACCAACCAAAAACAAACAAACAAACAAACAAAAAACCCAGTAAAGATACTCGAAGTCAAATGAAGTCTCCTTTGTGTGTAAACTCCACAGCTATGGGTTTGGTACACACTCCCTAAAGTTTGGCAAATACTCTTCTGTTTGGTGGGGGATGAAATTCATGGTTTTTAGGGGTCTTTTTTTTTTTAGCTTAGGACCTGTTCTTACAGGTCTATAATCCCAATATTATTTTTTTTAAGATGATAAAAATCTTTTAAATATATATTTTTATATATATAAAAACAAGAGAGAACAAAAAAGTCTATTATCAAGGCAAATGTACAACTATATAATAATGAAATTTAAACAAAGATTCATGACTGGTACCATAAAATGTCCTCTCAGATATAACAGCAAAGAAGACATTTTAAAGCACATTTCAAAAATCTGTCCTTATTTAATTCTTTTTTCCCAAGGAGTGGTATTTTAAGTCAACTTTTCCTTTCCCTTTTCTTTCTCACCTCTCTTTCCGAGTAGAAAGAGAAAAAAAATAAATTAATGGCATTTCAGAACCACAAATTGCTGCTCACAGCTTTACATAAACATTTTCTCTCAAATCAAACACAATGAAACCCCCCCCAAATAAAAGAGAATGTCCTATAAAAACCTAATTTTTTGATTTCTTGAAGCACAACTGGTGTCCCACATTGAGTTCTTAGCAATAGAACATATAAATAAAAAGGCAGTGTTTTCATGTAAAATAAAAAGTACATAAATAAATACTAAAAAAAAAAAAAGGAGGAATTGTCTTTTTAACTTTTTTTTTTTTTATAAAAACATATTTTAAAAGGATCCTTTAATAAAAGCATCCACTGTCCTTTTAAAAAAAAAAATTCTCCCTCGAGCTTCTAACTCCCACTGGGTGCCAGTGTCTCTGCCAGAGCCTCTTTTACTTGAAGGCTTCAGGGATGTGTCCCATCTGTGACTGCATACTGGTGGGAGGGCTGGACATGCCCTCGGACCAGTCGGACACGTTGGAGTGAGGAGAAGAACTGGACCACTGGTCCGGAGACTCCGGAGACGGCGTTAGGAAAGGGTGGTCGGGCACCTGGAGCTGGTGGCTGGGGGTGTTGTCCAAGGGGGAGGAATAACTGTGCTGGGAAGGTGGAGTTAGGAACTGGGTGGTGGTCATGGGCTGGGCGAGGGTGGATGGCAGAGATGTTGGCAGCATCTGGGAATCTTGAGGCAGGATGGTGTGGACTGCCATGGTACTGCTGCTCACTGGCTGCATCTCGGGCTGGCTCAGCTCCGCACCAAGGAAATTTTGGCCGATGTGACCGCTGGCGTTGGAGCTGGGGTTGTGATGCTGCTGCTGGGGTGGCTGCTGCTGCTGCTGCTGCGGCTGCGGCTGCTGCTGGGGTTGCTGCGGCTGCTGTTGCGGCTGCATGTTCTGCTGCTGCATCTGCTGCTGCTGCATCTGCTGGAGCTGCTGGCTGGGCAGCAGGTGAGGCTGAGAAGCCAGCCGGGTGCTGGGCATGGCTTGGTAGCTCATCATCTGTGACAAGCTGGTGGTGGGCAGGCCGTTGTGCAGGGAGGTCATCATGCCGTGCTGGAGGTTCTGTGCCTGCTGGTGAGCTCCTGGCTGCATGTTGCCTCTCATGGGGTTGTACTGGTTCTGCACCATGCCGTTCTGCAGCCTGGTCAGCCAATCACACTGCCCACTCAGACCCCCCGCCCCGCCGACGGAGAAGCTCATGGGGGTGCTGCTCATCACGGTGCTGGGGCTGGAGACAGGCAGGTGGGAGAGACGTGGTGGCACGGAATCGAAGGCCATCCTGCTGGAGTTCCCCATGGCCATGTCCTGCTTGCCCGCCATGTTGAGGTGGTTGATGCTCATGTGGGCATCAGGCATGCCTGGAAGATGATTCAGAGGCATGGAAGGGGACTGCTGAAAGGGAGAGGTCATCAGCGGAGGAGAGGCGACATCTGACAGGTACCCATGGGGCGATTCCAGGGAGTCCACAGGAGACAACACGCTGGAGTTGTCAAGCAGACATCCTTTCCCATCTTGGGATTTTTTCCTCCGGGCTTTGAGGTCTTTGGCATCCTTGCCGTTGCAGCTCAGCCCCTTGGTACTGGGCTTCCTGGCCTTCTTGCCTTGGACAGCAGGTTTCAGGTTGCCGATGTAGCTGTTGGGAGAGCAGAGTGGTGGGGACAGCGTGGGTGCCCCCAGGGGACCGTTGTGCAGCGGGGGGCTCCGCACCAGGTTGTACTCATCCAGCAGCCGGACGATGTCGTGGTGCATCCGCTCCTGGGCGATGTCCCGGGGCAGACGGTCCATGTGGTCCGTGATGTCACGGTTGGCAAAATGGTCCAGCAGGACCTTGGCAGTTTCGTAGCTCCCTTCTCTGGCTGCGAGGAAGAGTGGGGTCTCCTCCTGGAAAGCCAGCAGAGATGGTTAGGTTTAAGTTCACAGATTCTCGGAGGCTAACACTATGCTGAGCTCCACACCCAACACCACACAGCTGGGTGGCACAGACTGTAATGGGCTCTCCTCTGGTGAGGTTTTGCTGCTGCTTGTTCCTACCCTGCTGAGCCACGTCCTTATACTAATATCAAACTAGGAACCCTATGAGTGACCCAGAACATGCAAGGAGATGTCCAACATTCTATCATATTGCTCACCAAGCACTGCACAGCCCTTCAGCATCAGCCATAGGACCAAACCCTACAATGCTTCTTTGAGCTAAATTCAACAGCTTTATTCACAGCAGAACAATCAAGTCAGTCTCAGAGCCAGACAATGTTGTATTTTAGGCTAACATTATCCTTTAACAGACTTCCACATGGTTCTTTCCTTGCTCGTGCCAGCCCAGGGGACCCTTACCTTGTTGTTCTGCATATCCTTATTGGCACCATTCTTCAGGAGGACTACTGCAGCTTCAACATTATTGACAGCAGCTGCCCAGTGCAGTGCTGACTTGCCTACGGAGGAAGAGCACAAAATACAACAGGTATTAGAGAGTGATCAGAGTAACAACAAGCAGCTCTCCCCTTCCACCTCTGAGGCAGCCCGTGGTGTAGCTGCCTGTGGTACCTAGGTCATCCACGGCGTTGACATCTGCGTGGCAGTTGATGAGATCATCCAGCATGCCCTCCACAGCCAGGCGAGCGGCCAGGATCAGAGGAGTGGTCCCGTCGTGCATGCGAGCGTCGAGGTCGGTTGCCCTGTTCCTGATCAGGATCTGCAGCAGGGACGTGCAGGGAGCACAAACATTAGGAGGGAGGGACAGACAGCAGTCACTCCAGCACCCACCCAGGCCTCAGGACCATGCAACCTCCTTTCCAGAGGTTGATCCCTCCAGTCCAGGGGTGCAGATCCAGATGGAGTTGCTGCATTCTGCCCTGCCTCAGGAGGAGTTTTCACAGCCTTGCCCAAGAGGAGCTGGAGACCCCACGACAAGCTCTGCCACGCGTCTCACCCGACACCAACGCTTCCCCAGAAACCCCCTGAGACCGGTGGCCGAAGGGGAGTTACCAGTTACCTGGAAGACTCCTTGAGCATCTGCAGAGACGGCAGCGTGGAGGGGGGTCCTGCCCATGTTATCCTGGATGTTGGCATCCGCGCTGGCTTCCAGCAGGCGCTTGGCGGCGTCGGAGCGGGAGTAGCGGGCAGCCAGGTGCAGTGCGGTCTCGCCGGTGCGGTCGGTCTGGTTGTGTAAACTGGCTCCTTGGTAAATGAAATCCGAAATGACGGCGGGGGCATCGTCCTCCTCTTCACTGTTGCCCGTTTCCAGCCCTCCTCCGCTGCACGAGGCGATCATCAGGGGGGTGAAGCCATCTGAAAAGCAGGGGTGGTGACACTCGGTGAGGAAAGGGGTTTGACCTCCCCGTAATGCTGGCGGCTCAGTGAGATGCTTCAGCTGTGAGAGATGCTTATTCTCCTGGGTGCAGCAAGACTCAGTTTCTGACTGTTCTAAACATCAAACACGAGTATCCTTCCTGTGATATGGATCTGAAATTCCCCAGTGGTATCTCACCACTCGCTGCTTTTCCTATTTCATCTGCTGGCTTCCACACTAAGGTGCAATTTATAAGGAGGGTGGCTCGAGGCAATCTCGAGTATGGCACAGCACAGCCTTAAATGTTTTTATTATTTCAGAGGACAGTTTCATAGGTGTGGGGAAGACCAAATGTTTGTAATAATTTAAAAGTCTATTAGCTATTAATACATGTAAAAACTTGAAAAGAAGATTGTGAAACGTGCAGTTGAGTGGAAGGAGATGAATCAAAGAGTGGCAGAGAGATAAACTGGGTGATTTAACAGGTACTTCTGTCTCCTCTAATTTCTGTTTCAGTGACTAAACCAAAGAGATCTCATGGAAAGCAAAACGTGACAAGGTCTATCTCTAAATCATACACAACAGCAGCCATGCAATGCAGCATGGCTAGCCAGGGCATCACACTAGCCATGGAGACAGGTAGGGCTGTCTGGGACTACTCACAAGGCAAGAGAGGATTTTAGATTAGCTGACAAGCAGCACAAAAGCAAAAAGGAGTCCACCTTACCGGGCCCTCTGACATTGACATCCATGCAGTCTGCATCGATTTCCCCCTGGGGTGGAGTGGGTGCCATGGAGGAGATTCGTAGGTCAGCAGCATCCAGGTGCTGCTGGGTCCACTGCCGGTGATCCGTCTGGTCATCCGTGTCAGGCAGCATTGCCTGCTCCTCAAACTGGGGAAGGACAGCAGACATGAGCACTGACCAAAGCTGAGCTCTAGCCTGGGACATTCTGCCAGTCTCAGAGGTGGGTTTGTCACACACGGATTTGCAAGGAAGGAGGCAGCAGGAATGAGCAGGGCAGACCTGAGGGTCCCTCTGCTCTGCTGCTTTCTGCAGCACTCTGCTCCTTCCATGGCAGAACCCAGCGAGGGACGACTTGTAGCACAGAAAGGGAACATGGCAGTGAGCTTACCCTGAACTTCTTGGTGTCCAAAGTCTCCTCATCACCCCACTCATTTTGGTTGTCATCCATCAGCGTGCCATCTGAAGCATTTTTCAGGGGTCTTTAAAAATAAAACCATACAGAAAATTAACTCCTCTGCAGTTTGTGACAGACTGTGTTCATGCACAAACTGACAGAAGAATCAACAAGGCAATTTCCAGGAGGTTCCCCTTTCATTTTTTACCGAGTGCAAACAGACCACAAAGCATTTAAAACCCTCCTCCAGATGGGAATGTTGTTTTCGCCATACAGAACTTTAGGAAACCTGATTTTTCTCCTCTCTGCTGCCCCAACACCATGCACTAGAGAACAAAACTCTGATGGGTTCTCTCGGAAGAGCCCCGAGCATCCCCTCTGCGCTGTGTGGAAGAGGTTAGGCAAACAAATCACTCACTTGAGTCCCACAGAATCCTCCCCGAGTGGTTCTCGTCGCTTCTTCTTGCTCGACTCTGTCACTTTGAAGCCTTCTGGGAACCAAAGCTGCCCATGCTCCCTGCGCCGCTTGCGAGACACCAGTACTCCCACTCCAAAGAAAGCGAGCAAGACCAGCACAGCCCCCACCACGTACATAGGATACAGCTGGGAGTTCTTCGTGGGCTCAGCTGTTTCACCTACAAAACAGTGGGGCACAAAGAGAGGCCGAGACATTAAGCTGCATAGCAAACCAGTGGCAGAGTGGAAATGAAGCAAAATTAGTTAATAGAGGTACCTAAAGCTGATCTAAATCAGCCCCCCCCCCCTCCCCAAAATAAGGTCATTTTATACGCTATTAATCAGAATTGCAAACTATCGGCAGATTCTCGGCTGCACAAGGCAGGCTGCATCAGGAGACAGCTTCACTTTTTTCTCCTTTAAGGAAAAGGATTAGCAAACTTCAAATCATTGCGCTTGCATTGAGCTGTTAAGACAAAAGGATTTAGGGGGGATTTTCAAGATACAAACTTCAACTCCTTGCATGTCACTGATTGATTTGAGCTGGTTGGGTTTTCTGTCTTTTCTTGGTTTGTTTTTTTTTTTTTAATAACTTTTATAGTGATAATGATTTTTAAGTAAACCTGGAATAAGCAAAAATAATAAACTGGTTTCTTGCAAATTTTTTAAGAAGAGACTTAAAGGGGAAGAAAAAAAAAAAACAGAGGTGAGGTTATTAAAACCCAACTGTGCTCATGTGTAGCCAGCTGACAGATAATTTAAACATGGATGAGGCTGGGAAGTTTTGGCTGTCTCTCCCCCCCAGCTGACCAGCCATACTTACTTTTAACAGCTTCTATTTTGTAGGGTATGTTCAGGTTGCCAAGGGAGGCCAAAGCACCCAGGAATGCTGCCACATCAGTTGCACTCTGGAAGCACTGGGAAGATGACTGGATGCACTGGCGGTTGTCGATTTCCAAGTAGACGATGGATCTGTGCAAGAGTCAATGAGAAACATGAGCAGTGACCACGCTGAGGAGGCAGCAAGATCCATCTCCATTCCCTTCTTAACTCCCCATCAGTGGGAATCAGAAGGTGGGAACCCATGCCCTTGCTTCCCTGTGGCCCAGCCCTGCAACTCACACTCGTGGGCTACTGAATTTGTCTTGATGTTCACTGTGAAATCTACCTCCTTATCTACAGGAATGGAAGGGAGTCTCTGCTTCACCATGTTTTAAGATTCCTCAGACACTATGTATCTTCAGTAATGCAGTTTGGGAGCCCTCAGATCTTTTCACATCAGTTCTGCCACTCTAACTCCTTTGCTTTTGGTGACTTTTGATTGAGCCCAGAGAGAGGGAGAAGGTTAGATCTATATGTTTATACCAAAGATCTCCAAACACGGCTTGCAGTAATTGAGTGTTACAACAAAGCTCTAGAAAGCATTTCCCAGGGACAAAGTGAGGCTTAACTTAATGACTTCCTGAAGTCAGACAGTCGGTCAGGCCAACCTCTACTTCCAGGTCCCACCCAGCCCGGCCCCAGTTCCCAACAATACACAGGACTCCTTCAATCGTGAGAGTCAGCTCAGCATTGTACCAGGGATTCCTGAGCGAGCACTTGCTTTTCCACATGAGAGCAAACTCCGGTTTCTATTCACACAGAAAGCTACGTCTAAACACAATTATCTGACCTACTTCCTTCCCTTCAGAGCGTGTTACTATTATGGACACAGAAAACAAATGCTGCTCAGTGTCAAAGGAGCCCATTGGTCCCCCTTACCCCCTGATGTCCATCTGATCGAGCTCTCTCTTCTGCCTTCTGCCAACCCTGGAGTAGAGGCTGCTCTTTACTTTGTTGATGACAGCACTAGACATATCTGACCAGTCCTCTGTTGACCTCTTGATGTAATGCTTTTTCAGCTCCTCTGCATTGCCATAGTATGGAAAGATCATATATTCCCCCTTGGGGTTCTTCTTGAAGACCACGTTGGTGTGCAGCACGCGGCTCAGCTCCCGCAGGAAGTTGAACGAGTTGTTCTTCAGGTTCTCAGGAGTGATGAGCACCACCACCACCAGTGTGCCATCTGCAAGCTTCTCTGGCATGTTTGCACAGTCCAGACCATCCCATTCACACTCAAAATTATTGCAGCCCTGGTCACAGTGACCATCTGAGAAGTGGTCTTTGCAGTACTGATCATACAGAGGGCTGGGCAGAAGAAAAAGAAAGGTAGAAGAATGAATCAGACCACGTACTGTGTGTATTACCCATCTGCTGAGAAAATAAGCAGTGGTCCAAGGACCTCTCTTTTGTATAAATATTCTTCATCCTGATAGACACTTAAGCTAGTTCACATAGAAGGCAACTGCTTCATGCAGTGCTGTGAAACATTCACCTCTGCAGGTGAAAGACAGCAGCTGTTAAATTCTAAGTTGCAATTTAGATGCCAGAAAAAAGGAGAAATTACTGTGATGCAGAGAAGACATGGAGACACAGAATAGTTACTCAGACCAGAGTTTGTCCAGGAACCTGGGATTAATCTCCTGCTATTGCCAAAGACAATGTTTGGTAAATGCCTGGATGTTAACATCATCATGTTTTACGGCTGCTCTTCCATCTGGGGTCTCCCTACACTGAAATTGACTGTGCTACTACTGTGAGTGGGAGACTCCACTTCTGTGGGGTGATACAAGGAAGCCATCTGGAAGGAGCCAAACCCGGAGACTCCATGTGTACATAAACTCAGCAAGACCACAAGCAAGTGCGGTTGCTCGAGTTGCAGCCCCAAAAGCTGCAGAACAGAATGTAGAGAGCAACCAACAGCTCTGTACTTGGGAGCTTTAGCAGATGCAACCAGAAAAATACCCCCAGAGCATCAGTACAGAGGTCATGGCTTTAAAATAAGAGGGCAAACAAGCAAGTCACTTACTTGCACTGCCCTTCGTACTTCTGGCAGTCAAATCCATCATAGAGGCAGCCAGCGTTATTGCACTGAGAGTCACACTTGCCATCGTTGAAGTACTTCCAGCACTGGAGGGACTGGGAGCAGTTCTTCCAGGGGTCGTTGAAGTTGAGGGAGCAATCTCCCCCATCCCAGCCACAGGCGTGGTTGTTGCATTTCCCATCACAGATCTTGTTGCCGGCGTAGCCCGCGCAAACCGCGATCTCGCACTTCTCCTCAATTTTGGGTGGGATGATATCCTGCCCGATCCCTCCTTGGAAATCAAAGTCGAGGATGTGGCAGTTGAGGCCGTTGAAGTTGGCAGGGCAGTTGCAGCGGTAGTAGGGGGAGGCATCGCTGAAGAACTCGCAGGTGCCCCCGTTGTAGCAGGGGTTGGATGTGCAGGGGCTGCTGGCCGGGTACTGGCACTCGGGACCCGTGAAGGCCGGCGTGCACATGCACTTGGAGCTCTTGTGGATGGAGATGCAGGTGCCACCGTTCAGGCAGTGCAGGTTCCCGCAGGTGCGGGAGTCATTCTCACAGGTGGCACCTACGAAACCCTGGGGAGGTGACAGCAATGAGAGAGTCACTGACGATGTCCTACAAGCCCCTTAAAACACGTGTGTGTGCTGGGAAATGCAGCGCAAACCTAGTGACATAGGGCATCAGTGGAATTAAAACCCATGAAAACATCCTCTTCAAAATGTAGGGAGCTCTTCTCCATACCTGCCTGCTCCACCTTTATATGGTGGAAGTAATGGCCAGCCAGGCAAGGGGGTACCACAGAGCCATGTGTTGCACCTACAGGGCTGAGCCTCCTCCTTCTCCCTGACCCTAAACCAGGAGGGATTTGAGCAACCCCATCAAAGCATCTTCCCTTCCATGCTTACCCCTGGCTAATCTGGCCCCTCAACTGCCCCTGTCTGCTCGGGGCTGACTTGCAGAGCCCGTGCAACACTTCACCCTCAGAGCTGGAGAGGAGCAGGTACCTACCGGGGGACATTTGCAGATGAAACCCCGGCCAGTGTTGCTGGCAACTGCGCACGTTCCCCCGTTCCTGCAGGGTTTGCCTTTGCAGCCATCCACCACGGTGTCACAGCGACGGCCTGCCGAGGGAGAGGAGGAGGTGAGGGCCAGAGGAAGGCTGGAGGTTTGGGGGGGGTGCTGCAGGGCTGGGGGGCCGCAGTGCTCACCCGCATAGCCAGGTCGGCACTCGCATTTGTAGTCATTGACCCGCTGCACGCAGTTCTGGGTGCCGCGGGCATCGCAGGGGTTGGACAGGCACTCGTTGACATCTCCCTCGCAGCGCTCCCCTACAAAGCCAGGGGGGCAGATGCAGCTGTAGCCACCTACCCGATCCGTGCACTTGCCATTGTTAAAGCACTTGGGCCCCAGGGTGACGGGATCAAAGAAAGGGCTGCAGTCATCCACATTGATCTCACAGTGCACCCCTAGAGAAATGGGGGAACAACCCACACAGCTCATCAAACAGTATATCAGGGTGCCCACAAGGTGGTCCCTTGCGTCAGCCTTCCCTGCCAAGGGGCTGAGCCTGACCAGCTCAGTGGCAGCCTGAGCTGCTGCTCTGGCAGGAGGAGGCACTCAGCACCACGCAGCTCACGCCCAAGGCTGCCTGGCCTTGACAGCTAAGCTCTCGAGCAGACACAAACCTCTACCCTTGCATCTGCTTCCACTAGCCCCAGCAGCTAATGAGCAGATACTGAGGATATCTGTACTCAGCCCACTAATGCCCCAGCCTGGGGAATTAATTTACCTTGAGTTCCTCTGGGGCAGGAGCATTTGTAGGTATTGATGAGATCGATGCAGGTTCCTCCATTCTGGCACGGGTGGGACAAGCACTCATTGATCTCCTCTGAGCAGTTAACTCCATGATAACCAGCCACGCACTACAAGGAGGGAAGAAGGGAACTATCTGAGAGGTTCATTCAATTCCCACATGGCTGCAGGAGCACAGCCAGCACCCCAGCCTTCAACTCAGTGAAGGGACATCGGGCTAGCCCGAAGCTGGGGCAGCTCTTTGGACAGGAGAAAGGCAGTAACTGGTGCACCTCTGCTCCTCGTGGCACCCACCTCACAGGAGTAGCCTCCCAGGTAGTCTGTGCAGGTGGCTCCGTTCTGGCAGGGGTTGGGGGAGCACTCATCCACCTGCTCCTCACAGTAGCTGCCGGTGTAGCCAGCCTGGCAGCGGCAGAAGTGGGTGTTGCCAGTGTCCACACAGAGCCCTGAATTCCTGCACAGATGTGCTACGTCGATACCTGCCGAGGAGAGGGGAGTGAGATGGGGGACCCTGGTGACACCCACACACCACAGGGCCACATCCTGGCCACCACGTGCCCCTCTGAGGATCACAGCCAGGACTGCAGCCACAGGGTGCAGTCACACATGCAGTCACTGCACGTTACAGCAATCCTTGAGATTGCTCTGGTTTTGCTGAGGATCCCCACCAAGAGAACTGAGCATGTTCCTGGGCAGTGCCCACCACAGAGGCACCTGGGCACCCCACCCTGGCCCTGTGAGGCTGTACACATGGCAGAGACTGACCTTGCTGCTTAGCAGCCACCTCGCAAGAGACACTGGGGACATCACAGTAGAGCCCTGTCCATCCACTGTTGCACTCACAGCGGTACAGGTTGTTGGTCTGCCAGCACTTGCCTCCATTTTTGCAGGGAGAGGAGTCACACCAACGCACCAGGTTCTGGGGAAAGCAGAGCAAAGGATGGGGATCAGCACCCAGCAGGGTTTCTGCAGGAGGCAAGACTGCAGTGACCCCCTAGATCCCCACCCCAGGACACTGGGGTCAGTGGCCAACAGCCCAAAGCTCCTCTACCTGGCAGTTGAGCCCAGTGTATCCCTGTGGACAAGTGCACTTGTATGTCCCATAGCTGTCCTGACACGTGCCCCCGTTCAGGCACGGTTTGGAGTCACACTCATTAATGTTGTGCTCGCAGTAGCTGCCCGTGAAACCGGGTGGACAGAGGCAGGTGAAGGTGTTGATGCCATCCACACAAGTCCCACCGTTGAAGCAGGAGCTGGGAACACAAACATCACATCCAGTGAGTCACTGCTGGACATCTTCCACCCCAAAACCCCCACAAACAGGCCCAGGGTTGTGGGGCAGTGCTGGGACCTCAACCCCTTGCTCCAGCCCTGCCCAAGGGGAGGCTGTACCTCTCTGTGCAGTCAGGGGTGTTGTTCTCACAGTGGATGCCACTGAAGCCGGAGGGGCAGGTGCAGGTGTAGCTGTTGACACAGTCGGTGCAGTTGGCACCATTCTTGCAGGGGTTGCTGGCACACTCGTTGATGTCCTCCTCACACTTGGGCCCACGGAAACCAGCCAGGCACTCGCAGAAGAATGTGCCAATGCCATCAGAGCAGGAGCCACCATTGTGGCACGGATCTGGTGAGGAGGGACACGTGTAAGAAGCAGCAGTGGGTCCAGCCCTGGTGCAGCAGCCCTGCCCAAGAGCTGCCCCACAGCACTGTCCCTGTGTGTCCCCCAGCTGCGTGGAGGGATGTGACAGAGCCCAGGGATCTGGAACAAGGAGGACACATGGGACACACTCGCTCACTGCCTGCACCTCAGCTTTCCCCCCAAAGCTTCCTTCCTGACAGCTCCCACCTGGCCTCGCACTGACACTGCTCGACCGGGACGTGCTCAAAACACCCAAACGGGTTTGCAGCACGGTCCCGACTGAAGCAGTGGCTGGGGATGGCCCATGCCACAGGGCTCCTGGCCCCAGGAGGGGCAGAGATGCCGACAGCTCAGGGCAGCAGCCTCTGCTCTTACTGGGTTTGCAGTCGTCGATGTCGGTGTCGCAGTTGCGGCCGGTGAAGCCGGTCCTGCAGGCGCAGCGGTAGCTCCCGTTGATGTTCTGGCACGTGGCCCCGTTGCGGCAGGGGCTCTTCACACACTCGTTGATGTCAATCTCACAGGTCTGACCTGCAGGACAGAGGGGGACAGGGACTGTGTGGGCTGCAGGTGCTGGTGAAAGCCCCAGGGATGATGATGATTATGGTCTTGGGCACCAGGATGGGAGCCCTGACAGCAAACCACCCTCTCCAAGGGGTGCAGGTGATGGCCACGTCCCATCCACACAAGCCAGGACCCTGCCCAAGGCTGGGTACCCTGTAAGGGTGCTCCTGTCCTGCAGGACACACAGACAGCCACCTGCTCTCTGGCCACGCTCCCTCCCCTCCATCTTTGACTCTCTGAGAAGTCGTGGAGAGTGGAATGCTGTGTGCTGAATCCCCAGCCAGGCTGGGTCCCTACCTTGCCAGCCAGATGGGCAACTGCAGGAGAAGCTCTCGTAGTCCTCTGACTCCTGGCACTCACCGCCGTTCTTGCAGGGGCTGCCAGCACAGGGGGCCAGCACATCCTCACAGGTGGCTCCTGCAGAGGCACAAACACCTGCTGGGACCCCCTCCAAAGCCACCGGTAGCCCAAGACCCTGCTACCCCTGTCCCCTTCTTCAGACTACTGCCAGCCTCGGGGCAGGTTCTGGCTTTCCTCCCCACCCTGGGGCAATCCAGCTGGGGCCATCTGCTCTTTTCGTGGTCCCTGTGACCCCAGGACCCCTGTGAATCCTTTAGGTCCTGGCAATCTGAGCTGCATTAAACCTCTGCACACTTCCTTTGGCAGGGAAACGCTGCTCGGGATGTCTTTCCCCTTTTGCTCTCTCCCTCCCCGGTCCCTCTCAGCCACTTTTCCTGTTTACATCCAGCTAAGGGACACGTTCCCTCTGAACCCTTATCTTCCCTGTCAGCCAATATCTCCTGAACTGGCCTTTGCTATTTTCCAGAGCCTTCCCCTCCCTGCCTGCCCTGTCCCCGTCCTCCCAGGGGTTTCTATGGCCACTGCTGAGGGCAGGAAACAGCTCACAGCTTCCTGCAATTGTGCACCGGCTGCTGCTCTGCGCGAGCGGAAGCAGGAGGCTGGCAAACAGGAATGGGCTCAGCAGAATCCCCCAGCCCCTCAGCCTCTGCTCGCTTTTTCCAGCACCATCACAGAAGGAGAAAGGAAGGGGGCTGCAGGGAGCACCCACTCCCCCCTCCCCGGACAGTGGGGTGCAAGCTGGGCACCCAGGCACTGCGGTTGCCCAGGGTATGGGCTGCAGCCGAGCCACTGCCTTGGTGCCCTCCAGGAGGAGGAGGAGGAGGAGGAGGAAGAGGGAGGAAGCTCTGGCTGGTCACTTCCTAAAGCTCTTCCAAATTTCCTCCAGCTGTGCCACAGCACGGGGAGGTGGAGCCATGGGCAGCCCCATGGCGGGGCCACACAAGGGAAGACTGAGGACTTGGTGCTTGCTTGTCACATAGGTAGAGGGACATGTTTGATGTCACACCCAAAGCAGGACCCCCCCCCCAGAGCCCCGGTTAGAGGGTCTTGGGGGACGGGGTGCTGCCTCTCACCTGTGTAGGGCAGGAGGCAGTTGCAGGTGTAGCCAGCGACATCGTCGATGCAGGTGCCCTGGTTCAGGCAGGGGTTGGATGCACATTCATTGATATTGGTCTGACAGTTGGGTCCTGTGTGAAGAAAACCAAGTAAATGAAGCTGTGCTGGAGGTGGGAGGGGGCTGAGGGTACACTGCAGATGTGGTAGCAATGGCCCCTCTATTGCCCTGGCAGAGCCTTCTGCTCTCAGCTCGAGCTGTGGGCGCTGAAACTCTGCTGAAAGTCCCCAGGCTGCCTGCTCTGCCACCTCCCCTACCCAGAACTGGGGTTTCCACCATCCCCACAGTGAAGCCTCCAGCCCATCTAGCATCATGGGGACACCCACCCACAGCTCCCACCCATGCCCCAGCATTATGGGGACAGTGAAGCACCCCTGGCTGTGTCCTCACCGCTGAAGCCCTCCCTGCAGGTGCAGATGTAGCCACTGGTCATGTCCTTGCAGGTACCACCATTCATGCAGGGATTGGATTCACATTCATTATTGTTAATGTCACAGTTTGTCCCACTCCAGCCTGGGTCACAATCACACCTGTAGCTTTGGGGAAAAATTTGGCCATAAAACACAGGATCTGGTCTGACCTGGCCCTCCCAGCTCCACCAGCCAACATTTACCCATCAAATCCCAGACTCACAGTCATGTCCCTGAAGGGAAATATCCCCTGGGACCAGCACAGAGCATGGACAACACTAACACAGGGCACAGCTTCTTGCCCTGCCTCTACCCTTGACTTTCCTAGGTGGCCCTTTGGTCCCTGCAGCCCCCGAGCAGCCTCCAAGTCCTCCAGCCTACCCATTCAGCCCATCATGGCATTTCCCATGGATGCAGGGGTTGCTGTTGCACTCATTCACTTCGGACAGGCACTTGGGGTCATGAAAGCCCTCGGGGCAGAGGCAGGTGAAGCCATTGATGCCATCTTTGCATGTGCCCCCGTTGTGGCAAGGGTTGCTGGAGCACTCATCGATGTTGATCTTGCACATGCCCCCTGGGAAAGAGAAGAGTGAGGAAATGTTATCCCGTGGGATGTAAGGCACGGTGGATGCACGTCTCCTCCTGGGGGGCTCCCACCAGGCAAATCCTTCTCCAGCTGTGTGGGAAATGGCTGCTGGAGGCTCAGATCCCCAGGCACACGTGTGCTGCTGTGCAGGAGCACACTGCACTCCGGGTAGGGTGACTTCACACCCCTGCATCGCCTGCCTGGCTTCATTAAAGGTGGCTGGGAAGAGGCTGAACCCTGGCCTCGTTTGGTCCAGGAGAGAATAAGGAAAGGAGCTGGTTTCAGCCTGTAACCCTACCTGCTGGGGCTGACAAAGCCAGGCTTTATTGTGGCTCCCGGCGGGCAGCAGGACAAGGGGCCGCGTGAGCGGGGAGAAGCGGGGGCTGCTCCCATCAAAGCCCTCCATCAGCCATCAAACAAACCAGTTGGACAAGGCAGCAACCCGATACCCATGGGAGTGGGCGCAGCGGGAGTCGAATTCGCGGCACCAGACACCCCTTTGATTCCATCCTGAGCCGGGGTCACCCTCCTGAACAAGCAGGAGAGCTGGAGGCTGCCAAACCTCCAGCGAGTGGGACGGCAGCGTCTCCCCTCCCACCTCCCCAACACCCCAGAGCTGCAAGCAACCCGTGGGCAGAGGGAATGCTCTGGGACTGACGGATCTGGAGCAGGTCACCAGGGTGCTGTGGTGTTGCTGTGCCCTGCTCTCACCTGTGTACCCCGGCTCACAGGTGCACTCGTAGCCATTGATCTTGTCAATGCACTTGCCATAGTCACAGGGGTTGCTGGCACAGTCATCCAGGTTGATCTCACAGTTGGGCCCTGGGGAGCAGAGTGGTGCCGTTAGGGGTCACTGAGAACGAAACCTGCCAGCACCCACCACCCACCACCCAGCACCCACCACCCTGGCTACTCCACAACAAAGCACCTGCACCGCAAGCGGCTCCCCAGCTCCCAGCTGGGGCGCGGCTCCTGCCAGAGTTGGGCACCAAACCGGGAGAACTTGCCCTCACCGAGGATGCCCCAGGCTGGCCCTGGCACCAGGGTGGCTGCTAATGGTGGCCCGGAGCCAACCCGCCTGGGGACAGGGATGGGACCGGGGTGCCGCGCCGGTGTGGCCGACCCGTGTGGAGCCCCCAGGGGAACCCTCCCGCTCACCCGTGGTCCCTTTGGGGCAGAGGCAGTGGTAGGCGTTGTTCCTGTCCTGGCAGGTCCCTCCATTTTTGCAGGGCTGGCTCTGGCACTCGTTGATGTTGATGTCGCAGCGGTGGCCTGTGTAGCCGGGCTGGCAGAGGCAGGTGAAGGCAGCAATGCTGTCCTTGCAGGTCCCGTAGTGGCATGGGTCAGGGTCACACTCATTGATGTCAATCTCACAGTGAGCACCTGAGAAACCTGCCAGGAAGAGGAGGGGACACAGGGTCAGGATAGGGGACACTCCTTTCCACCCTGGCCAGATGTGGGGTAGCACACCTGGGTGCTGTCACCTGCCCCACCGGGACCCCCAGGAGCGGGGCAGAGGCAGGGGTGCACCCTGGTGTGCCGGCCGCGGGGTCGGTCATCCCCCAGCTCATGGGCTTTGTCCTGGGGTGCACAATGACCCCCATTAAACCCCTTCAGCTCAGGAGCGGGGCCCCGTGCTCACCCGCAGCTCCTCCCGGCGTGCACGGGGGGGGTCAGCCACAGGCACCCCCGAATAATAACCCCCCTGGCAGATCCTATTCTCCTGGCCGGCTCCCTCCCTGCCGGGCTGGGGGTGGAGAGCTGAGGACAAAGTACAGCTTTGACTAGACCCCGCCAAGCCCACATAGCAGCTTTTCATCGGGGCTTGGCATTAGCAAGACACTAATTAGAGGCCATTCAGCTGGAAGATTTCTGGCGGGAGCTGCTCCACAAAAGAGCCACTGTTTGCCACCAGGGCTCAAGTCATCATTTTGTGCAACCGTTCCTTGGGTTTTGGTCAGCAGAGCCCCCGCAGCCCTGCACCTTGCATCCCCATAGAGGCAGCTTTATTCCTTCCTTCCTGCTGTCCCCCTCGCTGCCACCCGCCACCGAGGTGGGGAGCACGGCGGGACGGCTGCTGCGGGGCCACACCTAACGAGTTCTGGGCTCGTTAGGCTTCTGGGCAGCAGGGTCGCTGACTCTGCCTGGGAAAGGGATGGTCCTGTCCTTCAGGAGTCACATTGGAAGGGACCAACCCCTCTTCCACTGGGCTTGGGGACTCCCCCCATGGCGGGCGCTTGGGGAGGTGACACTTGTGGTCTGGCAACGTGGTTTTACGGCACATCACCAGGGAGAAGGTGACTTTCTATTGCATGGTGAGGTGGGACCTCTCGAACCCTCCTGGGATGTGGGGACCCCTCACCTTCGGTGCACTCGCAGCTGTAGGTGTTGGGGCCATCCACGCACTTGGCACCGTTCTTGCAGGGGGTGCTGGCACACTCATCGATGTCGAACTGGCACAGGTGCCCGTTGAAGCCTGGAATGGAGGGAGAAGTCACGTCCCCGCACAGGACCCGCCAGCCTCCCCCCCCAGCCCGCCGGGCAGATCCCACCGGGCCCCCTGCGTCCCGGCCCGGGCACTGGGTTTCCATGGGGATGGCTGCTGGGGGCCCTGAATGAGGGGCTGCGACCCGCCATTGAGAGCATCTTATTTACATCTCTAGAGGAGCAAAGTCTCTGAACTTCAAAACCTCCTTTCACAGATTAACCGTCTCCCCATTCTCCCGCTCCACCCCGTGACTTTGACACCGCATTCAAAGCTGCTGGAGCAGCCCCCCGCCCCCCCCCCAGCCCCCAGCCCTCCTTCCCAAAGAGGGGCCTTTTCAAGTGCAAAGCCACGGGGTTTAATCCTTCTTCCCCTCTCCCATGGGCTGGACCTGGAGCAACATTGCCTGCATGGGGTTCCGTCCCTCACAGCAACGGGGGAACCCCCCCACTGAAAGAGCCAAGAGGTGCTCAGCTCCCTCTCCCCATTCTAAGGGGGGACTCTGAAATTTAAGGAGCCCATTTCAGCTCCTTCCCAGCTCAAGCTGGAAGGCATCACGGTGTTGTTTCTGCCACGATGGCAGTGGGACAGGTGCCACATACCGGTGGGGCACTCGCAGTGGAACTCGTTGATCTTGTCCAGGCAGTTGCCATTGTGCAGGCAGGGGCTGCTGGCACACTCGTCTGTGTTGATCTCACAATAAACCCCCTCATAACCTGTGGAGAGACCAAAGAAACCATCAGCCCTGCAGCATGGGGCTGGCACGACCCACAGGACAAACACACTAGGATGTATTTGGTGCCCCCATCTTCATGCAAGGCAGCTCAGGAGATGTGCTACAGGTGGTGGAACCTGATGCACAATCTGCTCCATGGCTGTTGAACTTGGACTTCCCTACTCTTGGCTTGATCCAAGCCAGCAAGGTCTGAAGAAGAGGAGCACAGAGCATGGCTGATGATGCCCAATGCTCTGCTCCCATCCCCTCATTGCTGTGGGTCCCCATGCAGCCTCTCCCAAGCTCTTTCTGCCCAGTGCTGTCCCCAGGCACACACACACACCTCCTTGCCCAAACCAAAACCAAGCAAAAATTCAGGGGTACCCAGAGCCCTCTCACCACCTGCACCCAGCACTGGGGTAGGGTCAGTGGGGCTGCCCACCCACCGGGCATGCAGATGCACTGGAACTCCCCAATCTGGTCCAGGCAGGTGGCATCATTCTGACAGGGGTTGGAGAGGCACTCGTTGACATCGATCTCACAGCGAGGGCCCGAGTAGCCCTGCAGGCACTGGCACTCAAAGGACCCCTGGGTGTTGATGCATTTCCCTGCGTGCTCACAAGGGTTGGCTCCTGAAAAACACAAGCAGGGCTTCCAGGACATGGTCCTTGCTGCTCCTCAGATGCCTACAGAAGCTCAGCCCCAGCACTCACCCAGGGAGCACTCATCCACGTCCTGGTTGCAGGCTGGCCCCATGTACCCAGAAGGACACGTGCAGATGGCTTTGCCATTGACAGGGTTGGTGTCACAGTTGGAGCCCTCATTGCAGGGGTTGCTGATGCAGGCATCATCGAGGTGGCACAGCAAACCTGGGTGGGAAAAGGCAGGAGCACGTCAGGGGTGATGGGCACACACATCATGGCACACGCAGGGAGCTGCCACCAAATGGGACAGGGCCTGACCTGTGCGGCCGTGGGGACACTCGCAGTAGAAGGAGGCCACTCGGTCGTGGCAGGTGGCCCCGTGGAAGCAGGCAGCCATGGCACAGTCATCGATGTTCTCACTGCAGTCCTCGCCCGTCCAGCCGTTGACACAGACGCAGTTGTAGCCACCATGGTTGTTGTGGCAGGTGCCCCCGTTCTGGCAGGCGTTGGGCATCAGCTGGCACTCATCCACATCCTCAGTGCAGTACTGACCTGCCAGGACATGGGGCACCCATGTGAGGCTGGTGCTGCCCAGCTCCCAGGGGCTCTGTCAGTATTGCTGTGGAGCAGGATGTGTCTCCCCACCCAATCCCCCACATCCCTTAGGGCAGGATCCATTGTCCCAGCCCAGTGCTGTGTTACCTGTCCACTCGGGTGGGCACTGGCAGTTGTAGGTGTTGACACCATCCACACAGGTGCCCCCATTCTTGCAGTTGTTGCCTGGACAGTCATTGATGTTCTCCTCACAGTTCTGGCCGGTGAATCCTGCATGGAGGAGATGGCCACCATGATGCCAACTGACTGACCCCAGCATCACTATTGGGTGCTGAGAGCATCCCAGGCACTCCCACCTGGCTTTTGGAGCCAGCACCCCAGTTTCATCCCCATCCCACCTTCTCCAGGGCTCAGTTCCCCTGCCCTGGTGCTGTGTCCAGGGCCTGGGGATCAGCAGCAGCTTCCCCAGCACAGGGCAGACAGAGCATCCCTGGAAAGCCCCTGGCTCCAGAGACACTTGCCCCGAGCAGCAGAGGATCCAGCTCCACAGCAAGACAGCAAGAACCGGGGCTGCTCCCGTGGAGGCTGGAGGCACCCGGGGCTGATTCACCAGCTTTTAATTTCACATGTAAAAAGTCTCATCAGCAGCGCTGATCCCTGCAGGGGATCATGAGTTTCCAAGTCCCTGGCAAGCCAAACCACCTCCCTGCACAGTCCTCCTCTCCTGCCGTGAGCCCGGCTGCTTCCATTTATGTTATTGCCACTGCCTGAGAGCAAAGCACGAATGGAACCCTCCCAAACTCTCCCCATGGTGTCTGCAGAAAGCAGAAAGGAACCAGAAAGGCCCTGCCCAGAGCATCTGCCACCACATCCCCCTCAAACTGCTACCTGGGCTAAGAGCTGCATTTACTAAGGGCAGCCCAACCCCCCCCGAGCCCCCCAACCTGTTCCATCAGGTGTCGGCCTGCCCTAGGGAAGGGATGGCAATGCCATAGAGCTGGCATGCACCTCCAGCTCCCCCAAATCCCCCAAGGGGTGTCCTGCAGGTCCCAACCAGGCTGCTGCCCCCACATAGGCAGCTCACCACATCACCACCACCAGGAAGGGACCTGGGGTGGGGGGTGGGTGGGTTGGGTTTGTCCTCTGCAGGATGCCAGTCCCTGGCACAGCTGTGAGTCTTGCCCCTGCTCTGTCCAAAGGGTTTCCTTTCCCTCATGTTTTCCTCTTCCCCATAGCTGGGGGAGGAGAAGCATCACAGGAGGAGCAGCAACAGCAATTTACGATTGCTGGTAGGAGTCCAAAGCAAATAAGGTTGATTTGAGCCTCATTTTTAAGCACCCGGGCTGAGACTGAACAGCAATAACTGGCAATGTCCTAGACACCAGGATTAACTCATTTTGAACCATCCCAATGAGTAATTAGTACTGCAATTACTTTAAACTCAAGGTTACATTCTACAGCGATGGCATGATAAAACAGCCCAGATTACTTTAACTTAAAGAAACCCTGTATAGCCAGCCCTCTCCAGGGATGAAAAGGGGACATTGTTCCAGGTCTGCTGTGCTGCATACCAGCTTATCAATCACCTTCTTATCAGAAGAAACAGCCCCCTGGTCCCTCCTGAAGCCCATGCAGCTCCTGCAGCAAGCCATGCTGGATGGCAGAGGTGCCAAGGAACCCCCCCACACACCCATCACCCCTCCTTGGAGCAGGGCCTGTGTGGTGGCACCCAGAGTGAGGCAAACCAGCTCGTGCAGCATGCAAAAATCCTGGAATGGGCCCACGAAGCCACAGCTGGGTGTGAAAGCACCAATCCCCCCGCTGCAGGGATGCTCCCCCAGGGCCCTGCCTCACCCCCGACCTGCCCAATACTCCAAAGACAGTGCCTCGTCAGCAGAAAGGCAGGGCAGGGCCACTGCCACTCCTCCTGCCCCCTCCACCTGCCTGGCCCTGAGGCAATGCTGCTCTGCTGTGCCAGGGCTGGGAGCTGCTCCCACGGAGCATCATCCCTGGGGCCTGCCTGCTGCACTGGCTCATCCCGGAAGGAAAAGCTTCCTTCGCTGGCATCACTGAGCTGGTCAGCCCCAGTGCCTCACTGCCCTGAAGGATGGGAGCTTTGCTGGAGCCTGGTGGAAGAGAAGCAGGAGATCCTGCAGGGCTTTGCATATTTCGGATGGCTAATGAGCCCTCGAGTTATTGCAGCCAAAAAGTTTTGGGAAGGAGACTAAACCTCTCAGCCCATTCCAGAGATTGGGACAAGACCCCACCTCAAGCTGCCCTGAGGGGATCACACATCATTCCCCAGCACTGGGCCAGGCTGCCAGAAAGATGTGGGTCTGTCTGTGCCAACTGGAAGACCCCATCCCCCCCCAGGTGCCACCCATCCAGGGGATGGTGGGGCAGGAGTGAAGGCAGAGGTAGGCTGGAGCTCCCTGGTAATGCCCAGCATGAGTACAGAGCACAGAAACCACCTAAAGCCTCCTTTATGGACTTAAGCTCTGTCAGGGGAGGTTTAGGTTAGATATTAGGGAAAAAAGTCTTTAGGATAAATATTTTCTTTAGGAAAACATTCTTGACAGAGAGGGTGATCAGACATTGGAATGGGCTGCCCAGGGATTCTCCATCCCTGGAGGTTTTTAAGAAGAGACTGAATGTGGCACTGAGTGCCATGGGCTGGGAACCATAGGGGGAGTGGATCAAGGGTTGGACTTGATGATCTCAGAGGTCCTTTCCAACCCTGATGATTCTGTGATACCCCTTGTCCTGCCCCAGCTCCCGGGAGAGATCAAAACAATCCCAGGACAGACTTTTCAGGCAGCTTAGCACTGCTCACCCCTTCCTCCCAAGGGAGAGGGTACCCTCTACATCTGCTGCCCCATCCCCCAGTCCCCCCTCACTGCCCCAGCAAACACAGCACGGTGTGAGCACGGGGCTGCACTGCTGGCAGCAGCTCTGGGCAGGAAACTCAGGGATTTCATCACTCCAGCACACACAGGGCTGGGGGGAGCGTGCGGCCATGCTCAGCCCCTTCTGCTCCCTGCCCTGACCACTGCCCCAGGGCAGAAGTGAAAGGGCTCACAGGGGTCAGGGGGCCCTTTCACAGCCACTTCTCCCTGCCCTGGCGTGCAGGGTGCTGAGCTGTACAGGGTGCTGGGCTCCTAGGACAGGGTCCTCCCCCCTGCAAAATCCCTTCATTTCAGAGGCTATAATTCATCTGGGCTGCTCCTGCTGGAGGAAGCAGCAGTGAGCACAAAGAGGGTCTCCATTCCTCAATTCCCTTCACACTCGGAAACTTTCCAAAATAGCTATTCCGGGCTAATTATTCCATTCTGGAAGTGGATTAAGTTAAAGCGGAAAAAGGCACTCTTATTCTGGAATATGAGCATCCGCAGAGGGGCCTCAGCTGAAGCAGTTGTTTTGGAGCAGCCATGCTGCTGAATCACCACAGATGACCTCTCCTCTTTGGGCACTGCTGCCCAGAGTCCTCCCAAACACACGGGGCACAGTGCACTGAAATCCCTTCCATTTTTTTCCCTCCCATAACCACACCTTGGGTAAAGACACTACTTATTTAGAGGGGGTAAAGGAGCTTTCAAGAGGCTCCCTGGTCCCCATCCCTCCCCTCGGGGACCACCCTTACCTGGCAGGCAGGTGCAGTCGTAGGTGGTGTCCCCGATCTGTCTGCACGTGCCCCCGTTCTGGCAGGGTGAGGGGTTGCAGGGCACGTAGAGGTGCTCACAGTTCTGCCCGGTGTATGCTGGCTTGCAGGAGCACTGGTAGGTGCCCACCTCGTTGGTGCAGCTACCCCCGTTCTTGCAGAGGGGGGGTGAGATGTTGCATTCATTGACGTCCTGCTTGCAGTTAGCCCCGTGGAAGCCGGCGGTGCAGCGGCAGATGTAGTGGGCTTCGAAGGGGACACACTGACCCCCGTTGGCACAGGGGTTGGAGGCACAGGGGTCAGCCTGCTGGCAGGTTTGGCCTGGGGAGGGCAGGGAGGAAGGATGAGGATGCAAAGGGGAGCTCAGGCACACGCTGGGAGTGATCACTGTGCTGGGGTGCAGCACGAAGACTGCGTCCATGGGGGTGCAACTCATTCCCCTGTGAAACCCTCAGCTCTGCAGCTCCTCCAGCCCTCCCCCCCCCTCCAAGGTGTGCAGACCCCTTCCTTCCTTCCTCCCACCACTGCTGCAAGCCAAAACCAGAGGCAGCATCCTTCTCCATCCACAGGGGGCGTTTCCAGGAGCAACCCCCAGTGCCCCTCTACCCCCCCCCTTCCCCCCCCCACATCACCGCATCCCGGTGCCGGCCCCGCCTCACCTGACCACCCCGGGGGGCAGCGGCACTTGTACTCGCTGAGAGTCAGGAGGTCGCAGGTGCCCCCGTTGCGGCAGGGGTTGCTGAGACAGACGTTGTCGCGGGGCGTCAGGCAGAGCTCGTCGGTGAAGCCCAGGCGGCAGGCACAGGTGTAGTCGACGGTGTTGCCGCGCACAACCGGAGTGCAGGTACCGGCGTTCTTGCAAGGGGAGCTCAGGCAGGGGTTGGGGAGCTGGCACCGCTCGCCCAGGTAAGCACCGCTACACCTGGCAGGGGGGAAGAGACGCCGTCAAGCAGGATTGAAACACCCCCTCCCCCCCCCTTCCCTCCTGAAGGGGATGGGGGTAGCCGGTCACCCCTGGAACCGGCTCCGGGAACGCCTCCCCCCGGGCTGACCCTGCGCCGCATCCCGGCAGGGGAAGATGAAAGAGGCGCCAGGGAACAAAGGCGTCCCCCATCCAGGGGCCTGCACCGACTTGCAAAACCGCAGCCTCCAGCACCGGCGTCCTGCTGCTCATCGCAGTGTAGATTTTTCCTCCCCCCTCCTCATTGAAGAGGAAACCAAAGCACACGGGAGGATGTGGTGGAGCCGGGATAGGCACCCCCATACCCAAACCCAACTCAGGGCATCTACAGACCCTGAAGGAGACAAAACCTTTGTGCCCCTGCCCTTCTCTGCCTGCACCCGGGTGTCTGCTCCACCAGAGTGATTTTTATCCTTGCTCCACCCTAAGACCCCAGGCAAGGAGGGATGTGTGGTCATGGCTGCCGTGTCCCCTCTGAGTAGGGGCCCAGAGAAAAAAGGTCCCTGATGTGCCACCAGCTCAACCATCTGTCACCAGTGGCTGACAGGGCTGGAGCAACTGCAAGGACAACTCTCCTGGCCATCCCAGCAAGGCTGGGCAGGACATGGGGCCAGCAAAACCCTGCAGAGTGGGGAGCAGGCCCCCCAGAAAGGGTGGACAGAGCAAAGCTGTGCACAGGGAGACCAAAGGCACCTGACATCCAATGAAGGTCCTGGGGACAAGGGCCTCCAGCACCTGCCCAGCACAACCCCTCCTGTATCACGTCTGCAACATGAGATGCTGTGTGCTTCTCCCTCCACTGCCTCCACTCATGTTACACCACTTCAAAAGGGGGTTTTCTGCCCTGAACAGCCCTTGTGTAGGGCATGGGAGGGCTGAGGAGATGCTGTCCCACACCATGATGGCAATGCCATCGTGGTAGAGCAGAGTACACTACTCTCAGCTCATGCTGAGCTGCTGGCTGGTATCAGAGGCCTTGAACACAGAAATCTTGGGGGGAGGGTTAAATGCATTCCTGTGAGCTCAGGAAAAGGCAACAACTGCTGGAGGGGACGGCCAGAGAAGACAACAGCACCTAGGGATCACTCTCCCCACTGTAGTACCCACCATGTGCCCACACCCATCGCCACCCAAGCTGGAGGCACCTTGCATCCCACAGCATCCAAAGCTCCAGCAGTGGGCAGGCAGCCCTCTGGGGTGAGCAGGAAGGGTCACAGGGAATGCCAAAGCCCCAAACCCACCAGCAAACCCCACCAGCCTGCAAACCTCAAAACCTGGGGCTCCTCTGGTGGAGCACAACCAGCAAACCCCCAACCTTCAGCTGGCCCCAACCCGGAGCTGTGCCAGCAGCAGGACCACGTTTCAGGCTCTCTCCCCCTTTCTCCTCTTCCCCCAACTCCCCCCCCCCCCCCCCCTTTTTTTTTCTTCTTTTTTTTTTTTTTTTAACCCAATTCTGATTTCATTGTTGGGGATTGTGTGAGAATTTGTCAGGATTCGGAGACATTTTGAGTTAATGAGACGGCATTATCCAGGCCAAATGAAAAAGAAAATGTGTATAATAATAAATCAGGGCATCTGCTCGGCACACAAAGGGCGGCGGGGAGCAGGTGTGCATCCTAATGAGGCCGAGCAGCTGCCGGCGCCCGCGGTCCATGCCCGGCTCGACGGCGGCTCCGAGTCCGGGGCGCCTCGGCCATGGGGCGAGGATGCTTCTGGGTGGCTGAACCATGGGGGAATGCAAGAGCTGGGGCCAGGGCTGGCCGAGAGAGAGAGAGAAAGGGAGAGGAGGATGGGGGGAGGGAGAGGGAGAAAGAGAAAGAGAAAGAGAGAGAGAGAGAGAGAGAGAGAGAAAGAGAGAGAGAGGGGCCATTGTGCGGGGCCGGGCGGCAGAGGCACGCCGCCGGCAAACCGCTCAAGTGTGCAGTCATCTGGTAAAAGCCCCGCTCCCCCCCCGCACCACACACGCTTTTTTTCTTAAAACAATCCTCCGGGCTCTGGTGGCGGCTGGCGGACAGGGAAGTGTCACGAGATTCTCCAATGGGAGAAAAAGGCGCAAAAAAAGAAACAAAAAAAAAAAAAAAAGGAAAAAGAAAAAAAAAGGGGAAAAGAAAAAGGAAAGGAAAAAAAAGAAAAAAGAAGAAAAAAGAAAAAAAGAAAGGAAAAAGGAGAAAATAAAAAGAAAGAAAAAGAAGAATAAAAAAGAAAAAAGAAGGAAGAAAGAAGAAAAGAAAGAAAAAAAGGAAAAAGAAGAAAAAGGAAAAAAGAAGAAAAGAAGGAAAAAGAAAAAAGAAAAAAAAAAAAAAAAAAAAGAAAAGAAAAAGAATAAAAAATAAAAAAGAAGAAAAAAAGAAAAAAAGAAAAAAAGGAAAAAAAGAAAAATAAAAAGAAAAAAATGGAAAAAAGAAAAGAAAAAAAAGGGAAAAAGAAGGAAAAAAAAAAAAAAAAAAAAAGGAATAAAGGGGGGGGGAAATGCTGCTGGACAAATTGCCCCGAGGGCAATGCGGGAACTGCCAGAGCACAGGAACCACCACCACAACCCGGGATTGGGATCTGGCTCCTGGATGTGCCAGGCAGGGCCGGCAGGAGCAGGAGGATGCTCTGCACGAGTTTCCCGGTGGCACAACGGCTGGGAGTGGGGTTCCTGCACCGTGGGATTTAAATAAAGGCAAGGAAAGGGGTGTGGAGCTGGAAGCCCTCCCACTCAATTAGCTTTCTGATTGCTTCCAATTCCAGGGAAGACAAGTGGTGGTTTGGGAAACCAAATCAGAGCCAGATCATAAATGGGAAGCCAGAGCAATGCCCAGCCCAAGCCTGGGCACGGATATCAGACAGAAGGTTAATTATTGATTGGAGAAACTCTTCTGGAGCTCCTGACTGAAGGTGCTTCCCAGGCTTTTGTTTCAGGATGCTGGCGATGGGCACACATGGGCAGGGGGCACTGGGGTACATTCCTACACTGTGTTTTCCCTGCCAGGGGGGCATTTCCAGCCCCTGAGAAGTGCTGGTGAAGCAAATCTTCATGGAAAAAAAAAAAAAAAAAAAAAAAGCAATACAACACAGGCACCCTCAAAATCCCCAGGACATTACACACCCCTTGCACACATCACACCAGAGCCCTCCCAAACTCTTCCCATGATTTCCAAGTCATCTCAGTTTCTTTTCAAAGCTTCAGAGCAAAACAACTCTGAGGGCAGAGACACTTCTATCATGATAGAGATATTGCTCCTCAGCAAGGGACAAGGACACTGGACACCCCGCTGCTCCCACAAAACACTGCCTGGGACATGCCCACAAGCAACCCCTGGCTCCAACACCACTTCTGCAGCATCTGTAGATGCTTCTGCACAGAACCAATGCTATTCCTGCCCAAGTCTGCAAGAGCCAGGCTGAGACCAGGCAGGGAGGAGCGTGGCTGATGACCCAAGCCATGAATTTTGCTGTTTTCCTGCTGCCCCAGTCCCAGAGCTCACTCACAGATAGAGATTTTGGAGATGCATTTAAAACCCTTTGACCACAAAAGCTTTAGAGAGTCTCATCTGCAAAGGGAAGCCTGGAGACAAGCCTTGCATGCAAAGCAACAGATCAAAAAGCAGGTGAAGAACAAGGACAGCCTAAAACATAGTGATTTTTCAGCTCTCCCAGGTCTGGAAAAGCTGGATTCAGCAGAGCCACATTCAGCTCCCAGTTGTGCTGCAACCTCATCATGCATCCACCTACTTCTCCAGGGGCCAAAAACCTGTCCTGAAGTTCAGCCCAGGGAGCTTAGCAATATTTTCTGCAAAAAAATAAAAAATTCCTGGCAGGTGGTGGTGTCAGGGCTCCCAGGTGAGCAGGCACGGAGGATGCGAAGTCCCCGCGGGCTCAGCCAGGTGAAGATCACCCTGTGGTTTTTCCTTTGGCATTTCCCAAGCGAGGGCTACCCAAACCAAACCCCAAGCAGCTTATGGAAATGAGCATAAGAGACATTAAAGCTACGCTTTAATTATAGATATATGTGTTTGCAGAGGACAGGGCGGGTGCTCCAGGATCAAAACAGCTCAGAAGGGCCACAAGAAACCAGCTCTGAGGCAATGAAAGGCAGCCAAGCTCCCCAGGGTCCTGAGGAGCCTCCATGAAATCCCTCAGCCATGCTCCCAGCCCCATGCATGATGCCAACCCAGGCAGGGATGGCTAAAAATACTCATTTTCTCTCCCTCCCCTGAGCACCCAGCTGAGAAACGTTTCCGTTGACTCATTAACCTGCTGAAGAGACACCAAACCCTCCAGCCACGACTCAGCCCACCATTTCAGATGGAGCTGAAAAGCTCAAAAGCCCCTCTCTTTCCCCTTGGAGCATCCCAAGCCCCTCTCCTATGCACGATGCTCCCTCTCCCAGCACCCCGCTGGCACGAGGAGTGACTCAGGGCTGACAATCTCACAATCCTTCACTTCTAGGATATTTTCTACCTGCCCCAACCAAGGGACTGAGACTGTCACCGAAGCACCAAGCAGGAGAGCGATGCAGCAGCTGGTCCCCACCCCTGCAGATGCTGTGTGTGCTCCTGGCAGGTGTGAACATGCTGATTTACACCCCCTGAGCATCTGGGGCTCTCGTCCATCCTGGTGACTTTTTGTTTTGGGGGGTCAGGCAGAGGCTGGGGGCTGGATTCCCACGACACTGGGCTACAACACATCTTCCCCCTCCACACTGGCCCTGAAGGAGCACCCAGAGCACAGACTGCTGTGAGGGGGGAGATGCAGTTAATAATGCACCATGCTCCCTACCCATAAATCTCCAGTACGATTCACAGGCAATGGGAAGGGTGATGGAGAAAGCCTTGTCCAGGGTCAGACAGCGAATCCCAGGGGACAGCCTGGGAACGGGAACAGCGGCCCCAAATTCCCACCCCACTCCCAGCTCCAAGCCCAAGCCAAATCTGGATCTGCTCAGCGTGGGCACGTGCATTTGTTGTGTCTGCTGCACATCCTTAACAAGTTACAAACAAGGCCCCAGCGCTGCAGTTATTTCAGCAAAGGCTCCAGAAAAGCTCAGCACATCATATAATCAAAAGCATGAATGAGCCACGGAAATATCGGAGCCCCCACGCTCTGCAGCCACGCTGCTGCCCCAGCCTTGCATTATACATGTGCTGGTGGCACCCAGCACCCCTTCTTCACTCCACCAGCAGCCCCAGCAGACTCAGGGTGCCCATCCCAACCCCCTGCAGCCCCCGTGCTGGGTGCTCTGTGCATGCCTGTGGCCCTTTGTTCCCTCCTTGGCCAGGCTTTGCCTCCATCCCACCAGCAACAGGTTTTGTCCTTCCACAGCAATGCAGGCACTGAAAGCATCCCGAGGCAGATGTTTCTGTGACCTCTGACCCCAGACTAATTCAAGAGTTTTGCTGTTTTCCTTTCTTTGCTAAGCTGCCATCTGCCACGGCCGGCACAGATGACACCCAGCGCTCCCACAGCCCACCCCAGCACGGCTACTGCATGGCAGCACAGGGGCTTTATTGAAATTCAGGATGGTTCAGCTCTGCACAAACACAATCCCAGGGCTGGGGGATGCTTCCGAGGGGTTAGGTGTGGGGGGGATGCCCTGGATGCAGGGGGCTCAGCCTGAACTGGCCCAGAGCTGAGAACTGTCACACTCACAGCACCCACCTCTCCCCTGCCTGCTCCCAGGGCATCCCCCCTCGAGGGCTGGGAATGTGTCAGGCCTGGAGGTAAAACCCACTGGGGTTTAAAACGCACAAAATAAACCAACAAGTGAAATGAAGACCAGGTGCAAGCTGGAGCACGGCCATGGGACATGCAGGGACTGTCCCCCACTGCCATCCCATGGAGGGGGGCACGTCCAGGGGACAGCCCCTCACTGCAGGAGGGGATAGGGTCTGGCAGGGAGCCCCATCCCTGCTGCTGGCCCCATGTCCAGGCTGCTTCTTATCTGCACTGCTATCACATAACCTCTTCCTCACCCTCATCTGCTGGAAGCATAAAGGGCAGTGGTTGTTTTCCCCAAGGTACGAGCACCGTGGGAAAGCTGAGGAGGGCAGGCTCGGGTCTGCACTCGAGCCCCATTTTGGGGGCACTTGAGATTAACATAGCCAGGAGAGTCTCTGGTGCTGGAGAAGCCAGGCACTGGGTCTCAGAGGAAGCAGCCCCCACCCCAACCCCCACCCCTAAGGACAGGCTGGGCTGGGTGGGATGCTGCTCTGGAGTACGGGTACCACGGAGCAGCACCCCACATGAGCCACCCTCCCTGCACCCCAGAGTCCCTGCCAGAGCCACCCCAGCACAGAAGTGGTCCAGAAACCATGACTGTGACCTTGAATGGTCCAGCAGGTCCCCACCAAAGCACTGTCACACCCAGAGAGCCCTCTGCACCAGCCAATGGACTGTGTGACTGTGTGGATGCCTGGGCCAGCACAGTCCTGACCCCATGGAGCAAAGCAAATGGCCAGACCTGAGCAGGACACTCAGATTTCATGTGTTTGCTGGCAACAGCTGAGGGAGGAGAAGTAAACAGCAGCAGTGACCCTTAGCTGCAGGCAGGACCACAGCCACTGCATGCAGAGCAGTGACATGACCCCATCCCAGAGTCCCCACAACTCCCAGGGTAGCCATCACCCCCTGAGCTTAGGGAGAGGAACCACAACTGCCTGCCAAGCCCAGCAGCTGCAGACCCTGGGTGTTGAGCTCCCTTTCCATCAGGCACCCACGCACAAGAGTCACTTTTCCAGTTGTGCCAGTGGCTTCCTGCCTGGCACAGCCTGGAAAGAACACCTCAGCTTGCTCCTGAAGTTACACCCTTTCTCTTAAGACACGTCTGCTTGGTGTCAGCCTGAAGGACCCTCAGCTCTCCCAGCTCCAGTGTGGCTGGAGAAAGGCCTGGTGCTATGGGATGTCTCTCCATCTCACCGAGAGAAGAAATCTGCTTCTTCTTACTCCATCTTATTCCATCAGCTCCCCTCGAGCCCCTCCCTGCACAGAGCACCATCAGGAACCACAGGTACATACAACTCTTTACAGGATGGCTTCCCAGCAGGACCAGCCCACCTTGGAAAACTCCTGCTGAGCCCAGGAGCACACTCCAGAGCCACTGGAGGGCAGAAAATTGGTCCTGCTGGGAAAACAGAGCTCACCACCCCCACCTTTGGGTCCCATCTCCTGCTCAGCTCCTGTCCAGGCTTCAGCTCAACTCCTGCTCAGGGTGGCAGAAGAAAGATGGATGCAGGGAGATGGGAACATCTTTTTTTCCCTGATCTCCCAACTTTGGGATGTTGCCCTGGGCTCCTGGGATACGTGGGGCCATGGATGCTCCCTTCTGCCCTAGCAGCCAGGGTGCTGCTCAAGCCCCCTCCCAGCCTCACCACACCTCACCTGCAGCTTCTCTCTGTGGTTTTTGGCACACGTGTCTGCTAAGAAACCGAAAGTTTTGCCACAGCTCCCAGCAGAGCCCAGGCAGAGCTGCCTGAAGCCCCCTTGCCCATGTGGGGCACCCTGACCCTGTGATGCACCCCAAAGTTCTCCTGGCGCCAGCACAGCCCCACAAACACCACAAACAACGTGGCTCCCAGCACCAAAAACCAGCACCAGACCAAACTGGTAGTTTTTTTTATGAAATCCCATCCTGGCCCTGCTTTATTAAACATTCCGGGACACCAGCCTGGGAAAAAACACAGAGTTTCACACAGGGAGGGTGGTTGGCAAGGCAGCAGGTTACTTCAAGTGACATCAGGTTAATAAAGAAAGAGCAGATCTCCAGTCTTGTTTAATTAAAAAAAAGAAAAGTGCAATCCAAAGTCTTTGATGTGTTTTTTTTGGTTTTTTTTGTTCCATTTCATTTTTGACCTAGCCCAAGCCATCTAATTGAGATTTTAAGACCCAGACTTTAATCTAGAGAGAAACTAAAGGAATTCCCAAAGCTGGATATACTCATGGACAGGAGTGGGGGAAAAACAGGTTAGAGCCCTGTTCCTCCTACCAGCATGAAGGGGAGGGAGGGGGGAAAAAAATACCAAAACAAAAGGTTTTGTTTCTTAAGTAGACATTAGTCAGGACAGTTTGGGAATCAAAGTTCCCATTGTAATGAAAAACAATATAATCCCATTACTAAGCAAAGTGGCCAGGCTATTCTGGCTACCTGGGAAGGAGCTGCCTTTCAATGGAGCTTCATTCACAATAAACATGAAAGATGTCGAAGGAAGAGACCAAGACAAAACTCCCCTCGTTCCCACCCTCAACAATGGCTGCTATGAAATTCCCTCCTCCCTCCCCCCCCAGCTGATGTTTTTTCATATCCTCTGCTGGTGTGAATCTCACAGCCCCATTGTTTGTGGGCGCCGACGACGTCCCTGTGCTCAGCTCCCCTCTCCCCACTCATCCCACTCTCTGCTGCTTCTTGGAGGAGCCCATTTCTGGAGCAACCACGAAGGATGTGCTTCCAGAGGAGGATTCCCAGGGAATATTCACAACCTGGGCTGAGCCTGACAAATGGTCCCACTGCCCATCCTACAGGACAGGGGGGAGCTCCTGGGGCAGGACCCCAAACAAGTGGCCCAGCTGGAGACTGCAGTGTCTGGCAGACCCCACTGAGTTACCTGGCTGCTCTTCTCCTCCCTGGTGCTGCCCACTTGCAGCTGCTCCCTGGTTTGATTTTTTTCATTTGTAAGCTTTTTCCCTTAAAAAAAAGCTCTTTAAGCCAGCAGAAGGAAAAGCCAGAATTTGGGGGAGACAAAGAACTTCCACCTCCCCAGGCCACCCGCCAGCCCAGCACTGCTGGTGCCTGTGGCCACCCTGCCTCCCCCATCCCTTTTGGGGTAAATCCCCATTTTCACCCCCCCTGGACACAGCCCTGCTGCCTGCACAGGGTCAGTTCCTGCTGAGTTGCTCCAAGGAGCTCTGGCACACACACAGTGCCCATGTCACCATCTCACTAAGCTCTGATGAACTCTTCTTTTGATTTTTTTTTTTTGTGTTGTTTTTTTTTTCCCCCCTCAGCCCAAATTTTGGCTAAACACTGCACTGCCCCAGAGCCAAATATGGGAAACTCCCACCCGGGTCACGCGTGACCCCACCATCCCACTCTTCTAATCCTGCACATAAAACCTCAGATTAGGATCTGAGCAGCCACCAGGAGTTTAAACAAGCTATATTTAGCTCTGATATTTATAAACAGGAGAAGAGGGGAGTTCTGCAGAGCACACGGGTGCCCCCGCGGCACAAACCCTTCCAAAAACCAGAACAATTCCTGCTGGGGCTCTTCTGGTGAGGGGGCACCCCCCAGACAGGGATGGATCCAAATCCCTGCAACCTCACAGCCATGAAAACTGCCGGTTTCTCTTTCCCAAGCAAAGCAACGATCCCAGAACCAGTTATCAGCGACAAAACCCTCGACACTCCCCTGGAAACCGCAGCCTGAGCACCTCCGACAGATCTGCTCCCGGGATCTGTATCCTGGGATTTCTGCTGCTACCGAGTTTAACCAAGGAAACGGCAGGGGAGGGAAAGAGGGAGGCAGGGAAGACTCTGCCTCCGACACCTTTTGCCGGCAGAAATCCCTGTGTCAACATGACGCCCTCGCCGAGGGAGCGGGGACAATGGTGGCGGCTCTGCCCTCCGGCCGCAGCCCGCATTCCTGCCCCCTCCCCTGGAAACCCCCCTTTTGTGGGGAGCAGCAGGCCCTGTGAAAGGGCCGTCTGTCGCCCTGCCTTTTGACTTGGAGGTCTGTGTCTAACATTTTAATAGGGGCCGGGGAGAGCATCCCCCTCCTCCTCCTCCTCCTGGGCCGTTTCCCCCCCGGGGTCACTCTCCCAGCCCGCCCTGAAGCCGCCGTGAGGGGCTCCGGCTGCCGACGGGCGCGAAGGTGGGAGGCAGCCAGGCTGCAAATCTCGCTGTCGACAGCCACATTCCTCCACCTGCCCCGAGAGAAGCCATTCCATGGCTTAAAGGGCCGTGAGTGCCTTCAGGAGGATCTTTTTTCCCTGACCTCCCCGCGCAAGGATGCGCTGGTGGGGAAGGGAGGGCAGGGGATATTCTCTCCTCCATGGCTGCTCAGGGCCAGCAGATAAAAATTAACCCATAAAAATGGGTTAAAATAAACCCACGCACACTCAGATATACTCAGCCCTCCTCTCCCCCCCAGGCAGTGATGCTGGTGGGGAGCACAAGTTCTCTGGGGACCCATCACCCCCCCTGATGCTGGCTCTCTCAACACTGGGACATGGGACAGAGCAGCTAACAAAGAACATTTTCCTTTGGTTACCACTCCTGGGGACAGCTACGGTGGACAGAGGTTGCTCCCCTCAATGACAGTCACGCTGGAACCACATAAACAGTGTCACATCCCTCCAGGAGGGTGGAGGATGGAGGAGGATGAGGAGGAACCAGCAGGCAACTGCCCAGCCCTGCAGCCCCAGCAGCAGCTGGGACTGATCCTGCCACAGCTCCTTGGTGCCAAGCAAAGCCCAGCACCACCACTCTCAGCTACTCTGGCTTTACATCCCCAGGCCCAACAGTGCTTCTCCAGCACCCAGCCCACCACCACATGGCCACCCTCCTGCAGGGTGCCCCTTCTATTAAATAAGGGCAAAGTTATGGCATCATTAAAACTTAATAAATTCATTTCCCATATAAATACCATTACATTCAGATTTTGGGGAAGGGAATTAGGGGGAAAACTTGTTAAAAGAAAGTTACTTCTGCACAAATAAATTTTTGCGACTTGACTGAGCGTGAAAGTTTCCCATTAAAATGCAGCCCTGCTCCCTTCTCTGGAAATGTGTGAGAGCCTAATAACCAGGGCCTAAACATTAACTGTTTAACTGACTTTTCCAATATTAACTGCAGAGGGGGGAGGGGAGGACACGACGGGTGAAAGCTGCAAGCAGACATCAGTGCCAGGGCAGCAGACCCCGAGCGTGCAGCACTCACATCTCCCCAGCATCATGTTCCCAACAGCCCTTTGCAGACACAAACGTGGGACAGCACGGGCTGTGAGCAGAACACAAACCCTGCTGTGCATCACTTGGGATGGATGATCACAGCAGGTTCCTTCCAGCTGGAAAGACTCTGGTCTGTTCCAGGGCAGGGCTCCCCATATGGGCCAGCCAAATGTTTCCTCCACATCCCCAAACCTCTCACGTAGGTTTTAGTCGTGGTCCTGATCCTGCACCTCTTGCACCAAGCACTGAACTTCCCAACAGGCACCCCCATCACCTAATTCAGCTCCACCAGGGAAACTGAGGTACCAAACAGACCTCAGAGGATGCAAGTGGAAATGCTGACATCGTCCCACACTGCAGACCCCAGCCCACGGGGCACTCGCCAACACAAGGAGGTGACAGGAGGGGACCCAACCCACTGGACAGGGGCTAAAGCTGTAGATGGGGTCACTACACCAGGTCCCAGAAAGCCATGCACCAAGGAAGGCAGAGTCCAGAGAAAGGCTCACAAGTCTGAACGAGCACCATCACACCTTGGCCCCATGGCCAGCTGGAAATAAGGCTGAGCTGCCCTACCAGAAAGACTCAGATGTCAAAGTAAAGACTGGGGTGTCCCCACATGGGCATTTGGGGCTCACCAAGCAGGCAGATGGGAGCTGCCATGGTCTGGTGTCACCCATACCTAGCAAGGCTCTGCAAAAAATTCCCAACATCTCATGCAATTGATATGCAAAGAGCTATGCCAAGGGCAGGCAGTGAGATGAAAAGACCGTTCAGAAAACATCTGGAATCATCCCAAACCTTCATCACTCTGTCCTGATGGTCTCTCTGACCCTGGTCTCAAAGTGAAGGGCTGTAGGTCAGCCTGAGACCAACCTGGGGAGTGAGAAGCCCAAGTGCTCTGTGGTGCTGCCCCATCCTGGGTGGCAGCAGGAGCTGACTGGACACAAAGCCTGCAGTGAAGCAGATGGACCCCAACCCCCTTTTTGCCCCCCTGGGATGAAGACAGGACTCAACTGACCCCCACTGCTTTCCCAGGGGGAGTTAAATTGTATCCCAGAGGTTCTCCCACTCCACAGCCCCAAATCCATGGTCTAAAAACCTTCACCTGGAGTTTGGCGACTTGTTAACCATGGAGAAATCCCCATCCAGATCCAGACCTTACCAGCTCTCTGTAACAGCACCCCGAGGCTACTCCCTCGTTAAACACACTGATGCTCTATAAATTTCACATTCCACTCATGTACACACACTGTTACCACTCAGGACACCTACCAACACGAGCAAAACAAGGGTCAGCACACCTCCAGGCCTGGAAAGAGCAGGTTAATTTCCAAACAATGTTATTTTAAAACTTGCTAACTGCCAGCTGATTATGTTATCCAAGCCCTTAATTGGTGAGCAGCTTGGTCTCAGTGTCTCCCTCATGCTACATACAGCAAGCAGCCTTGGAGGTGAGAGCAGGCTGTGCAGTATCAGCTGGAAGAAGTGGACATATTGTGGCTTCCAGCAGCAAGCCAGGTCCCTGAGATGGAAGATTTTTTGGTGGAACACAATGTACCAGAAGGTGTCCATGGAGCAGAGCCCGGTGCACTGCAGCACACGTTTTAGAGCTGCAAGTACCTGGCGGGGAACCCCCTCTCTGACCTCAGGTATTGATGGGCACTGCAAAAACCTCATTCCCTCTGCACCCTTGGGAGCCTCTGAGCAAATTCATCTCGGCAGGCATGACCCCATCTCTCCTGCTTGTCTCCATGCAGGAGGAACTGCTGAGGGACCTACTGAGACACCTCCTCTTGAACATGACCCACGCTGGCCCTGCCCAAACAAAGTGCAAGCCTCTGGCCATCACAACCATCTCAGCCACGAGAAGAATCACACAAAAAGCCTCAACCCAAGTGATAAAATCCCCAGGCAAGTTAACAGGAGTCAGTGGGACCACCTGAGCCAACTGATAAACATCAGGATGCCTTGCAGAGAGGAGAGGTGTAAACAGAGATTCTCCTGGAAAAGAGCTAAAAAACCCTGCTGCTGGCCTAGTGACCTCCCCAGCTGGGCTGCTCAGCTCAGTTTCTCTTCCACTGGAATCTGCAACAGGTGATGCTTTTGTATTTTTAATCTCCCCTCTTACCCATTTCCACCTTGTTCTTTCCGAGAATGAGCTCAGACTCGGCAGAGCCACCAAGAGTTCTCAACATGGCTGAATCACCGCTCCTCTACTTCTTTAAGAGCTTCCTCTGGTTGATTGTTCAACACTCCACCCTCTTCCTCCCCAGCACAGAGACTTCATTTTTTCTTTGTTATTATTTCATGGAAATAGCGTTGGGTTAAAACACATGAGAAAAACCAAACCAGAAGGAAACTTCCGCCCTTTACAATGAGATAACAATGACTGAGCAGTTGAATAACTTGAAGGGCCCAGAGAGCTGCAGACCTCAGATCACTCCTCTGTCTTCCTGGGTGTCTCCTGAAAGACTTTTGAGCTAAAATAATCATCTCTTGCCACTATGGCCCCCACTCTAAATGTTTCTTCCAAGCTTTCTGGCCCGCTGCCCATGGAAGCTGGTGGTGGCAACAGGCACCAGCTCAGAAGCCATTGCCCTGGCTGAACTACAGCACCATGCTGATTCATAAACAGAGGAAGTACTTTAGCAAACCGACTTTTCCCCCTTTTCAGTGCAAGCCCAGTGATTAATTTAACTTATTCTTTCCCTTTGCCATCTATTTGGCTTCTCTGGGCAAGTGTATGACAGACACAGCTCCTCTGACTTTAATGGTGAAAGGCTGGTGGGGCAGGGCTGGAAACTCAGCCCTCTCTCATGCCATCTGCTTTTAACTAAGCAGAGAGCAAGGGAGGTCCTGGGAATAAATGTCACATGGCACAGCAATCTAAACTCGGCATTTGCAGCGATGCCAGTCAAAACTGCAGTCATCCAACACTCTAATTAGGAGCTATCACTAGAAGTCAGAACCATCTTTTGAAAAAAAACAAAACAACAACTTATTTTGTCTGGGAAAATTGCCACAGCTCCCCAGAACCGTGAAACCATGCATCAAACACGGAGTCCTCCACAGACCTTTGGAAGGTGCAAGTGCCACAGGTGGGACAGAGAGAGCCCACACCTTCAGCTTCAGGTCCATGCAAGACACACAAACCCCTGCTACTCCTCTTCCAGACCTGGCAAAACGGGTCTTGCCCATGCCAAGATGGAAAGCAGCTCCAAAGGCAGCTTAATTAGTCCGGTTCTGTTGTGAGCCCTCCAAACAATCAAATGTTCAGTCCTCTCCATGCAATTAAAGCCCTGCATGCCTGGCAAAGGGACAAGCAAGATAAGGCACCTGGGGGTTGACAAACTCTCACTGTTAAATAAAAGAGAGAAAGCTCCTCATCTGTGGCTGGCGATTCCCTTTCCATACCAGGGCTGATAACTTGGGTTTGGGGTTATCAGAGTCATCTCCACACAACCCAACAAACCCTCTCCCTCCACACCGGCCAGGACACTTGTCCACTGGAGTAGTGTCTCCCTCGTCCACTATTTATTTCACTCCACTTTTCTAATTGGATTTGTGGGGGCAGCACAATGGGGGCTTTATGGCCAAACTTTGTTAAGTGCCAGGCTGAGCGGAGATGTGGCCAGCAGCCAAAATGGTGCATTTCACGCAGGCGCCAAAGGGCAGTGCCAAGCTTTGCTGTGTCTGGTATCTGTGCTCTTGGCTCTGCTTTGTTCAAGAAGTTTGGAAGCAAAACTCCTCATAAAGAGAGATTCAAACAAGTGGGGGAGAAAAAAAAAAAAAACCAAACCAAGAAAACAACATGATTTTGTGAATTGCTATCAGATACCTTGGAAAGTTGTACCTTCTCCAGTCTGGCAGTACCTCTACTATCTGTCCCCATCACCCATGGAGTGTTCCCTGCACGGGATAAGTGTTTTCACACACTGAGAGCACACACCTTGGTTTCCTGCAAAAAATAACTCACACACACTTGTGAAGCCATCCCAGTGTCTGCAGCCAAGAGAGAGGAGGTCATTCACTGCCAGCAACGAACAAGTTCTTGAAAGTTAACTTTTTCTCTTAATAGAACCCTACTCCAAGCCTATTTTGGAGGCTTGTTCCCCAAATAGAGCTCACACACATCAGGTCTAATTAGATTCCATCACCATCTGCACATGAAATGTAAATCAGGAGTTGCAGAGACTTAAGAAAAAAAAAGGGAAGAATGACCACAAGGAAAAGGAGGGGTGTAAGGTTGGGGAGGGGGTGGAGGGTTGGGCATTCTGGGAAGCCATACATGATTAGTCACACAGCATTAATCTGCCTCCCTTAACAATAGCTGCCGAATTTCGACCGAATCCCAGCTGTCGTTCTTTGAATGAAAGAAAACAAGATTTAGAGCGTCAAGCGTTGGTAAGGGCTTCTGTGCAAAAAAAAAGTGGCGTGCATTCATTAGTGGCTCACAAAGGGACCCAGCCTTTGTCCATTAAATTGCTCATGTGCCTGATTGATTTGCTGATTTATTTGCACCAAAAGGGTTGGGGGGCTCAGCTTGGAGAAGGGGGTGGGAGGTGCCCAGCTACTGGGCAGAGTAACGGCACCCAGGCGGATTTGCAAAAAAGCAACAGACATTGTCAAGGGAAACTGCCATTCAACAGGTTGGGCTTGGAAATGCCTTCAGGTTCCTCCGCCGAGGACTTCCTATTTGGGAATCTGGGGTGGGTGGGAACGTCTCCCCGCCTGCTCTCAGCTCAGGCCATGTTCAACAGGCAGAGGGGAAATCTGGCCGGAAAACAGAGCCTTGCCCATTCACATTTCTTTTATGGAATAGTTTTAAAAAGGGAGTTGGAGTCTTATTCATTTCTCTTGGTTATTGTTCCCTGGGAGCCTGGAGTGAATCGGCCATCGCTGCGGTGGGTCAGTTGGTCCTTCAAAGAGTCCCAACACTTTACATATCCGTTTCCCCACAATCAGCTTGGAGAAAGCTCCTGCCCGGGTGCCAGGTCCTGCCAGGAATGCCGGGTTGGACTGAAGCTTGGCATCAGCAGGGCTGGGGGGGTGGGAGGAAGGAGGTGGCCCTGCTCCCCCGGGCAATGCCCCGCAGACCCATGGACATCAGCGGGGCAGCTCCAGCAGCCAGAGCCACCCCATGAAAACTCCCTTGAATGTTTTGTGGAGATGTGGAGATGGACTGGACACTGCAGCACCAACTGCCAGGGTGCAAGGGACTGAAAGACAATGCTTCAGGGCTAGGAGGGAGTAGCTGGAAGACAGACAGACAGACAGCCTCCCACCCTGCCCGACGGTCCAAGGAGCACCGCAGGCTGGCCCTACCTCCTGCTCCATCAGCAGGGCAGTCTGCATAGGTTAACACCAGCAAAACATGGCCCTTTGCCCATGTTTTTCCACCCAGCTAGGAACAAAGCACAATCCTGCCAAACTCGCGGCGACTCCTACTCAAGCAGGTTATTCTTGCCACTCAAGGAAAGAAAACGCATCTTGCCCTATTAAATCCAGAGGCTTCAAAGGAAAGTCAACATGCATGTCAATACTTTGGTCGGGGGAGATGAAAATCCTCTGGCTCCTCCATACTTACTGGCACGCTTCCGTCCCGTTGAGAAAAGTTTCACACTTGCCCCCGTTGAGGCAGGATTCGGCAAGCTGCGTGCACCGTAAACCTGCAGACAGAAGGAGAGTGTGAGCCACGGCGCAGGTCCCTGGGGGTGGGCTGCATCCCCTGGTGTCACCAGGACTGGGGTCAGGCTCGCCAAAAACCCTGGAGTGCCCTGGGTCTGTGCAGCCTGGAGAGGAGGGGTTGCAGCACCCACCCGCAGGGTGATGGAGGCAGGCAGGGACCGCGTGGCCCCAGTGCAGGGAGGTTCACCTAAAAATAAACTCGGGGTGGGTTCAAGAGTAGGCTCTGCCTTCTCCTCCAGCAGGAGGACCGACAGAGAGAAACCCCAGATCAGGCCCTTGAGTGACAAATGCCATTTGGGAAAAACCACCCGCCCGAGGGCCCATCAGTTACCACGAACTCGGTAACGAAATGAGTCGCCCGTCGCAACTCGCTATGAGTAAAGGTTTCATTGTCTGGCCCTCAGAACCAAATTCTGCACAGTTACCACAGCAACTCGCTCAAAGTACCAGAATCGCTTCCGATTTCCACCCCGGCTCGCTCTTCCCCTCCTCTAAACTGCTCAACTTTTCACGCTAACCGGTTCTGCCACACGCGTGTGCAGCCAGAGCAGATCCACACTCAGCGACTCCAGCTTCGCACCAAACTTCTCCCCCAGGCACCCCGGGGACACCCCGCTGCCCACAGGGCTCTGTCCCCAGCCCCACATGTCCCACGGGGGATGGAGCGGGGTGCTGGAAGCTACTCTGGGCACAACTTTCTGCAAACTTTGCCTTCGAGCAACAGGCACGGCTCTCAGCCCGGTGCACAGCGGGGTGATTCCCAAAATCCTTCCAGGACACCCCTGTCAGGAAGGGGCTGCTTGCTCGTGTTGGGGGAGAGAGTATCGCAGCCCCCCGTGGCAAGCAGCTCCCCGCCCCGCACCTCCGGCCACTTTTCGGGCTTTTTTCCCCGACCGGCCGCCCCCGACGGTCGCCCAGCGCTTTGCAGCGAAACACCCGGACCCGCCCCGGGGTTGGGGGGGCCCGGAGGTGGGGGTTGGAGGGGAGACCTGACTGACTTTCAAGAAACAGGAAACCGACAAAAATTTGCAAAACGGCTAAAAGCTCTCGCGGAACAACAGGCAGGAGCGCGGCAGCCGAACCCGTCCCGAACGCGTTCCGAGCTCTGGCTCCCCCCAGCCCCCCGCCGCGTTCTGCTCCGGCCGCCCGCGGTACCGGGCCCCGGTTCCCCCGACGGCAGGCAGCGCGACTCCCGGCGGCACCCGGCGGTACCAACCTCCGGTTCCCCCGACGGCAACCAGCGCACTTCTCCGCGGCACACCTCGATACCGCGCTCCGGTTCCCGGCGCTCCCCCCCTCCCCACAACCTCCTCAGGGGCACCGAGCCCCGGCCCCCCCTTCCCCGCAGCTCCGGCCTCCCCGGCTCCCAGCTGTAGCGAGTCCCGCTCCCCTCCCCGGTTCCGGTTCCCCTGGAGGCGCCCAGAGCTCCAGTTCCCCCCGCAGGAGCGGAGCCCGGCTCCCAAGCATCCCGCCGCACGGAGAACCGGTTCCCACGGGGACCCCGCGGCCCGGACCCCCCCGACTGCCCCGCGCCCCAGTGCCTGCCGTGCCCCGCTGAGCCTGGGGCAGCAACCGCGCCCGTCCCCGCTTTCGGTAAACTTCCTGGGGGTGCTGGGGGCGGCCGTCCCGTGGCGGCCCTCACCTCGCGTCAGGGCGGGCAGCAGGAGCACCAAGAGGCCGGGGGCCACGAGTCGCTCCATCCCGCTCTGCTCCCGCCGCTCACAGCCGCATAGATCCGCGGGGCCTCGGCCCAGCCGGTGCCGGTAGCCCCAGAGACACCGAGACCCAACGCCGAGCGCAGCAACTCCGAGCGCCGGCGCCTCCCGCGGCTGCTCAGCCCCGGCGGGCCGGGCCGGGCCGGGGGGCGGGCGGGGAGGGGGGGGGGCGGGACGGCGTGGGGCGGGACGGCACGGGATGGGACGGGACGGGACGCTCCTCCCTACCCAGCCCGGGGGCCGCCGATGGGAACCCCCTTCCCGCCACAGAGGGTCCCTGCCTGGGACGGGAGTGGGGCTGCAGCCCCCTCCGACAGCCCCAGTACAGCCGGCGGACACCCCCAGTGCAGCCCCCTCCCCATGTAGCCACCGGACACCCCCAGAAAAGCTTCCTTCCCCTTGTAGCCCACCCATGCAGCCCCCAGGCACTCCTCTTGCATGCTCCCCCACGCAGCCCTCGCAACCCCCAAGTGCAGCCTCCCTTCGTGGAGCCCCCCCATCCCTAGTGCAGCCCCTCTCCGTGGAGCCCCCCCATCCCCAGTGCAGCCCCTGCATAACCTCAGTGCAACCCCGGACACTTTCACGCAGCCTCCCCCAGGCAGACCCCCCATAGCGCTGATGCAGTCTCTAGACACCCCCAGTTCAACCCTTGGTATCTCCCCCACCCCAGCCTTGGTGCAGCCCCCCCACCCACACCCTACATAGTCACAGTGCAGTTTCCCCCATAATCCCAGTACAGTCCCAGTACAGCCTCCTTAACCAAGCTCAGCACAGCCCTTTCATGCCCCCCCCCCAACTCCCTGAGGGTTACAGCACCTGCTCAGGGACCCCAGGAGGGTGCAGCCCCCCAGCCTGACCCACACCGTGTCCCCCAAAGGGGTCCTGGCCACATAAACCATGGGGGGACACAGAGATGGGGTGACTGGAAATGTCCAGTTGCACCTGGGCACCAGGGCTTGGGGCTGAGCATCCCCTGGGGGGGGCTCAGGAGTGGACCTGGCGGCAGGCGGTGGGATTCACCCTGTGCCCTGCCCCACGCCGCAGGTGTGTGCAGGTAGCCCGGCCGCTCCCTCCCCACCATCCCGGCAGCTGCCCACGGAGCTGGGCTCGGATGTGGTTTGTTTTGTGCTGTGAGCTCAGGAACTCGCAGGTAGAGCTTGGCCAGCCCCACGCGCGGCAGCAGCAACAACAAATAAACAAATAAAGCAGGAAAAACAGGGAAAACGAAACCCGTGAGGCAGCCCAGCAACCCCTAGACGTGTGCAGGCTTCCTGTGCCCCCAGCCCTGCTGGTGCGGGGGCACCCAAACCCCATCGGGCTCCTGGGTCTCCCCTCCTGCAGCCCCTCGGAGCTGGGACTGCTGGAGGCTCTGGGGTGGCTTTTATGGCTCTCAAAAGTTGGGGATGTGCAGGGCTGGCTGCCAGCCTTTGCCTGAACACTTGGGAAAGAGGAAGAGGAGTGAAGGTCGGCAATGGGTTAATGGGAAGGAGGTGACACCCTTGTCATCTGTGTCTCTCATCACAGGGCACCTCTCCTCCAGCCCCTGGGCTCATCCCGTCCCATGCCAGGCCCGGTGTTATCCCACTGCTTCCTGCTGTAAATTATTTCCAGAGCAAGTGTGAAACAATTAAACAAACCGAAGGGCAGAGTCTGCTCCTCAGATCAAAGGAGGGAGCCCTGCAGCAGTACCTCACTCCTGCACTCTCCCCTCCTTCCCTACTTCTCCTGAGTTCTTCGGTTTGGGCTCAAAAATAGTTCCCTGATCCAAGTGGGGGTTTGGGGGCAGCAGATGTGGCCCCTGCCTCAGCTCCAGCTGAGTGACATCCCTGTAACACCACAACTGTGCCACCACCTTCAGCCCAAGCTGGGGTGAGGCAGCTGTGAGAACAGGCTGAGGTTTTCCAACATTTAGGCTCCCTTGGAGATGGAGCCTTCTCTCCATCTTCCCTTTCTCCCTTCCCACTGGAGCACAGCAAGCAGGGAGCATCTCAGCTTTGTCTGCCTGGGCAGCTTTGCCCGGGCTTGTTCCCCACGTACAGAAAGCACTGTGCCTCCAGCTTAGCTTGGGCCCTTGCTCCCCAAAACTTGTGGGACCTCCCTCAGCCCCACCAGAGTGTCGTGGCTCTGGGTACACGGGGCTATCAGGGTCCCCCTCACTGTCAGGAGATGGAGGGGTGTGGGATGCAGTGGCAGGATGGGGTGATGGGGACACCCATCCCTGGGGGTCCTGGGCACCAGCTGCTCTTGGGGTGCTGGACACCTGGGAAGCCCCTGGTTTCCTCAGCAGGAGGAGGAACCCTCAGCCCTGAACACAGCAGTCAAGTACATCTATTTATTGCCACCCCCAATGGCTGCTCTGCCCCCGTGGCTGTGGGGTGGCTCTGCACAAGGTTTTGTCATGGGGGAGGTAAAATGTGATTTCCCACAGGCATCGAGCATCTCAGGGTGAGGATAACTCCTCCATCCAGGGTCTGCTGGGAGATGTCCCACTTTAATCTGGTGCCATCCTTCCCCTGGTACAGGGGAGATCTGGTGCAAGATCCTCACAGGGAACCTCCTCGAGTTTCCTTGTCTTGAACGCCTCCTCCAGAGACTCCTACCAGGAAAAGAGAAAAAAGGGAGGAAGGGAAAAGTCAGCATTAAGCATAAATCTTTTTCCAATAAGAGGTGCATATGACATAAATCTTAAGAAACCTTTCCTTTTGAGTGGTCTTCAGGGGTTAAAAATAATGGGATTTTAGGTACTTTTAAAAATAGTGTTCATAAAAGGCTTTAATAGAAACCTTGGCAACTGTCCATGTGATTAGTGATTTAAAAACATAAAACCTCCACACATGTTTAAAAGTTTTAATAAGTTAAAATTAAATGAGTGAAACTCTGGGAATATTTTTTTGTTACTGCAAGCTAAGAAAATTATGTCCGTTAAGCAAAACTTAATACAAATATAAACAGGTAATGCACATCTGTAAATTATTTTCATGTCTCCAGGGGCTGGAAAAAAACCTAAGTGAGACCAGCATTCTTATATATATTTTGCCTTGACAGCTCAGGAAAAAATTTGCCAAAAACCAGAGTTAGAGCATTGGGCTGGCGTGGGAAAGTTGGTTTAGTGAGAAATTTGCCCTAGGCTATTTAAATAAAAACAGGCGGGTTTTTTTGTTTTTTTTTTTAATGGCAAATGCCTGTTAAACACAACCAACGGAGCTTCCAGTCGCCTGAGTAACTTGTGTGCCTATTCCTTCTTGACACTTTCATCTCTTTATCAGTACAATCGATATTTTGCTCTTCTGCATTCATTGCAGCAAAAATAGGACAGATAAGGCAGGCACCATCCTGGATCTCTCCTGCTTTCCCCTCCGTTCCTCTGCCAGGTTTAGCCCCCCCCGAGCTGGTACACGCACCCACACCCTCACCCATAGTCTCAAAAAAAAGCAATTTTTAGCAATTAAATGCAAACCCAAGCGGGTAGAGCATCCTGGAAAGTCTGAGCAGATAAAAATACAGCCGGTCATGGAGTCTGCAATGTAAAACTATCCCAGCCAAAGCTGCCCCATAATGGGATTAAGCTGTGATTCCCCAGGGAACCAGAGAAATGAGGCTGCATTTGCAAGAATGGTCTAAATCCTGGTTTTCTTTATTTATTTATTTATTTATTTCTTCTTAAACAGCCGAGTAGAGGATTGTGAGTGGATGGCTATAGGATAAATGACACTGATCAAGCCATCTCCCAAGCACAGTGGTGCTGGCAGTGCCTCTGGCAGCACTGTAAGGATGGGTCCCACTGAGGTTTCCAAGGTCAGGATGGAGCAGAGGACAACCAGACCTGGCTGCCATGGGCTCAGGTCAGTGCCACATGTGTCCCTGTCCCGGCATGGCTACTGCACCCAGGCTTGGCACTGCTGGGGTTTTCCTCCTTGCAGGCTGCTGGAACTGGTTTTAATTGCAGGGCTGCTCCTGGCCATCATTTCTCAGTGTGTAAAGTCAGCCTGGAAACTTTTACCCACGGGATTAGGGACAGGTGGGGAGATGTCTTGGAGGAGCAGATTTCCCTGTACTGTTTGTACCTGGGTGAAAGGTGCTGCTGTGTGATTGCACTATAAAACCTGGGTCATCTTTAAAATAAAATGTCTTTATGGGCTGTAAAGGGAGAGGGGGTGTGGGGCACACATCTCTCAGCCCTCCCCATCCCCTCTGCTGCTCTTATCCACCACCATAAAGCAACTGAAACATTCATTGTTGTGTAAACAGAGGCTGATGAGGTTTTATGGAGCTGTCCCCAAGCCTGTCCCTTTTCCCTGCTGCTCCCTGGAGGGTGCTGGGGCACGGGTGCATGCACCCACATGGGCTGGTTTGAGATGCAGGTTCCCCTTGTCCCCCAGTCCATATCCCTGTCCCCTTTGTGCTCTTTGACCCTGCATGTCCCCATCCCTCCTTGGCCAGGGTGACTCCTTGGGGTGGCACAGGCACCCAGCTAAGGCCAGGGGGTGATCCTGCACCCAGTGACTTCAGTCCCCAGCCCTAGGGCCACGTGGAGCAGGTTTGCCCCTTGCATCTCATGGTGCATCTTCCTTCAAAAAAAACACCAATTATTTTCTTTTTCTTCCATTCCTCCTTTTCCTGCTGAGGCACATGGGACTTCTCACCATCTCAGCAAAGAAACTGCTCACCTGAGTGCAGGGGGGGGCAGGATCAGACCTCTTCTAATATGTACATTAAATAATTGAAAACCATTGCTCCCAGCAGTGAAAAGCCAAGCGTGATTCTCCGTGCACAAGCCCAGGCATGAACCTGATACTGGGCTGCAAGAACCTGATGCTGGGTTTCTGGATGGCCGTGCAATGCCAAGACATCTGAGTTGGGTTGGCACCCCCAGAGTTTCACCCTGCTCCCTGCTGTTGGGATTTGCCTCTCCCAGGGCACACGCTCAAGAAAGATGTCATGCCAGGCGGCCACTCACTCCCTGCAGGTTTTTTGGGCAGGTTTTGGGGGAGACCTCACTCCTGGAGACCCAGGCATGCCCCTTCTTGCTGTGGGAGGAGGTGGGTAGCAGGATCCTGGGATGCCACCAGCGCCAGCAGGTAGTTTCAGGGGCAGCCCAGTGCCATCTCTGTTCTCACAGCAATGTGATTCAGGACTCAGGAGCTGCTGTGCCAGGCTGAAGCCAGCTGAAATTCTTAAGCGATGACAAAAAGAGGGTGAAAAAGTGCTTTCCACACCCCACACCCCAGCCCTTGCTGCTTGCTCCATTGGCGGGCGCTCCCACCCACCGCCCCCTCTTTCCTTCCGCATGGAAACGGGAAGATTTGGCACTGGTTTATATCACAGAGTGCCTGCAAAGTAGCTCTTTCCACCCTACACCCCCCACCCCCACCCCTTAATTCCCCATCCCAAAACACATACCATGGGAACCATGCATCTTATGCACTGGTGAAGAGTGCTATGGGCACCACGGTGGTGTGGGGGACTCCTGCATACATCCCCCCCATCCCACCCCAACAAGGGCTGCTGCTGGGGAACGCTTCCCACCCAGCACTGACCTTGGTGCCTCCCAGCAAAAAACACCTCCTGGAGAGGGGCCAAGCATAATAGCCAGTTCCTTCTACTCCCTTCCTTCCCAGGCAGCCACATTATCACAGGGCTCAGCCGCAAATCAAAGCCAGGCACATGAAGACGGGAACCAGGAGAAATCACCCCAAAGATGCTGTTTCCTCTGGGAGAGGAGATGTTGCAGGGCACCAGATGCCTCCCTGGAACTTTATCTAAGGCTCCGTGTTGGGGAGGGAGGTGTTTCCCCCAGAGCCACACTGGGGTGCACCCAGGACCCCCAGGAAAAGCCCCGTGGTGCCCAGCACACCCCTCCTGCTCCTCAGCCCTGGCTGTGCTTGGGGGGCTTTTGTGGTGCCCCAGAAGATTTGGAGAAGCCCCAGAAGCCATTCCCGGAGCTCTGGCCAGCTGTAGGTGTGTGATTTGCTCCCTGGAAAAATCATTGCAGATTTTCTTTAGAATTACTGCTGAAAAATTAATTTAAAACAAATAAAAAAGCCCCAGGATGCCATGAAACTTTGTCCCCCCAAGGGCTCCCCTCCTCAGGGAGGGATCACTCCTGCTCAGGGAGGTGGCCTGCTGGCCCACGGGGCTTCCTCCCATCCCAAAATGTAGGTCCATGGCTGGTGGCACGGGCCAGGCCATGTGTCACCCCAACACCCGCACCTCTCCCTGCGGCTCCCTGAGCTGGGAACCGTCCGGCCAGGAGATGCCAGCAAGGTGTGAGCCCTCCCCTGCCCGCCCTGAGCTGCTGACTTCAAAAAGCTTGGAAACCTTTCAAATGCAGAAGCTCTTGCGCGGGGCGGTGATGCTCGCAGGCAGGAGGATGCGGAGAGCGCAGAAGGGGAGGGGAAGATACTTGGACTGGTGCTGGAAGGATGGGGCTGCCCCCCCCACTTGATCCGGCACAGGAGGATGGGGTTGGTGCTCCGGGAATCGCCGGGCAGGGCTCTGGATGCTCCCGGACTTCGGAACCAGGCAGCAGCCCGGGATGGGGGGGTCCTGGCTGCCTCCTGCCCCCTGGTACCTCCTCCCTGCGGGCACAGGGGCTCTGCCGGGGCCCTGGTAGGGCCGGAGGGGCCACGGTGAGGGGCAACTGTCCCGGGTACACCCTGTGAGGGGTTGCAGGCACCCTGGAGATGGTGCTGCCATGAATGTCCAGCAGCAAAAAGACATCAAAGTCCTGTCCTGATGGCAGCCAGTAAACAGGAAGGGAGAGAAAGACAAACACAGCTCCTTGCAACTGTCAAAGCAGAAAAACAACCGGCTCTCCAGGCGGGAGAAGGTTTGCTGCCCTCTCAGCTGCAACCCTACAGAGAAATGTGGCAAATGAGCCAAATGAGCCAAATGAGCCAAAAGGGCTGGGGGCCACCAGCTCCAAATGCTGCCAGGTGTGTGGCTGAGGGGGGGCTGAGCCCCACGGGTGGGAGCTGCAGAGCTCGGGGGTGCCCATGTGTCTCCTGTTAACTCACACACATCTATCAGTACACCCTGCTCAGGGCCCTGCAAGCACGAAGTGATTTTAGGAAAACTGGTGGAGACAGGAGATGGTGGCATTTGCAGCAATAGCCCGGAGCATCGTGGCTGCTTCCTCACCCACTGCCACGCTGCCTTGCAGCCAGGCTGGTTCCCAGGGCTGGCTGACAGAGCCCCGCCAGGGTCTGGTAATAGGATTAGGGGCCTCCCTGCCTGGTCATCCCATCCTAATCCCACCAGCAGGGGAAAAGTCAGGCTGGGACAAAAGGCATTAGCTATCTGTGCCTGGTTGTGACCCGCTGACCTCCCCGAGGATGAGCCACCAGCCACAGCCCCCTCACTGCTGCTGGTGGGTGGTCACAGCCACCGGACGGGTCCCTGCGTGACAGGGGTTGGTGGCACGTGCTGCCATGTCGGGGTCCCAAATTCATGGGACATGGGACGGGGGAACACTGCATGGAGCTGGCACATCTCTGCTGGGCGTCAGCGGGACGAGTTGATTCACCGCCTCGGAGCAGCTGCTGTCCAGCAAAGTTCCTGTTTTTCAGTGAGATTCCCAACTTCATGCCTGGAAAAAAACCAAATGGGAGTGGAGCAGGTGCCTGGCCCTGTGCAGGATGGCTGTGAGGGCTCAGTGCTGCCTGCCAGTCGAAAACACAAGCTCTAGAGCTGGACCAGTCCCTGCTCACAATCCAAAGAAAGTAAACACAAATAACTCCCCCCCAAAAAAACCCCACAAAAACCAAAAAACCGGCTAACCCAAACTTAAAGGTTGGGGAGATGATCAAACCCTCCTGCAAGGGAGGATCAAAATCCTCCTAAAATCCTCCTCCAAGCTAAAAAACTGGGGAAATCAAAATTAAACTTTCCCTGGGGAGGGATTACCCCCCTCATGCTCACTGCTCTCCACTGGCATCTCTGCTGCCTGCCACACCAACCCCTGCCTCTGCTGTGCCACCAAGGGTCCCCAGGGCAGCCCAGCAGGTCCTTGTCCCTTGTCCCTTGTAGGGTCTTGGGCAAAACCATCTCTGCACCTACAGGAGCTGACCCAAAGAGTTTAAGTTTAATTAATGTGTCCCTGTGCAGGGAGCAGAGCATGGAGCTGGGGATGGGGAGCAGATCCTCACCCCACAGTGCCCCCCAGGGAGAGCTCAGGGTGCTTCCTACAAAATGCATTTAAGAAACAGGAAGGTGAAGGTGCCAGCCAGACTGTTCCCACATCCCAAGCCACAGCCACCCCGGGGTGACAGCCAGCACTGCACTGTGGGGACACCAGGAGAGGCACGGGGGGGGGAACAGCCACCAGAGGAGAACGGGTTGGCTTCAGCCTGCCTGGTTTGGGTTTGCTGAGTGGGATGTTTTCAAACCTGCACTTAAGGGAGGAGGTTTGCCAACGGAAATATGTAACTGACTGTAAATAATGGCTTTTATCTGCAGAGGTACCCATGAAATGAATAAGTGGGGCAGAGCCAGCAGGGCTGTGCAGGTGACACTGGAGGGTGTTGGGTTACGGGCTCCCCATCACCCCCAGAGCCTCCCGATGACTTGTGACAGGTTCATAAGCTGAGAAATGTGATGCTTTGCAAGGTTCAGTAAATATTAGGACTACTCCTCCCTCTTTCTAGTGCAGGTTTAATTGCTAGGGTAATTCATGAGAGCACAAGGGGAAAATAAAAAAAAAACCAACAACAAACCATCTGGGAAAATAGGACCTGTTAAATAGACTCCATTAATAATGAAATAATTGTTTCTCTGCATGTGATTCAGACAGCTACCTAATTGTTAATTACCTTGATATGAGAATAGCAGGTAATTATGAGGCTGCATCACGAGGAGCTGACTTCTTTTTCTTCCTGCTTCTTTTCTTTCAGTAAATGCCTGAGATGGAGCGTGTCCCAGCAGGTCACACCAGGACTCACAGGAGAGATGCTCCCCAGGCAGAGTTCCTCCTGTGGGGGTGAGGTGGGAGCTCTGAATACCAGCCACATCCTAAAGCTGTGGATAGATCTATGTGGACATAGATCCCCAAACACCCAGCTGTCCTCAGCTGGGGACATGGGGACAAGCCACCCCCCTCATCTGTGGGACTCTGCCCAGCTCTGCACAGAGCAAACAAGGAGCAGAAGTTATTGGTGACCTTGGCTGACCAATTCCCCAAGATTCCTTTGTTCAAGAGACATTCTTGAAATATTTTATTCCCATTTGTCTGTTGCAAAACGGGCTTTCTCTGGAAGTGCACACACAACTGCACACACACTCCAACCCAAGAAGTGTTACTGGGTCCCATGGTGTAGAGGTGAGAGGCTGCAGAGACAGAGGCACTGCTGAAGGTGCTGATAACATCCATGTAATTACTGTTGCTGCTGCTGGTGATTTCCCATCACTGGTTTTGTGCAATTGCTGCCTTTGCCTTCTTCCAAAGAAGAAATTCCAGCCAAGAGTAGCTGAGGAAACAGGGACAGATGAGTGTGGATGGAGCAAGCTGTCTGAAACCTGATCAGAGGAGGATGTAGCCCCCAGCATGGTCCTGTTCTGGTTCTCCCATCTCAGGGCCAAGTGCCTTTAATCCCCTCTGTGCTGTTTGCATTTCTGCTCACTGGTAACCCCCTGGCAATGCAGACTGTCTGCCTGCCAGAGAACCAAAAGTGGGGTAAGGAAACAGAGCAGGAGCCAAAGCTGTGCAGGAGTTGCCTTCAGCGGAGGCAGGGATCTGAGTCAGCAGAGAGCCCTGCAGGATGTGGAGCTGATAGCAGTCCTGGAGAAAGCAACAAGCTTTTTCCTTCAGCTGGGGTTACCCAGGCACAGGTTCCTCTCCTGAGCTTTTCACAGAATCACAGAACCACAGAATGGGTTGTGTTTGAAGGGACCTTAAAAGTTTCAACCATCCCTTGCCATGGCCAGGGACCCCTCCCACAGCCCAGGTTGCTCCAAGCCCCATCCAACCTCAGCTGAGACCCTGCCAGGGATGGGGCAGTCACAGCTTCTCTGGGCAACCTGGGCCAGGGGCTCAGCACCCTCACAGTGAATATTTCTTCCCAATATCTCATCTAAATCTCCCTTCTTTCAGCTCAAAACCATCCCCCTTGTCCTATCACTCCATGCCTTTGAGATGAGGTGCAGCAGCACAACACAAGGACCAGGAGGCTCTCTCAGAGCCCCAGCTGTGGGATGACAGCTCTCTGTGCCTGAAGGTGACAGGGCAGTGCCAACCTTGTGCCCATCCTTGCCTGGCATGTGAGCCAAGCTCTGGGAGCCAGCACAGGGCAGGATGAGCCCAGCCTGGCAGCCCTGGCCCTGGGCACGTCCCCCTGCCAGCAACGTGCTAGGGAGGGAGGGATGCTTTCCTTCTCATCCTGGCTTCCTGCAGGCAAAAATAGCCCCGGGCCCCGAGTTCCTGTGTATCTGGTGGATTTATTTATAGTGTGCACTGCTCCTTAATGCTCTGCCCTTCTGGTTCTCACCTGTGTTCCAGGGAGGAAACACCATCTCCCTCCTGTGTGTTCCTGCAAGTCTTTCACACCAGAGAGGCCTCAGCACTTCCCACAGGCAAATACATAAATCAGACCCTGGCAGCAGGACCTACGTGACCGTGTCCCTCTTTGCTGGCCACAGGTCCTGGGAATGCTGCCGGTGCCGGGTGGGATGCAGCGGTGGGAGGAGGTGGGGGTGCTGCCCTCCAACACCTGCCTGTGCACAGCGAGGGCAAAGTCTGCGAGATCCTTTGGAGAAATAAACAAAGGAGCGAGGCTGCGGGGCAGCTCTCAGCTCAGAGCTGCCCGGGGGCAGCAGGCAGGGGAGTGGATGGGTGCCTGAGGCTTCGCCCAGAGCCCGGCGGTGCTGGCAAGGGCAGGGCTGGCACAAATCACCACCCACAGTGGTGACAGGAGCTTATTTTTCTAAGCAAATCTCCAAAGAGGCTAAATATACATTTTCCATTCAGTTCCCCAAAGCAGCGATAGCCCAGAGCCTAAAAATAAATGCCTTTTGATTGTGCCTGGGCCAGAATTAGACTAACCCCAGACCAAGCTCCATCCCAGCTCCATCCCAGCCTCAGCCCTCTCTCTGCTCTGGGCTCCCAGCCCTGCAGGACACCGTGTCCCCGTGTCCCCTCCACCTTCCCCAGCTCCAGCCCCAGAGGTGCTGCTGTGACACATGCCCAGGAAAAGCAGTGAGGAGAGAGGTGGCCAATGCCTGGAGCAACACCACCTGGAAGAGGTGATGTTTTGCAAGGCTTTCCCCAGCCCAGGGATGCCAGGTGTTGGTCCAAACCCCAGTGCATCCCTGTCCCTGCCTTCCCTGCCACACCACCAGCCTCACAGCTCCAGTTTCAGCCCCCTCCAGGCCCAGGGGTGTTGGCCATATCCAAACAGGGTCCAACCTCTGCTCCTCTGTCCAACAGATGCCCACCTAAGGTTTGGCTGGGGATGCAAAGGGCCAAGCTGGACCCTGGGTGCCCAGAGGCTGTGAGCCTCTGCCCACCCCTACCAGACCCAACTCATCTTTCCCTCAGCTGGGGAAGTTGTAACCACTGCTCTGTCTCAGTTGAAATAACACATTTGAAAGAAAGAGAGGGGGGGGGGGGAACAAAAATACCCTAACCCCTGTAAAACTGAAATTGTAGTTCTCCCGGGATGCAGCGTCTGAAATATTCCCACAACCTCTGCATAATGCATTGCTCATGTCAGACCTCAGGAGACAGAAATTAATAGCTAACAGCAAGCAGGCATGGCACACACGTGGGCTTCCCTGCACTCCCCTCTCCCAGGGGCTCCTTGCTTGGGGGAGAGTTTTCCTTTGCATTCAGCTCAAATCATGACCGTTTTAAAGGCACAAGAAGAAAAAAAGACCACAGAGGAGTCAAACAATATTTGTGCCAAACAGGAAATATTCAATAAATGTTTATCCTCTAACACAATGGTGGGGTTTCTAAAGTTCTCTATGGATGAGATTTAAGGTTGAGGGGAAGGAGGGGTTTTTTTTTTCCTCCCCCTCCAGCCTCTGGATGAGCAAGAGCCAAGTCAAGGCTTCAGTCGTGGCACCAATCACTCTGCCCAGGCAGCAGCTCCCTGCTCTTGGAGATGCAATCCTGACCATGCTGCCCCCCCTGACTGCACCCGTGCAGGGATGGAACAAAGTGTTAAAGACTTCAACCTCACCAGGACACGATCCTGGGTGGGATGCTCTGTGCCTCAGTTTCCCCTCTGAGCCCCCCCTGTTCCCTGCAAAAACAGAGCTGCTCTAACCAGCCCCCTTGTAAATCTGCTCCTTCCCTCTGCTTTCCTGGTCCCGGCGGCTTTTTCCCAAACCTTCCTCCCCTTCCCCCTCCACACCCGAAAAAAAAAAAAAAAAAAGAAAAAAACGAAAAAAAAGAGCTCCATCTGGATGCTGTTTCCACCCAGGCACAGGCGCTGGGGCCGGGAGCCAAGAGAGCAGCGCCTGTGAACAGCAGACGTGGGAGCCGGGGAGGATGTGACGGGGAAGCTGTGAGAAAAGCCTGAGGTCGGCAAACCTTCGGCCTCACCGTGGGAGCCGCTCCCCATCACCGGGAAGGACTCGGGAACCGGGGGGCGATGCCAGCCCCGAGCCTGAGGGACGGGGACACTGAGGGCTGGGGATGGTGAGGGTGCAAAGGGATGGAGAGAAGAGGGACAAATCCTGCCCGGCAGCTCTGTGCTGAGCCAGCGCTGTGTCAGGGCCCCGTTTCCCTCCTGATTCAGAGCAGGACATCCCCCGGGGCCGGGGTGATGGCCACTTGGGGCTATGGATGTGGAGCAACCCCCAGGGATGCTGCATGGCTTCTCCATCAGCAGCTCCAGCCACCCCTCCAGGCTCCCCAGCCTTCTCCAGGGGAGGGGACGGGCCAGCTTCCCGCTTCCTAAACTTCCCACGCCAGCACGTGTTATTTATGACCCCCAGGTTTCCAAATTAAACATAAATTAGCGGAGGGGGGGGGGGTGGTGATCACCACACCAGCAGCAATCTCACCGCAGGCGGGGGGGGACGGGGACGGGGACAGGGACAGTGGCAGCCGGCAAGGGAGGAGTTAAACTGCCCCGGCTTGGGGAAGCCATCTCCATCCTCCAAAATACAATCGACCAGGAAATAAACAGGAGCTTGTGTTTGTTTCAGTTCACAAGCGAAAAATAAAAGGATTTCCTGCGGGCTGGGGCACTCAGGGTCCCTCAGCCCGGCCAGGGAGCCACTCGCCTCCCCGTGCCCATTGTTCACCCCAGCTCTGCCAGGGGGGACATTGTTCCCTCAGAATGTCCCATCAGATAACCCAGCTCCCTGGGCTGGTGAGGAGTTCTACATGGCTACTGGCACCAGCAAGAGCAACCCCATGGGTTTATCCAGACTTTTGGGGTCCCAGGTCCAACTCTCATCCTGGGTCCTGCAGGCACCCTGTGATGGGTGGGGGGTCAAACTCTGCCTTCTAGCCCAGATTTGGGATGACAGGCCATGCACTGTGTGTTTGTGGGTGACCCCAGGGAATCCCCCACCCCAACTTGGGGCTGCAGACCCAGACTTGGGGGTTTGAGCAGTTGAGGGGTGTGGGGAGGTTGGGGGCAGCAGGCGAGGGCTTTGTACCCCCCCAGAGTAGGTTTCTGCCTTCCTCTTTTTATCAGCTGAACCTTACTGAAGCAGTAAAACCTCACGTTTCCTACTGTTTGATGATATTTGCTGACTGTAGTGTCACAACAACCGTACCGGATGAGTGGAAAGAAAAGAAATGCTAGAAAAATAACCCAGCCTGGAGGCACGTGGGAGTGTCCAGCCCTGACAGCCACGGGGCTCCCAGCTGGCAGAAACCCCTCTCTGATGCTCCTGCTCCTGGAAAGCAGCAGAGAGTCAAAGGGAAAACTTTCTGCAGCCTCCAGCCAGCCCTGCTACCCACAGTGGGGCTGGGGATCTGTGGCAGTGCTGGTGCTGGTGGAACTGGTACTGGTGGTGCTGGTACTGGTGCTGGTGGTGCTGGTGGTGCTGGGCTGCACACCTCGGTGTGAAGTGCTGGGCAGGGCCCATCAAGCTGCCGGCCTGATTGATGTGTGAAGAGCATCTAAAAGCAGAAGGGGAATTTGCATTTCAAGCCATTCCCCACCTGCTGCCCCTGAAGCGGGGTGAGAGCAGGGCCAGGGACCCACCTGGGACTCCCTGAGAAACTCCCATGACAAGGCCAGAGGCATTTCAGCAGAAAAATAAAGAAATAAATAGAAAAAAAAAAAAAAAGAGAAACAGTAGGGGCACAGTTGTCAGTCTTTGCTCTTATCCTGCTTTGGGGAGCAGCCTGGCTGGGCAAGGAGCTGGGGCTGGTGGATCTGGGCTCCTCTCCCCCTGCCTTGCTAAACTCTGGTGGGCTGGACTCCAACCTACTGGGGCACAGGGTGTGATCTGGGGCTGGCAGAAATGCTGGAGCCTTGTGGAGGGGTCTCCTTGAGATGTCTGTCCTTGGTAGTGCTGGTAACCAGCATCACCTTCCCCTCCTGCTGAGAATGCAAACCTGCCCAAAGAGCTTCCTCTGCTTTTGTTGAATCATTTGTTGGTGAGCTGTGTCAGCCCTGGTGCTGGTGGCCGTGGGGTCTCTCCAAGATGTACATCTTCAACCTGTCCATGATCCCACTGGGAAAGCTCAGCATGGACAAGCCAGCTCCTGCCCTTGGATGACCTTGACCCTGCAGCTCCCTGGGGACACAGGGTTGTGTCAGGAGTTGGTCCTGGGATGGTGGGGGGACAGGATGGCCATGGCCCTGCAGGTTGGAGCTCTCCTTGTGAGTTGGCCCTTGGTAAGTAAATAACTGAATGCAGAAGAGGAGGCAGCAAAGAATCTCAGACAGAGTACATATAGGTCATGATTTATTTTCTTTTTTTTTTTTTTTCTTCCCCTCAGTTTGATCCCAAGCCCTGTCTGTGTTCTTGTCCTTGTTTTGTGTTGGGTTCTGGGTTTTTTTGTTTTTATCTTTTTTTCTGCTGTGTTTTTTTTAGCCTGTGTTTGAATGGCAGCTTCCCAACAACATGCTCAGGCTGCTGACAGCACCTCGCTTTCTGTGGCCAGAGCAGAAGCTTTCATTGATGCTTTGAACCACCAGGCAGCCTCCAGGTTGGAAAGAGACAACAAGACTACAACACTCAGAGGTTTTTCAGAGAAAAACTTGCCAAAAAATGGATTAAAAAAAATTGGTTTGTGTGGGGTGGTTGTTTTTTTTTTGTTTTGTTTTTTGTTTTTTGTTTTGTTTTGTTTTGTTTTGTTTTGTTTTTTTGCTTTTATTGATTGTAAACTAAAAGTACTCTGGGTCAGGATCACATCTTGGATGGTGGGAGTGTGTCTGGCTGAGCAGGACCAGATCTCTGCTCAGGCATCTCCTTGCCACCAGCTGCCACAGGCCCCTCTGGCTTCCAGCTACCCAAATCAGATGCCAAACCTGGTGCCTGGATCACCAGCTCTCAGCTGGCATTTTTTGGGGGGTGTCAGCTTTGCAGATACAGCTGATTGCCACACTGGGGCTGATAGCACCACACGTGCCGTGGTCTTACCAGCACTGCAGGCTGCAAACTGCTGTGTCTGGCTTGGGTCTGTCCCCTTTCAGGCATTTCCCCCTCCTCAAAGCTCTTTTTGGGGGTGTTTGTTGGTTTTCTTCATCCAAGAGCTAAAGCTGGAAAGGCAAAGCATCTCCTGGATGGAGATGGGACACTCTGAACTTTCCCCGTGCTGTTGCCCCCATCCTCTGCTGCTGCTTCCCCTTGGTGGCTTGTCCTGGGGGTGCCACAAGGTTTTTTTGGGGTGACAGTGTGTCCAGCTCTGAGCATGGGCCCAGCACAAGGTTTTGGGTTCCTCTCACTCAAGCTTTGGCATGCTCAGGGTGTTGCTGGGGGTGGTGGGGATGGAGCTGGTGTGCACATGGGCTGTGCTGGTGCCCCCAGCTCATGCCAGGGCATAGGGGTGAGGGGGGGTTTGTATCCAGCCAGGCTGCTCTTTGCAGGCAGGTGAGAGATTTCACACCCATCAGTGAATCAGGGCTTCTGAGGGGCATTAAAAGCACCCAGAGAGGTGTCACCTCTAGGAACGCTCATTCCAGGAGCTGGAGCAGTCCCTCTGCCTTCTCCTGCCTTCCCCAGGCTTCCCTGCCTGGCCCCTGCACCTTGTGGGACCCCAGCCCAGGGGTGGGGATGTGTCACCTCCCTGGGGCCACCAGCCTGGGAGCAATGGGCCCTGGGGAGGAACAGAAACCTGCCCTGGGATGGCAGGGGAATGCTCTTGGTCCTGCTCGAGGTGGCAGAGCTGCCACCAGCCTGCCCATCCCTCGCCTAACCAGCTGGTTGGGTTCCTATAAAACCAGCTCCCAGAAGGTCCCAGAAGTTGGATTTTGCCCAGTGCAGCTTTGCAAACAAATGCAGGAATGACAGCAGCACAGCAGCCAGCCCTGCTTTGGTGTCCTTTTGCTTTTTTTTTCTTGCTCCACCAGAGCCAGGGGGTGGCTTGGGGGGGGGGCTGCATCACCCACAGCCCCTCTGACCACAGAGATCTATCAGGTCCTGGCAAGGTTGAGCCTTTTGTCCTCCTGGAGATGTTACCCCCACCCTGGCTATGTCCTCCAGGGCTGGGGCAGATCTTCTAGTCTAGTAGCCCCTCACCTGGGCCTCCAGCCTGCTGGTCCCATCCCACCAGGGTTGTGCTGCACCACCTGCCAGGTGAGGAAATGCTGACAGACAAACAACATGGCAGGGAAAAGAAGGGGCTCCAGCCTTTCCCTAACATGTTTCACAGGTTTCCTGGGACAAACCTGGAGGAGCAGGGGGAAAGGAAGAGAGAGGGGCATCCCCATGGGAAAACACATATATGTTTGGGCAGTGAGAACAGAAGTGCTCATTACTCATGAAAAAAAAAACCCCAAAAAACAAAAAACCCACAGAAGTTCTTTTCAGGCATCGGCTTCCAGTAACAAAGCCAGATTGATGGAAAAAAAGTGCTTTTATTTTTCATTCTCCAATGGAGAAGCTAAAAAAAGGATGCAAAGAATAACTGGGGGAATGTAAAGAGTCAGCTGAGGGAGCTGGGTCCCAGGGGCCTTCAGACAATGCCTCCTGCCCCCAGGGCTTTTAATTATTGTGCTCAGGAAATCAAACAAGTGTGCTATTATTTATTCGGAGGAGGCATCGGTTTCCGTGTGTTTTACAGGGTATTTTCTGGGCATGGAGGGACCATTCTGGGACTGCCCAAACTGTTCTCAGGTTGGCACAGGGCAGGGGATGTGTGGCTGAGGAGCCACAGTCCCTCTGGGCTCCCCAGGCAGGTGGCACTGCCTGTTTTGGGGTGTGGAGGGTCCTGCTGCAGCCCCACTTCCCAGTGGGTCGGTGATGGGACATGAACTGCTGGTTCTGAGCCCAAACTCAAGGGTGCTCCTCAGCCTGGGGGATGGTGGGTGGGCACTGGACACAGAGCAGAGTGCCCTCCCCTCACTGTCACCTCCTGCTCCCCAGGAACAATTTCTAACCCCAAAGGGTTGTCAAGCTCTGGCCCAGGCTGCCCAGGGCTGCGGTGGAGTCCCCGTTCCCAGAGGGATTTAAAAGCTGTGTAGAGGTGGTGCTGAGGGACATGGTTCAGTGGTGGGCTTGGCAGTGCTGGGTTCATGGTTGGACTGGATGATCTTAAAGGTCTTTTCCTCCATGATCCCATCCTCCTTTCTCCCCACTCCCCCTCCTCCCACCCTGCCGAGCCCCGAAAGGAGCCCTTGGTATGTTGTGTGAGTTGCAGCTCAAGTGAGTTTTATTCAGCTCCACTAACCTTGGCAGACAGACCCCAGGGAAAGGGACAAAAGGACAATTGTTTGCAGCAATTTTGCCCTCAATTGGTTTCCCCATCAGCTTGCAGAGAGGCACAGCCAGCCAGGCACTGCCTGACTAACAGCATTAAATTCAACTCGCGCCACTCTGAGCTGGGGGGTGGTGGAAGAAATTCAGTGTTTTGGGGGCTGCTTCTATCTTCTCCATGCACAAAATCCCATTTTGAGGGAGAGAAAAGGGGGTGAACGGAGCTGACCCTGTAGCCCTGCTCCCTGGCAGGCCGTGGGACAGCAGACAGGGTGCCGGTGCCCCCATCCCTGACCCTGGAGCATCTCTTGCTGCCCTGGGTGAGGCTGACTGCCCGCACGCCTGAGCTGCAGTCGGGCACAGAGCCCGTGGTGCTCCAGCTGGAGCCAGCCCAGCACTAGGGCAGTGAGCTAGGCACCACTCGTGTCAATGTGACTGCCACTGGTTCTGCTGTCCCCACCATCTCACCCTCATCCCCGGGATGCAGGAACCCCAAACGGAGAACATCTGCACTCCGAAGTGTCACCGACATGAGGCCAAGCCTGGCAAAGACCCTTCCCGGGCTTTGGAGAGTCTTTCCAAAGCCTTGGTTATGCAGAGGCTTTTGGGGTAATTTAGGCTGCCTTCCTGCACACCCACTGGGACCCCCCTCACAACTGGGGAGGCTCTTGAGCAACAGCCACATCTCTGCAAAGATCTTCAGCCTTAACCACAGGGATCTCAGCAGAGGGAGGCTTCGAGATGTCGTTCCCTATGGCTCAACCCACTGGTTCCATCCCAAACCTTTTCTGATCTTGCCCTGCAGCCACCAGACCCGGCTGGGGTTGTGCTCCTCAGGGTCCCCGTGGGAGCAGGAATTCCGGCTGTGCCTCCACCACGAGGTTTTTCCCGGGAGCTGTTAGGAGCAGGACTTGGTCTCGCATCACTAAATCCATGCAACCCCCCTCGGGGCTGGGGCTTGGGCTTCTCTTCTCTCTGCCTTAGGACCGCTGTAAAGCCCAGTCTGAGACCCGGACTGTAACGAATGGGTTGGTTTTGGCCGGGCCCCAGCTGGAACCGTGCCGGCACCGTGAAACCAGCCCGTCTGCAGAGACAGCCCGGCCCGGGGACCTCCGGCACCTCCAGGGGTGGCACGGGGTGGTTTTGGCAAGGTGGGGAACCCTGGATGTGCTGGGGCTGGGGTGGGGGAGAGCTCTCCCAGCTTGGGATCCTTCCTTTCCAAACCAAGAGGGGTTTTAGCCCCCCCCCAAGGGAGGCATCAGGACCCCCTGCGCAGGCTGCGCCCCAGGGACATCTCTGCATTTGAACTGCAGGGGAGCGGGTTTTGCCTGGCTTTGCATTTTAGCGGTGGGGAATATGCCCGGGCTCATCCCGGCAGCCGGGGAGGGGGGTGGAGGCGGTCGGATAAACACCGTTCCCCTTCCCCCTTTTGCCCCAGCGCTGCGGGACGGAGTGGCAGGTGAATGCGGGGACACTCAGGGTACCAGGACGCTGTGTCCTGGACCCCCTGGAATTCGCAAAGCTGCTCAGCAAAGGGAACCCCATCCCCGGGCTGCAGCGGCGGTGAGGAGCAATCCTCATTAACACGGCCCCTGAGGCCAAATTCCTTTCCTGGCTCTGGCGGGTGGCAGCTGGGGGTTCTGCCCAGCTCAGAGGCACAACCTGGAGCTGGAAAGAGCCCTAGCACGAGGCACCCCAAAATCGACCTGCTGCGGCATGGCTGGGCTGGGAGTCTGGAGGTATCTGACATCCAACAGGCTGGAAGGGCCCTGGAGACGCTCTCTGTTGTTTATCTCCAGTGTAATTAGGTAATTAACAAAGCAAATGAATTTCAGTTTCTGTCTTCGGGCTTGGATTTGGCATCGCGTTTGCCCTCGTTTCAGGGCTTTGTGAGGAGCACGGAGTGAACCAGGGGGTGCAAACACTCCCAGCCACCCCTGCCATCCCCCCGACACCTCCCTGTGCCACGGCTGCCCCAGGCTGGGACTGAGCCCTGGGCAGGGAGTGCAGGGATGCAGGGCAGCTCAGCATCCACCCAAACCCCCGGTTTCCCATGAGGTTTACGAGGTTTATGCTCCCAGCACGCTGGCTGCAGGAGGCACCAGAACTTGGGCAGTGGCTCCAGCAAGCCCAGATGGGACTCGAGAGGTTCTCAGGTCATCGAGGCTTCCAGCACAGAGCCTTTGAACCATTTGCTCCCGTTCCTCAGGAGACAGGAGTTCCTCTGGCTCTGCCACAATGGAGTCTGCATAAATGCATGCCTGAAATCTTTTGCAAACTTGGCTCTGGATTGCTGCAGCACAGACTTTTTGCTTCCCTGCTCAGTCCCTCTTCCCTTGGCCCGTGCAGAGAGGGAGAGGTGGGAAGCGGAGCCTTCTACCATCCCGATCCCATCACTGAAGAAGATTTTTGGGAAGACGCAGCATCTTTCTTGCCAAACCACTTTGCATCAGCAGCAGTCAGCCCAGACTGCTTTTGCTGCAGGGACTGGCAAAGGGAGAGGCTGTGGAACAAAGGAGGAACTTCTCCACACATACCACACACAAATATTTGCCATAGCAGCAGGAACAAAATAGCAAATTAGCAGCAAACGAGGTGATCCTGTGCATGGTCCAAGTTACCCGGCTAGGAAAGTCCCACTTTAACGTTGAAACGGGCAGGTGAAACCCATCCTTGGAGCAGCTCCAGCCCTGCCAGCACAGCTGACACCGGGTCAATGTATTCCTCCCCAAGGCTTCCTTCCCCAACCGCCTCTCAGCTTGTCCACCGGCTCGGAAGAAAAGCAGGAGGGGCGGGAGAGGGGAGGGAAGCAGCCCCCGGCGTGGGCAGGAGCTTGGTCATGCCGAGAGATGCTCAGGAGGCAGCAGGCACGGAGGGGCCGGGCAGTGGTGTTGGCAGGGAGATGCCATGGAAACCCCCGGCGTGATGCTGAGCTCCCCGCGTCCTCCCCGCGCTGGGCTTGGGGGGGAGAAAAGGGGACAATGGGGCCGGAGAGGCAGAGCTGCCCCCCCAAGCTGTCCTACTTTGCTGCTCTGCCCCATCTGTGAGCTGTCAGGCACTCGCCCGGCTCCGTCCTCCGGCTGCTTTTCCAGCAGGGCTGGAGCCCCCCCGCAGGCAGCCCTGCCCAGCGCAGTGAGAGGCAGCAGGTCCGGGGGGATGCTCAGGGAAGGCATCTCTGATAAGCGTGGGTGACCTTTCATCTGTCCTAAGGGTGTGCAAACAGCCTGCAAGGAGCCGAGGCAGCTTCTTCAGACTGATATTTCTCTTTTTTTTTTTTTTTTTTCTTTTTAAGCAAAAGTGTGGATGGACACACAGCCAAGCACATGGCCAGCCAGGGGGGAGCCCACCTGGGTGGAAAACCCCAAAGGAAAAGGCACCTCCAGCCAGGTTCCCAGTCACCAGCACTCAAGGGCCAAGAAGAGAAAAGAGGAAAGGTCCCCACTTTGTCACATGTGTCCCATCACACTTGCTCTGTGCACTCTGCCAGGTCTCAGGGTTTCATGTGGGACCCACCATCTCAGTGGGGTTTCTTCTATCTCACCCCCCCCCACACTCCCCCTTAAGCTCTGTGGGTGCTGGGTGCTCCCCTGAGCAGAAGGAGGGAGCCCTGGTGGTGGGGGAAGGCTTGCACACCCTGGCAGGAGCTGTGCAGGGTGCAGGAGCACACCTAAATCAAAGGGAGGATTTAATTAAGGTTTTTGAGGGAGAAAGATAGTGTAATGAGCAGATCTGGGCCCTCACGGATGGAGATGGGGCAACTCCCTCTGTCTGCAGCAGCACGCCAGGCACCATTTGCATTTTTAAACAGAGTGGTTTTTAATTGATAGTGTGCTTGGATAGCACCAGGAAGGAAAACCAGAGAAGCCTTTTCATGGCTGGGTCCCAGCTCTGCAGCAGAGCTCTGGGTCCTGGGGGGAATCCTGGCTCTTTGGGGCTGCCAGTGCCAGGGTGTGATCCTGCTGCCTGCAGGGATGGAGCCAGGGGGGCTTTGCTGTGCCTCTCCCAGTGTCCAGAGCTGGACATTGCTCAAGGGGAGGATGCAGAGAAGTGGTCACAGTGAATTTTTGAAGTCTTTAGGGGGTAAGCATGAGCCCCTGGAGCAGGTCCCAGCAGCACAGCTCATTCATTGCACACACCGTGCCCAGCATCTTCCAGGGCGCTGGCAAACTAATTGCCCTTGCACTTGGCCTCTCCCCAAAAATGCTCATGTGGCCCCTTCCCCAGGGATCTGCAGGAGGATCCCCCAGAGCTGGGTGCACCATCCACTCCAGAGAGACCCCCACCCAGAGCACCCAAGCTCTGCTGGGGACAGGAGGGGGGGGGGAAGAGGCGCCACGGGCACGCTCCCCAGGAAAGCCATTTGAGGAAACGACGCCAAATAAATCAGACAGATTCATTCAGATCTGATTCTGCCCCAGAGAAAGGGACTCCTTTGTGGGGAGAGAGGCAGCCAAGCCAGCTGTCCACCTGCCCCACAGCCCTCGGTACCAGCGCCAGCAGCAGCAGCTGCCCCGGCCGCCCGCCCCAGCGCCTGCCAAGGGTGCCAGCGTGGCCCTAAATGCTCCCTTTGACAGTGTCAGCCAAGCTCCTGGTGCTGGGCTGGGGGGCTGCTGGGTGGGACACGCTCCTGAGCAGCACACAGTGGGGTTTAGGGGGTGCTGGTGAAGGTGGGAGGGTTGCACCCCAACCCGGTTGGGCTCCACCACTGAGCTGGTGGCGGGGCAGATGCTCCCATCCCCTCCGTGAGTGCTTTCTCACCGTTACTATCTTTAACCTCTGCCAAAGCACCATTTGCTCTGATTCTTGGGATGCTCCACATGCCACAGAGCCCAGACCCTGGCTGGGGGGTTGGGCAAGGGGTTCGCTGGCCTTTGATCCACCCCACATCTTCCCCCAGTTCCCAGCCTGGGTTTGTGGCCCCGTTTCGCTCATGCCCCCAGCACAACCCAGGCAGACAAACAGCTGGGATGGAGAGGGAGAGGGAGAGGGAGAGGGAGAGGGAAAGGGAGAGGGAGAGGGAGAGGGAGAGGGAGAGGGAGAGGGAGAGGGAGAGGGAGAGGGAGAGGGAGAGGGAGAGGGAGAGGGAAAGGGAGAGGGAAAGGGAGAGGGAAAGGGAGAGGGAAAGGGAGAGGGAAAGGGAGAGGGAAAGGGAGAGGGAGAGGGAGAGGAGCCACTGCTCATTTCTCTTTTCCCTGCTGGCTGCTCCTGTTGTTCTTCTCCTGGCCGAGGGACCTGGAGAGGTCGGGGAGCTGGGACGTGCTGGGGAAGGAGCCTCCCCCTCGGCCCCGCCAGCTGTGACACCCGGGAGCATGCGCCATTTCCGGAGAGGAAAATGACATAATTCATACCCAGAATAATTCCCTCCTCAGAGCAAACCCAGCCCTATCTCCTGACCGACAGCGGGGCCCCAAACCCCCTCTCTTGTTCCCTAATCTCCAGCTCAAGCCGTGAGAGATGGCAGGAGGTGGAGGAGAAGTCCAGGACAGCAGAGTTTAAGGCTTAGATACTGGAAATCAGCACCGGGTAGGGGGGTAATGGCTCCAAAGATGGCAGAGTCCCTAATTACTTATACTTGGCCAAGATTTTTGGCAACAGCTTCAGAAAGGAGCTAAAGCTTCTTAATTCCTCCTTACCCCTGAAATAGCCCCGAAGCAGAAATGGTTGAAGGAGGGATGTGGCTTGGGGACAGCTGCCATAGGGGTGGCATCGCTAGGAGACCCCACAGCCCTCACGTACCCCCTCCCCAAGTCACAGCAGCTCTGAGGGCAACGGGGTGGTGGGTTTGGGTGCCAGAGTCCTCTGACTGTCCCCCCGTAGCTGCCCTGGGATGTTTCCCACTGGGGCGAGGCTGGGGCTCACTGCCACAGAGGGGCTGTGCCTGGTTATCTCCCCAACGAGGGGCCTGGAGCCATCAAGATCTGCTCCAAACAATCATTTCCTTTCCCAGGCACCTTCTGAAAAAAAAAAAAAAAAAAAGAAAAAAAAAAAAAAAAAAAAAAAAAAAGAGAGAACAAAAAGAACAAAAAAACCCCAACAATAATAAAAGAGAAAAAAAAGGCACAGATTTTTACCAGTGCTGCTGCATTTCCCTGCCTTGTGTTTTCCTGCCCCCACACATCTTCCTCGCCCAGGGATTGTCCCCAGCTGGCTCGAGCCAGGCTCTCCTCTGCTCCAGGCTGATCCTTGGGGCTAGAGTGGATTTATCCTGCTCTGAGCAAGGGAACATCCAGGCTCAAACCTGCAGGACTGGGTGAGAAGAACCCTGATGGGCCACTCTGGCAGGGTGATGGAGATGAACCCTTCCCCATGGGGCTGGGGCTGTGCCTTTCTGCTCTTGGGGTTCCAGGAGCCCTCATGCAGCTCCCTTTCCACCTCACCCCATGCCCAGCCTCAGCTGAGCCCAGCACTCGAGTGACTTTAATAATGACATCCTCTTCCCACTCCCTTTGGGCTCTGGTGGGAGCAGCAGCAGCTCTGGGCTGGCTCCACAGCACACTCACTGTGCTTCCCAGATCCTGGAATTGGGGCTGCAGAGCAGAGGGTGTGGATCCCATCCTGGGATGGCTGCACAACCCCTGCCAAGTGCTGGTTCCCAGGGTTGGGCATCCCAGGGGAGATCCAAGGAGGCAGATGTGGGGGCTGACCCCAAGCAATGCCTTCTGCCACAGGGACCAGCAGTGGCAGCCCTGGGGATGTGCCCATAATTGATGGCAGCCCAAGCCCAGCTCCTGCAGGCTGTTCCCAGGGCCCAGTTTCTTACTGGGGATGACACCAGCATCCAGTCCCTGCCCTTCATCACCTGCACAGAGCAGGGTGAGCTTGGCAGTGACCACCAAGCCAACCCTGCACTTCTCCTTTCTTGTCTAGAGCAGCAGCAGAGGGGATCAGGCATCACTCTGCTCAGCACTGTGATTTTTATTTTTTTTTCTTGGTGACTTTGGGGTCAAAATCTCTTCCCAGCAGGACACAAGGCTCCTGCACTCCGTGCTTCCTTGGCTCCCAAATCACTCACCTTTGCAGCGTGGTTCTGGTCACATCTAAACAGGGTTTGCAGGGAAGCCCTGAGGCTGCCCCTGGCTCCTGGCTGTGCCTCAGCACTGGGTGATGGGCACCTTCCACCTAAAGCTGACCTTGAGGAGGTTTCCTGCAACCCAAATGAGATGAGGCCACCAAAACCCCCCCTTTTTGGGAGCTAACTCCAGCCTGGCAGAAGCATCCCCTACTCTTGCCCAAAACCTTTGCTCCAAGGGGCTGGGGCTTTCCTGATCTATCTGTTTGCAGACTCCTGATGCTAATCAAGCTAATTGGTGCCAGCCAAGGAGAGGAGCTGTGGGGCAGAGCTTCCCCTGCCCAGCACAGGGTTTGGGGCTGTGTGCTGCCTGCAGGAAGCAGTGGTATCTCTCCTTGGCCATTATCTCTCTTTCTCTGCACTCAGTTTCCCATGAGCAGAGCAGTTGGCTCCCTGTGATAGGGTCAGGGGGAGCCAGGGGGAAATAGCCCAGATCCCAGCCTGGGGGGCTTTGGGTGGGGACCCTGCACCTCTCCCACGCCCAGAAGCATCTGTGGGCTGCATGGAGCTGTGCTGCTTTTGGAGCATGGCTCTGGCTCAGCTCTGCTCCACATTTTGTCCTTGGCACCCAAGGGGGCTGGATAACCCCTTCTGCCCTCCACATTGCCTGTTGCCCCCTGGTAAGCATCCTGGGATGCAGCGATGCCTGGCAGGAGGGCTCTGCTCAGCTCTGGGGGCTCCCACTGGAGAAGATTCATCTCCAGATGATTCGTTTTCCCTCGTGTGGGAGCTGGGACCCATTTCAATAGTGTGTGGCTCTTTGATTGTGGCTTTGGTTCTCTTCATGTGTGTTTTTTTCTCTGCCAGGAGGATGTTTATTTCGGAAGATGGGCTGGGTGAGCGGCCAAGGGACTCAGCACTGGGGCCAAACCTCCCAATAATTTTACTTTCCTCACAGAAACAACTAAACCTGGGTGGGAACAGAAGAGCTCGAGTCCCTTCCTGGCACTGGGTCAGGGGGATGGGCTCCTGTGTATCCTGAAGGAGCTGGGGATGCTCTCATCTCCCCAATGCTTTCCAAGGATGCAGGGTCAGGATCAGCCTCCTCCAACCTGCTGGCTCATTTCTCAGTAGGAAAAAAATCAGAATTTTGAATCTGCAGCATGGGGGGGGGGGGGGGGGGGGGGAAGGGGTTTTCCAAGCCCCTGGGCCAGGGCTGGGTGCCAGGAGCTGGCCAGGGGAGCCTCATGGCTCCAGCTCCTCCCCCAGCACCTGCTCCTGGGAAGGGGAAACTGAGGCACGGGTTCCCCCACTGCCAGCACGGTGGTGAGAGCAGGGCCAGGTGCTCATTGCAAACCTGGTACCTTAAGTTTTTCTTTACAAATAGTTGTGTTGTTGTTGTTGGGTTTTGGTTTGTGTGTTCCAGAGCCCTGCTGTTTTGCAAGCCAAGGGTCTTTCGTAAGAGGAGGGGGAAGTTGGGAAGTTTTGCAAGGGCAGAAAACCTGCACGTGCCTTTTGAAACCCAGCCTGACCTCAGGGTCCAGTGGCTGAGCCTCTCACCCCTGCCTTCCCCTTTCTGCCTGGAAAGCCAAGGCTGAAGTGTCACCCGAGCTGGCCTGGTGGCAGGAGGGGCCATCCCTGCCATGAGTTTGGTTGGGCTCAGCTGAGCTGGGCCTGGGCAGGGAAACACTCACCTGGGAGCAGCATGGCAGGGAGCTGGGATCTCCTGGGGTGGTGAATGCAAAATTTCTGTGATTTGAACCATCTCCCTGTGCTCTGCAGGAGCCTCTTTGCTCCCCTGGGTTGGGCAGGGAGGCTGTGATGGATGTGATGGTGCTGCTGACCCATCCCAAACTCCCTGGCTTGAAGCTGAAGCTGGGAATCTCCCCATCTCCTATGGCCATGGCTCTTGCAGAACCACTGCCCTTCCTGGGGACATCTCTGGAGCTGTGTTTGGATCTGGTTTGGATCAGAGCAGCAGGAGGTGGCCATGGCTGCTGCCCCGCAGTGCTGGGGAGGCAGCAAACGTGGATCCTCGTGGGTGCTGGTGTCACCTCGTTGGTGTGAGGATGGTTCTTGTGTGGAGATCCCAGACCCAGCTCCCACTTTCCTCCTGCCAGTGTGTGGTGCTGGGGAGCTGAGGGCTCTGGAAGGACTCAGTTACCTAATAGGAAGGGGTGTGGGTGGGTGTGGGTGTGATAAATACGTGCAGATAATTTTACTTCAGGGTAAGTCAATAAATTACTAAAGAGCCTTTGATTGTGCTCTCAGTGGTGCATGTTGATTCAAAAACCTAAGACATTTAGCCTCAATTATGTCTATTTGTGTGTCTTTCCTGCCTCATTTCTCCACGGAGCAGGGGAAATAACCCTGCCTTGTCTGCTTTCCCACACCTCTCCCACCTCGGCCCCGCTCCAGATTTCACTCCTGTCCTGATAACCCTTCCAGCAGAGAGTGGGAGAGGATCAGCTCTTGGCACAAATCCTCTCTGGCTCTGGCCAGCTTTCTGTGCTCACCAAAAGGACAAGGAGCAAATGGTCCCTCTGCATGAGGCTGGATGCAGCTGGGCAGTGGGGAAGTTTTGGGGCCAGGCAGGGTTTTGATTTCCCCAGTTCCCGGGATGATGGGGAGCCTGCTTTGCTCTGCAGAATCAGCTTCACACAGCAGGAGGGTAAAACGCCCTATGCCTGCATGGGGGAGACCTGGACAAAAGTCCTAGAACTGGTTGCCCTCTGCATCTCTTGCCCTGCCAGCAACACCCCTGACAGGCTCTGGTCCCTCTGCTGCGTGTGCTGGGAGTGAGCCCGGGGAAAGTGGTGCTCAGGCCACACAGGTCCCCTAAGCCACCAAAGATTCAGCTTTAAAACCAAGTTGGCACCATTGCTGCTGCTGAGTGTGCTGGGTGGCTCTGCTGGGGATGTGAAGCCACGTGAGGCAAGAGCTCCCTGTGGAGCCAAAAACTCTGCTGAGGATCAGCTCTGCTCTGCTCTGCTCTGCTCTGGGGGATGCACACTGAGCAAAACACTCCCCTTTCTGGAGTAACCCCGAGACCAAGCTCCTCCACTTGTCCCAGGGCAGGGCCAGCAGCTGGAGGAACTGGCTTGCAGGGGCATCGCTGCTTTTCCTGACTCTGGAATGCAAAGTCAGGCTCCAGAGTGGGGAGTTCATGGTCAAAGCCCCTTCTGCAGCGGGTGGCAGGAGCTGTCAGGGCCGTGTCATTGGAAACGAGCTCCTTCCATTGGAAAAGCCTTTGCTTCTTTCTGGGAAATCTCAGCAGAGGGTCATTAATCAGCAGGCAGGGCAGAGCTGTCTGCTTCGTGGTAGGGTTTGGGTTTAGCTCACACGGTGGGTTTCCCATCCAGCTTTCACCAGGAGCTCTGGGGCAGCCTGGGAGAGCAGCCGGGTGCTGCTCCACGGGTGTCCAAGCCAGGTATGCAAAGGGAAGCAGGGATTGCTCTGGAAACCAGAGGGCATCTCTTCTCTTTCTGGACTGACTACGCACATGTTTGTGCATGCAAATTTGACAGTGGCTTTTCAAGTGCAAATCTCCTGCGAAAACAAAACAAAACAAAAAAAGAGTCCCGAAACTGGAGCACATGTTGCGTTGAATTAAGCTGTTCTTGCAACATCTCCCCAGAAGCTGGGTTGAGATCCTCCTTCCCCCGTGCCCATCACCTTGTTCCTTTGTGCTCTGCCGCCTATTTTTAGGTAGCAGGGAGGAAGCACACGTAACCACCCACCCCCAGCACAGACACTTCTGCTCCGCCGACCTGACATACAGCTCACTCGAGTGTGTCTGACACCAGCGAAGGTGTCATTACCTGATGGGATTAGACGGGGAAAGGGAACGGGGACACGATTGGGACGGGCTGCACCCGCACCGAGGGTCTGAGCCCCCAGGACCGGGCAGGGAGGGTCAGGGCTGCTGGGCTGCAGGTTTTTACACCGGGAGCTCAAAATCCCTAAACGTTTCCCGGTGCCTCCGTGCCTTCCCCCAGAATAGTGAGAGGATCCTTGGGAAGGAGTCCCCACCTCTGGTCAGGCTCTGGGATGTGGCTGAGCTCAGGGCTTCAGCTCCCGCCGTGCAAAACCTCTTCTGGGCATCATCTCCAGGTTACAACCTGAACACCCCCCACCTCGCGAACGATCGCTGCTTGGCACGGCTCCCTGGCACCTTCCCACACGGCTGGTGGGTGGGATGGAGCAGGTTCCCACCACGTCTGCAGGACAGGACCTCGGGGTGACACAGGGCTGCGGCAGCATCCTCAGCCCGCAGCGTGTCCGCAGCCTCGGGGCCCTGCGCACCACAAGCTGTTGAGTCACACACTACCCGAGGCTATTTTTACCCCCTCCACAACCCATCCCCTCCAGCTTCCCCCGGGGCAGGTTGGCTGGGTCATTCCTGGTTCCTAATTGCCGTGATCAGACCTTCATAAATCTCACCCGAAAGAGGAAGTCTGGGAAATAGAAACGTCTCGCTGCGGGGGAGCTGGGCTGAGGCTCGGCACACGGGGACAGCTCTGAGCGGGGTGGGAAGCACCCAGAGGGATGTTTTGGCTGACATTTACTAAGGCCACCAACAGGACAACCTTCTTCCTTTTCCTCCTCCCTTCCCGACCTCTGCATCCTTGGCTTAGTGCTCCCAACCACCCCGGCACAGCCGAGCCGGTGCAGGGGAGCTGTGCTGGATGGAAAATGCCAACCCCTGATCCCTTACCCCAAAGTCTCACCACACCGAGGGGCTGAATAGGCTTCACTGAACAGTTTCTGGGCTAATTTTATCCCTCCTGGATATTATCCTTCCTAAAATTTACCCTTCCTGGCCAGGGCTGAGAACAGAAGCAGTAATGCTCCAGTGGAGAGGATGAGATGCTCGTGTCCTGGGCATGGATGAAGGAGAAACTCTGGGAGAACTTGTTAGCAAGGTGCTGGAGATGTTTGGGCCTATTAGAACCATCGAATGTTGATGCTCTGGACTTTCTGGGTTGGGTCCTGGTTGGATCCCATGAGGGGTCCTGCCAGTGCTGGCGGGGTTTGGTAGTGATTGAGAAAAGAAGAGATGTGCAGAGCACAGAAACATTGCCATCTGCTGACACGTCTGGGCTCGCAGCCTTGGACCTTGCCATGCTGCTGGTCACCATTTATAAACAGCCTTGGGGGGGGACACCAGCTGCCACACTCGCTGGGATGCTGGCTCCTGGTCCAGCAGCAGGGCAGGAGCACAGGGATGGCCCCACCGATGGGAAATGTGGGAGGACCAGGCAGTGCAGCATGTCATGGCCAGAGGGGTGGAGGCCGAGCTCCAGCCACGGGGTTGCAGGTCCTCTCCCTGCTCACCCTGCAGGAGATGATGGAGGTCATCCTGCTCAGCCCGAAGGAGTTAATGAACCTTCGACCTGATGCAAAAAATTAACTTCAAAGTGCCGGGGCAACATCCAGCACGGGCAGCCCCTTGCAGACAGAGAGGGCAAGTCTTGGTAATTGCAGCCTCTGATGCAAGAGCTGCAAAGGATTTGGGAAAATGTGCACTTGGCTACAAAAAAAGGTTTTGATTCCCCTTGTCTTGTCTCCCCCCTGAGCTCCCCCCTGTGCCCTCCAGCTACAGAACTCAGAGATGTGTGTCTTGGACTGGATATGCTTTGTTTCAAGTTCCCTGGGAATCTGGCACTGGCGATACCCAGAAGAAGGGTTCTTCCAGCTTCCCAAGCACCAGGGCCTTGCCACGGTGGGCCAGGAGCTGGGAGCCCCCCTGATGCTGTGGTCTGGGTCTGCTGTGCCTGCTGAGAGCACCCATCAACCCCACCAGCCAAGATGTAACCCCACAGCCTCCCTGGGGGTCAACCAGCAGCTCTGCACACCCTGGACTGCAAATTTATCCTTGCATGGGTCAGGGACCCCCACGCACAGCTCTAACAGGAATTCAGGAGCAAACAGCCCATGGGCAGCAGAATGTGTCCTTCACCCATCCTCGGGGGATGAGAGCTCCAAGTGCTGGCAGGAGGTGAGGAGACTGCTGCAGCTCCCAGTTCCTTGCAGAAGGAGGCAGGGAAGCAGACAGACATGCAGGATCACGCTGCAGCCTCCCACCGGCACCTGTCTCACAGCAGGGTTCAGCCCTGGTGCAGGGACCATGTCAGGGGGGCTCCCAATGACCCATCCTCCCCGTGCCCCTGGCCCGAGGACCAGGAGATGAGTTCACACAGTCTCTCCTGCCCAGCTTTTCCTTGTTCCAGCCTCTTCCCTCCCAGCTGGAGGGTGCTGCTCCTCCAGCCCACCCCTGTCTCCCCCCCACGCAGCCACTCGGCTCCCCGGGGGCCAGGGGAAGGTGCACACACCTCTGCTTTCCCACCACCCTGCGTGGCCCCCAGCAAAGCTGCTGCCAGCAAGGGATGGGCTCCTGCTCCTGGGGGGGGTAGGATGGGCTGGGGAACGTGTGTCAGGGCCAGGAGAAGCCCCAAAGGCTCCCCCTGCAAAGAGGCTGGGGCAGAGCTGGAGGGTCCCTGCCTAAAACCCAGAGCTGAGACTTTCACCCAAGGGTTTTGCTGAGGTTGGCTGCTTGCCCTCAAACAGAACTGGGTCTGGGCATGGCTCAGTGTTTGGGTTCTTCAAACCCCAGGGCTCTTGGGCCTTCCTCATCCCCTGTCCCCCTGTCCCTTTGCAGAGGGACCTGTGCTCTGTGCCAGGCTGGGCACTGGTGGTGCCCCTGAACATGGGGACTGAGGTGGCCACAGGGGTCTCTTCAAAGCCACCACCACCTTGGGGGTGCCTCCAAATCAGTGACCACTTTGGGGATCCCTACAAACCCCTGACCCACCACAGCTCCTTGCTCTGGGCTCCTAGGTCAGCATGGTTGGGGATGGAGAGCATCCCAGCTCTGCTCCTCCTGAGTTTTTCCATCCCTGTAGTGGTGCCCAAGCTGCCCTGGGACCAAGCAGGACACGGTGCTGGTGCAACTGATCCAAGCTTGGAGCAATCCCTGCTGGGTGGAGCATCCTGGGGGCACAGGCAGACCCAGGCACCTCCTGGACTCTCCTCCAGCAAAGCCACACATTTCCCTTCCTCAGCCTGGCTGGTGACCTGGCAGCAAAGGCAGTGTTTCACTCCTGTGTCAACATTTGGAAGGAAAGAGGGGAAAACAGTCATTTCTGTCAAACCCTGGGAATGTGGATGCCCCGAAAACAAACAGAAGCTCTGTTTCTTCAGTGAAAGGCCATTGTAAATCTGGTTGGCTGCCAAAAAGTGATAAAAATGATTGCTGTTCCGGCACTATAGAGAAGAGTTTTGTTGAAAATGTCACACCCCCCCCTCCCAGCACTCTCTCCCCAAATCTCAGTTTTATGAAAACACCATTTTTTGTTAGTAGACTGGCAGGCAGATGTTTGGCCCAGGCCCCCATCAGAGGCCAGATGCACCCAAACCACCATTCCCAGCCCCCTTTCTGCCATCCATTGATTGACACCTGTCAGTCAGGGACTGAGGGACTCTCAGGGACTCAGTTTACCCTGGAGACTGAAATTCTCCCTGCACTGAGATTCCCTGGTGGCTTTGGGAAAGGCACTCTGCAGGGAATGGTCACTCCTGGCTGCTCTCTGTCTGCACTTGCAGGGATTTTTAAAGGGCAGGAGGAAGAGAGAGCAGTCAAGCCACTGGAGCTCTGAACCAGACTTGTCAAGGCTCGTCCCCTCTTTATTTATGAGTGGTGGCAGGTTTCCAGTGAGTTCTTTTCCTGGTGTAATATTAAACTCCCAACCTTTTGTTTCAAGGCGTCGCCCAAACTCGGGTCCATCAGCCCCACACTTCTCCCCAGTTCAGCCAGGGCAGAATCCAACCCTTTGAGTGGGGCAGGGGCAGAAAATGGCTCAGCAGGATGCAAGAGCACCAGGGCAGCTCTTGCTGTCCCCTCTGCTTGTCCTGGCACTGCTCCCTGGGGCTTTCCAGGTGAACTCATGTGTCAGGTGCTGCCTGACTGCTGCCTTTGCCCCAGGCCAGAGTAGTGGTGGCAGGGACCAGGGGACATGCCAAGTCCTCCAGCTGTGGGGCTGGGTGCTGCTGGCATCACTCACTCACTCACTCACAAGGAGGATGTGGACAGGCTGCTGCACTCACGTACCTGCAGATCTATTCTCTGCAGAAAATGAGGTGGCTTAAAGGTTGGCTATAAATGTTGTCTTCGCTCCAGCCCTGCTGCAGCTCTTTGCAGGGTCATACCCCTCATGGAAAGACTTTGGACCTCCAAGGAAACATCCTGAGGGCTGTAGAGGGACCAGAGCAGGTTGAAACTTTGCAGATGTTTGAGAGCAGGGTAAGGGGCTGGCATGGTGAGCCCTGCCAGGGCTTTGAACCCACCTATTGAGCCTCCCCTCTACCACCACCACACAGGCAGCCCCCAACCCCTCAGGATCCCAGCTTAAGGAGGAAAAAAGGAAAGGAGTGAGGTGGATCAGTCACTGGGGTGAGATGATGGCCATGGAGGTTTGAATCCCCAGTGCCTGAGGGGGCCAAGCACCGGGACCTGCCCGGGCAGAGCCGCTGCTCCGCACCGCTGCTCCCCAGGATGAGAAATCCCACGGTGTGGAGCCTCCTCCCTCCTGGGGAGCAGAGGGAGGGGGAGTTGGCAGGTGGAGAGCCCAGGGGCACAATTCCCGATCAGAAAACCACACGTGTCCCAGCTCTGATAAGGAGGGAGGCGAGAGCAAAACTCCAGGACCCGAGCGGAAAGGTGCATTCGCTGGGAGAGCCGGAGGCACAAAGCGTGTGCCCTGCTCCCAAGCTGCATGGCTGCTGGTTTTGCATGCTCAGACATAAAGACTGATGAGAACCACGTGCAGGTTCCCAATTAATTGATAGAGCACTCTGTGACCCTGGCTGATTTACCTCCCCCTTCTCTGGAGCATCCATGTGTGTTGTGGAAGTGCTGCTGGCCCTGGGGTTGCCCCTCTGGAGGTTTTCCTTGCCCCCAGTGGCTGCTCTGCACAGACACTGACTCGAAAACAGCCTGTGCCTTTTAAGTTCAAATCCTGCCTCATCTTCTTTTAGGAAAAAAAGCCCTTTTTGCAATACCAGCTTCACTTTAAGAAGGCACAGAGGTCTGGGAAGGAGCAGCCCTCCCTCCAATTGGCTACGTCTGCTCCTGACCCATGTCACAGTGGAAGCACAAGATGCTCCAGGATGTCTAAACTTTGGATCAAGCCTGCTTCCTTTTGAAGCACACGCCTTTTAACACCTCTCCCTTCCTGAATTTTGAGTGGTAAAGGTCAGGCAGGCTGGTAACAGAGTGGGAGAGCAGCTGGGTTTGGAGGACCTGGGTCCCAGTAAAACGTGTGCTTATTGGGAAGCCCTGCGATGTGGATTTTTCTGGCAGTGTGGCCCTTCTCCTGCAGGCAGCACTAGCCAAAGACCACAGAATGCTCCTGCAGCAGGCAGAGATCCCAGCTCCAGCCCAAAGCTGGGCACAACAGTGAAGGACACTGGGGCAAGGGAGAGAGCCGGGCTCCTTTGGCCTTTATTCTAATGATAATCAGTCTGAATTCCTTCGGACAACCTCAAGGGATGCAGCTCTGAATAGTAGGCAGGGAACTTTCCCAGAGCTCAGATTGGGGTTTGTGTTTTTCCCTCTCCCAAGGGAGCAGGAGGGGCACAGAGCCCTGCTGGAGACCTGTCCCAGAGCTTCTGCCCACACCAAATTCCCTGCAGGGAGGAGGCAGCATCTCCAGAGCATCTCCAGAGCAGGCAGAGGTTCAGCAGCTGCAGCAAGGAACTGGATTATGCCCGGACATGTCCCACAACCTGCTAGGAGGTGAGGGCTGTGCTCCCTGGGATGGTTTCTGTCTTCTTAGCAGTTTGAAGGGAATGCTGGAGAAAGGAGCTGAATGCAAAGTCTTAAAAACATCTCGAGAAGGGGATGGTGCCCCCCAGCTGGCCAGGAGACACCATCTTCCCCCAGAGGTCAATCTCTCAGAGCTGCTGTAAATTAAGACAACCAAAGCTGGGGAGGACTGGGGCCACCCTGGGACCTTCTGATCCCCATGGGATTGTTAACCAAAGCTGAGGGGAAAGGTTGTTTCACTGCTGGTTTAACAAGCAACAGGTTGTCTCTGCTGGTCCTTTGACCAGAGCTCTCTCCTGTAGACAGTCCCCAGAGGTGGTGGCACCCTGGGGGTTCCCTGGCCATGAAGATGGACAGAGAACCACGTGTAACTTGTGCTTTTGGCACTCTGCTTGGTTTGCTTTCAGACTCACTAATTTTGAGGGTCCATCCCCACCAGCCTGGGGGATGCTGATGCTGAGTGAGAAGGGGCTGGAGCTGTTGACCGTGGCCTCAGTGGGTGCCTGCACCCAGCTTTGGGTGCACAGGTGAGAAGCTGAGGTGCAGCCCAGCCCCTGGCATGTCCCTGGGTGCCTGTGGGCAGCACTGTGCTGAACACGTGCTTGCAAGCCTGAGCTTAGGGAACCTGTCTCGTGGAGGGATGGAGGAACCTAAAAATCCCAACTTCACCATAAAAATATCAATCATCTCTAAACATCCATGTGATGCTGATCCTTCCCTCCCTGCCTGGTATTTTCTCACGCTCCAAAGCTGGCAGCAGGCACTGGGAAGCAGTGTTGGAACTTGTCTTGCTGTCCCATCAAGGCCGTTTATCTCCAGAATCAAGCCCTGGAGCTGGAAGAGCTGCAAGCAGGGGCCAGGCATGCTCCTGCTTGCTGCTTTCCATTGCGTCACTTTGACACGGGCTGAGCCAATGCCCCAGGGCCAGATCCCACACACATCACCTTGCCTGGTCCTGCAAATCCTGGCAGTGTCCTAGCAGTGTCCTGGCAGCCTGGTGCTACCCTGCTGACTGACAGGATGCAGGGACCCCAGTGATACCCCTGAGCATCCCTGGGAGCCCTTCCTCACCCTCCCTGCCAAACAGCCTGGAAGAAATCATCGTGTGACTGCCCAAAACTCATCGTGTCCAAGGGATGCACAGCCAGGCTGAGCCCAGATGTGGCTCTTGCTGTCTGATGGGGATGGGGAAGCTGCTCTGGAGACACCTTTGGACCAGAATACGCCCCAGGCCTGGCTGGATGCTCCTGCTGGAATGGTGACACAGCTGGCCAGGTAGGGGAGGATGAGGCACCTGTGCTCAGTGATGATGGCCCAGCCCCTGAGGTGGTGTGCTGCTGCTGGGAGTGAGCTGGTTAATTAACACAATTAAGAGGAGGCTACTCCCTTGTCCTTCCCCTGCTGGCTCCTCAGGGAACCAATGGGTTTGAAAACCCAGCCAGCCTCCTCCACACCCTCCTGCTGCCACAGCACTCATGACCCAAACCATCCATGGCTTTGAACACAAACAGCTGAGATTCCTCCTGCCAGCCCTGCCAAGCACTGCAGAGCCAGGACTCCAGGAGCTTTGGGGGGCTGGGGGTGCCTGCTGGATGCCACCCATTTTCTCTGGGAACATCGCCCTGGGCACTGCCCAGGAGCAGAATGTTACCAACAGGGAAGCACCAAAACCTTCCCTGGTGTCAGAGCAATTCCTGCTGGAGCTGTGAGCACCATGGTGGGAATGGCTGTTGGAGCCCCACGGAGCTGCTGTGCCACCCTGCCATGGATGGAGCTGGGGCTCAGCTGGGGCTCTCAGCACCAGGCAGTGCCAGAAGCAGCAGATCTGAGGCAGGAAACCACCCTGATTTCCTACCCACCTCTCACCCACAGGGTTTCTGGTGTGTGGGTGCTCTGCTGTCTAACAAGAAAGCTGAGTTCCCCTTCTGGACTCTTCCTCAGAGGTGAGATAAGCAGTGACACCAATAGGGCCTCTCTTACCTCTTCTTTTCACCACCTACACGCACAAAACTTCAGCAAACCACCTCACGACCACTCACTGACCCACTCCAGGGCCAGAAGAAGCTGGATTTGGCCACTCCATGATCCTGTGCAGAGGGAGCTGTGCTGGGCAGGAGGTGGAGGCAGCTTGAAGGCTGGTGGGGTGGCCATGGGGGTCATTGCAGAAAGCTGGGGAGGCAAGAGGAGGCTTGTTTAGCTTGTACAAAACCCACACAGCCAGAGAAAGTTTCTATTTGCAGAGCCAGGCATTAAAATGTGTTCTTTGGGGAGTGATTATTTCTTGGTTTGATTTCAAGTTAATCAAAACAACCAGCAACCCCACATACACAGAGCACTGCAAGGTGAGAAGAGCCTGTTCAATAGGAAGGCACAGATGGCTGGTGCTGAAAGCGTTAAGCAAACACTCAAAATATTTGTCTTTGGCCAGCCAAGTACTTGGTTTCTTAAGAGAAAAAATAGTTTTAATTCAAATCACCAGAATTCCCTTGCTCCCCTGAGCCTGGATGTCCCTGCAGGTCGGCTGTGGGGCAGGCTTTCCCACCCATGGAAACATCTGAGCCCTTACAAAAAAAAAAAAAAAAAACCCAACAAAAAACCCAAAACAAAACGTCCCAACCCTCTAAGCAATAAAAAAAATAATAAAATTTTTAAAAAGGCAATACTGTGAAAGCTTGTTGACTGCATTAGTTTCCCATTTTGGTCATTGCCTGATTCAGCTGGTGTGAGCAGCACCCAATCTGCACAGGGCAGAGCTCAGGACTTTGCTGCAAAGTGAGGCTGGTGGGGCTGGATCAGGGCTGCCCTTGCCCTTCATCCATCCATCCATCCATCCATCCATTCATCCATCCATCCATCCATCCCATCCATCCCATCCATCCATCCATTCATCCATCCCATCCATCCCATCTATCCATCCATCCATCCATCCCATCCATCCCATCCATCCATCCACACACTGCATTGGCCACCTGGCCTTCGGGCTGCTGGATCTGGCATTTGAAGGGCAGGAAGAAGGAAAAAAAAATTAAATAAAAATAACAAAACCAACCCCCAAACCATGCTGTTTAGATGGCAAGGAACCAAGTGTCCCTCTGCAGCCTGACCTTCATTGTGTAGGGAAGGGGGGAGATGCTGAGAAAACCTGATAAGGATTGCCAGCAGCACCTGGGCTTGACACCAACACTGGGTTTGGTGGCAGCACATGCAATGAGTTTGCCTGTGCTCAGCAGCAGGGGAGCAGTGGGTGCTGGGTGCTGTGGCAGTGGGTGCCTGGGGATGGCAGGGATGGAGCCAGCAGGATGGCAGCAGGGAGAGGGGATGGATGGAGGAGAAGACATTAAAACCCCACCTGGACATGTTCCTGTATAATCTGCTTCAGGGGATCCTGCTTTAGCAGGAGGGTTGGACTAGCTGATCTCCAGAGGTCCCTTCCAACCCCTAACATTCTGTGATTCTGTTAAGGGCTCTCCTGGGCAGTGCTCCAGGTGCAGATGTGGTACCCAAAGAAAACAGAGAGGAGTCAGGACTGGAAAGCTGGGGGGAAGGTGCTGCACTGGGGGATGTCCTTGGGGGCTTCTTTCCTATAGGACCCTCCCCTAAGCCCTGCCCATGGGGTCCAGGCGTGGTTTGGGGGGGGTCACAGTGTCTCATAGCAGCAGGGCTTGGCAGGGAGCATCCAGGAGCCCTTTCCCCACCCTGAGAGCTTGGACACACACAGAGACACAGACATACACACACACACACACACAGACACAGACACACAGACAGACACAGATACACACAGATACACACACACACACAGACACACAACACAGAGACACACAGACAGACACACACAGACACACAGACAGACACACACACACAGATATACACACAGACACACAGACAGACACACACAGACACACAGACACACAGACACACACAGACACACACACACAGACACACACAGACACACACAGACACACAGACACACATACACACACACACAGACACACACACAGACACACACAGACACACACACACAGACACACATACATACACACACAGACACACACACACAGAGACACAGACACACACAGACACACATACACACACACACAGACACACACAGACACACACAGACACACATACACACACACACAGACACACACACACACACAGACACACAGACACAGACACAGACACAGACACACACACACACACACAGACACACACAGACACACACACACACATACACACACACACACAGACACACATACACACACACACAGACACACACAGACACACACAGACACACATACACACACACAGACACACACAGACACACAGACACACAGACACACACACCGTGCTGTGGTGCTGCCTGCTCCAGGGTGACAAACAGTGCAATTAGGGCCCGAGCTTAACTGGGTGTGCTAATTTGACATCTGGTGATTTGATGGGGCTGAAGAAAGTGTTTACATTCACCTTCCACTGGGTTTGGTTTGGGACTGGAGCAGAACAGGCGGCGATGCTGTGGGTGTCCTGTTCTCAGCAGCTCTGTGGGGGTTTCCTATGAGAAAAGCAGGGACAGGGCTGAGCCCTGGCGGATTCCCATCCAGACCTTTATCCCCTGATTTCTCTTCCCACCTCTGTTTAGCTTTTAGCTCACCTCAAATAAAAAGAGTGATTGAAAACCCTTTGCAACAAAACAATTCAAACGTCAGGCTGCAGCACTGTCTAATGAGAGGACTCGTGTTATTTGCTTAATTACAGGCTTTTGTTTGTCGAGTACTCCAGGGTGAATTGTTTGCAAATAACAGGTGAGTTTATTCATGCTCAGAGCCCTGAGCCCTGAGATTAGAGCTGGGCTGGGAGATAGGAGGCTGTAGGTGACCTCTGGGAAGTCCCTGCTCTCTGGTCCTGGAGGGATCAAGGGATCTGGGATGAGGGTGTTGGGTCCTCCAGGCAAGCTGACCACAGATGTGATGCTTGTTGGAGCTGGGTGCCTTGCTCAGTATGGTCTTAATCATCTGAAGTTTATGATTTTATCAATGGCAGACAAGGATTAGCTCCTTTATGGAATGCCTGTCCATTCATGGGAGGGGATGGATCCAGCATGGCAGTCTGGGCCGCCCACTCCCAGGTGGTTCCTGACCTCCTGTATGTCCACAGGAGATTATATCTCTTCCTTAGGACTTCTCTCCCACTTTTGATGCAGATAAGGGCGTTTTGGGGTGTTGGGAGGAGAAATGGCTGCCAGGTGCTCTGCTGATTCACTGGAGAGAGTGGGTGGAAACAAGTTTAGAGGTGTCAGATGCTCACATTGGGTCTAAGACCACAACTGGTCTCAGCCACTTTTTGGGCCATCCTGCTGCTAGTGATGTCCCTGCACAGGTATCTCCCTAGTGTGTTCAGACTGATGGAAATCTCAGCTACCCTGTGTGTGTAAAGCAGGGAAGTGACACCAGGCAGAAAAAACAACGTGCAGGAGGCAAACACATCCCTGCAGCCACCCACCTCCCTCTCCAGGGGCTGCAGAGAGCAGAAGGCTGACATACAGATGGAGAAGTGCTCCCAAAGCTCCATCAGCAGGCAAGGAAATCTCAATGATTTCAACCTTTCCACCAGGGAAGAGGGAACTGTGACCATCCTAGGGCTGTGCCAGGACTCTGGGATGGAGGCTGAAGAGGTGAGGAACATGTGGAAGGGGCAATGGTCACAACTCCACCCCATCCAACGTCTGCCTGGACCCTGCTTGCTCAAGTCCACTGGAGCCCTGTAGCAGTGTCCTGGGTGGGGGTGAAGGGGTGAGGAGCTGCTGGGTGCTGGGTGCAGGTGTTGCAGGAGGATCAGAGCAGGAGCTGAGCTGGAGAGCTGTGACTCAGGGCCAAGTCACGCAGCACCCACTTCACCCCGCCGGCTTCTCTTCAATTGCTGCTTCTCCTAAGCCTGCGCTTGCACATTGTGCTGGGGGTGATCCGGAGCCGGCACGGAGCCACCGGTGATTCCGAGCCATGATCTGGAGTGTGGGAAAAGCGCAATCGCTGCAAACAATCAGAGGCAAAAGCCGGCAGCAGCACGCAGCGAGCCAGCGAGGAATTCAGAGGCACATTCCAGCGGGGATGACAGAGGAGGGGCTGGGAGTGAAGAAAAAACAAAACAAAACAAAACAAAAAAACCCCCCAAAACCCCAAAACAAAACAACAACAACAACAACAAAAAAACAACCAACCAACCAAACAAAAAAACGCCAAAAAACAAAAAAACCCCACAAACAAACAAACAAAACCCCCAACAACAAACATGCTCCGGTTTGTTTTGGTTTTTTCTCCCTCTCTGCAAAGCTGTCACACCCTGCTTGGCTTTCGAGTAAAGCCACTGGTGCTTTACTGGTGCCACTGGGTGCTGCGAGCGGGTGGCATGGCAGGGAGGGAGGGATGGGACGTGGTGCCAAGGGCCACAGCCAACAACCCATGTGCCAGGACCCCCCCACCTCAGCTCAGCACCCACCCACCAGCAGGTACTGCAGTGCTGGAATGTTCCCCTCCTGTGGCTGGTGACTTTGGGCAAGCTGCTTCCCTGCCCTGTGCCTCAGTTTCCCCCTTCAACTGCAATGGAAAAATGGAAGATCTCTGCCCCTCGGGGACTTTGCCTTGGAAAGGGGCAGCTGTGGGCATGGGGGATGTGCTCACACACAACACATCCACTGCAGGAGCCAGGGTGGCCACCAGCCCAATGTCACTGCTGTCTCCTGCACACATTGCCGAGGGGCTGCAGCACAGCCTGAAACCTTGATGCTCCTACTCCCTCCCCTCCCAGCAGCTCCCGGCTCTTCCTGACCCACTTTCTACACTGCACAATTAAAGCAAAGAAAAATGGAGCAGCAGGAGGGGACGGTGACACGGCCACCAGCACATTGTGCAGTGACTGGCAACTGGCACGGGGCAGGACGTGGTCATGGGGCCCAGAAACCTGGGGCTGGAGGGTGTTCTCTTCCCCACTGCCCCGTCTGGGGTAAGTTTGGGGCTGTGGCTGTCCCAGGCAGCCCTGCACACTGGCAGTCACCAACAGCCCCACTGGTGTTGCTGGTGTGTGCATGCATCCTCCTCTGGAGGGAAGGTGTGGGGCAGAGCAGAAAAAAAAACGTCAAGAAGAGACAGGAGTCTGAGGAAAATCTCAGCCCCTCCAACTGACTGCCAGCTCCACATCCTCAGTGACTGTCTGCATCCCACCACACCATCCTCCTCCCTCTCCTGGGCTCCTGGTGGGCAGAGGCTCCTTCAGAGGCACAAGCAAGGGATAATTGTTAGAGTGTGCAGGGTGCCCTGTGCCATATTTCACTCATTGCTTCAGGCAGAGCAGCCATCCGGGAGCTAAAAGCATTCAATTGTTCACTGATGCTTTCCTTTGAAGCCCTCATTTATCCTCCAAGGTCTGTATTGATTGGGGACTCCAGGAAAGCATCTGCCCTTCTCTGCCTTCATCAATGACTTTCCCACATTAATCCACCTCTTCCCTTGATAACCACACTAATTACTCTCAGCTCAGTTGACTCTGGCAGCTCACTGGTGGCTGGGAAGAGCAAACCTGCTCGGCAACCTGACTGTGCCTTAAAGCTGCAGATCCGTCCAGTCCCGGGTCCCAGTGCTGGAGGGAACTGGCCATACTGGGAACACAAACCCAGCAGCCTGGGTTGGTTGGCAGCCCAGGAGTTGGGTGGGGGCCATGCTGAGGATGTCTGCTGCTGAGAGAGGGGTTTGCTTTCTGTGTCGAGGCTTCCTGACCTCCCAGGGAATCACTGATGGCTCCATATGGATGGGCATCCCAGGACTTTGCCCCACACACCCACAATCCCCACCTGCACCGGCTGAGCTGGGGCTTCAGTGCTGTGCAGGACTTTTCCTCCTTTTACACCACTGGGATTTCCACACCTTTCAGCCCAGGGTGGTCCAGCCACGACACGAGGTCTTTTTCCACGTCTCCACCTGAATATCCCTGGAGGGAACAGCCTGCCAAGGATAGTGGTGGCCGACCACAATCACCCTTTTTAATCCTTGCCAAGGTGCTGTTGCCAAGACCCCCTTGTCCCTGGGCCCTGTCTGGCTGCCCGTGGCTCTGGGAGGTGGTGGCAGTGCCTGAGGAGGGGACCCTGCCTGAAGCCCCCCATCTCTGGCACTGCTTGTGCCTCCCAGGATGGGCTGGGAGCCAGAGGCTGGAGGGGCAGGATGGACCCACACATCCTCCTTCTCCTCAGGGCCATTTTGGTCTCGGCAGGAACCCCATCTTGCCATATCCTGCCCATTTTACCTCAGGCTTCTTCCCCCATGGCGGGTGAGCAGCCCGGCCCCACGCAGCCTCCATGGCAGAACCTTGCGGGACACAGGGTGCCAGGGGGACCCTGTGGGGCCAGGAGGATCCCCCAAGGACACCCCGGGATCTCAGGGGTCCCCCAGGCTGGGCCCTGGCAGCCATTTCTGAGGTGGCGCCGCCATCTAGTGACACGCAGCCAGGCTGGCCCTGCTCCCGGGGTCCCCAGCTTTGTCCCTGTGCCCGTCATCCCCTGTGCTGGGAAACCAGGTACAGGGAGGGCAAAGCCAGAGCTGGGTGTGTAGGGGAGGACACACAGAATCTCCTCCACACCTCAGAACCATTTGTGAGCAGCTCAGGACCAGCACAGGGGAAGATGGTTGCCACACAGGTGCCCAAAGCGAGGAGCTTGGCCCCATCTTTGCTCCTGGAGCCACCATCAGTGACCAAACCTCACCTTGATGTCCCAAAGCCTTCACAGAATCACACAATGTTTAGGTTGGAAGAGACCTCCAAGCTCATCCAGCCCAACCTTTGACCAACACCATCATCTCACTACTAAACCCTGTCCTTAAGGACCGAGTCCAAATGCCTTTTAAATGCCTCCAGGCATGGTGACTCCACCACTCTCCTGGGCCATTCCAATGCCTGACAACCCTCTCAGTGAAAAAATATTTCCTAACATCCAGCCTAAACCTCCCCTGGTGCAGGTTCCATCCATTCTCTTTGCCCCTATCCCATCCCTGCATCCCATCCCATTCCTTTTCCCTCCTCATTCCACCCTCCCTTGATGCAGTTGCACAGAGCCATGAGGTCTCCTCTCACCTCCTCTTCTCCAGACCAAACACCCTCAGCTCCTCACAGGATTTATGCCCCAAGCCCTTCATCAGCTTTGTTGCCCTTCTCTGGACACACTCCCACCCCACACAACTCCTCCAGGTCCATTATTTTATCCTGAACCCCTTTGGAACATCCTCTTTCTGCCTCCATCTTTAAAAACTTAAACAAAAGCACTCACCATCCCTCCAGCTCCTTGAGGGGGGCACAGGCCAGCCCCTCTCTTTTCCCCGTCCCCCCCCTCCATTTTCCTCCCGCTGGCTGCTGAGAAAAGAGGATTCAGCCGTGCCCCCAGCATGTGAAAAGCCCCCCCCCTGCCTTGTGTTTTATGAAGGAAAATCTCCTTGGGAGAGCAGCCAAACGTTCCCAGCCTCCTGCTGGGTGTTTCAGACGGGTGAGCAGGAGGAGGATGAGAGGGCAGAGCGGTCCTGGGGGGGGGGGACGGGACAGGAGCTGCTGGGGGTCTGCAGAAGCCACCATGGGATTGTGGAGCCAAGGAGGACACTGCCTGGCATGGGGGGCCAGAGCCTGCTCTGCCTCTGCTGCCTCCAGGGAGGGCGTTTTTCCATCAGGCTGGGAATGCTGAGCTCTGGGGGCACCTCTTGGTAAAAGACATGGAAAGACTGAGTCAGGATGTGCCATGTCCTGTGTCCCCACCATGAGACAGGCTCCCCAAGGAGTGCTCTGCCAGTCCTTCTTCCCACTGGATCTTCTCCCTCATCACCCCCACACCTTTCTTTGCCTTTTTCTTCTTTTCCTCTCTTCTCCCGATCTTCCCCCACATATTCCCCCAGCACCTCTCCCAGACCACACAACCCCCAACATCAGAGACCTTTCAGGCCCAGCAACAATTTCAAAGGCAACCAAGAGACCTTCTCCCGCCTCCCACACCCCCCCAGGGCTCCAACCCACCAAATCAAACTCAAATTTGCAGCTTATATGCAAACATAATGTATCTGTACGTGGGAGCTCTGCTGGCACACAGAGCAAATAAACAGAAACACATGGCTGAGGCTGGAAGAGCAATAACCTCAGCTGCAGCTGAGAGCTGGGGTTTTGGGGAAGGCTCTAAACCAGCAGTACTCAAAGTGAATTAATTACACCTGACAGTAGCTCCGACAACCACCACCTGGGCAAGAGATCTTATTCCCATGTGGGCACTAGGCTGCATTTCAGGGCTTAGTGGGGGAAACTGGGGGTAAAAATGGATGTTTCTACTCTGTAGCTGAACCAAAAACCACAAGGACAGAGTCAGGCTCAGACCTAATGAGTCTCTGTTTCCTTTTCTGGTTCATTCTGCAAATGTTCATTCTCCACATGAAATTAAAACCTCCCTTTCTTTCTTGGGGGTCATTTAATATCCTTTAAAGGCTTTCTCAGGGAAAATGCAGCATCCCAAAAGCACGTTTCATATCTGAAAACGATGAAACAAAGCATTTAGCAGCTCCAGAATTTAACTTTTTATTGGCAAGCCCTGGTGCAAAGTGGTTCAATGTTTTTATTGCATCCACTCTCCTTCCCTTTTCCCTGTGATTCTTACCCATGTAAGCAGACAACATCACTCATTTTCAAACCTTGGACTTCTGATTTGTAAAACTGAGGAAACCTCAGCTCTTAAACCACGCAGCTCCTGCTACTGTGGCTCTCCCACTCCACCTTCCTGTCGCCTAGAGGTGCTGCTCCTCTTTGCTTGATATTTTTTCCCTTCTGTAGTTTCCTAAAAAGTGTTTCTGAGGTTTAAAATGATATGGGGAAAAAAACCCCTCTGGACCCCCGTCACTCCTCCCCTTTTGCAGCCTGGATCTATGATGTGCCACCCTGAGGTGGGGACAGGGGCTGAGCAGCCCCTCAGCAGCTCAGATCATTCCCTGGAGAGCCCTATCCTGCCAGGATAGAGGCAACGGGATACACTGATTTTTCTGCACAAAACAACACCCCACTTCCAAACTCTTTTGCCCCTCCAAAGCAGGAAAAAACCTCCTCCTGGCAGCCTTTCCTCCCTGTCCTCCAGAGAGCGGTGGCACTTGAAAGGCAGCTCCCAGCCCTCATGGGGTTTTCCTGATGGGAATTCCCAGTGTCCCCTTGATGGTTGGCATCAAAAATTGAGCAGGGAGCTTTTTCCTTTGGAGATCTTTGATGCCAGCAGCCCTTACAGGCACACGAGCAGCCACAGTGGGGTGTGCTTTTCCTTCCTAAGCGTGCAGGCAGATGCAGGCAGCACACACAGGCTGCTCCCCTCTGCCCAAGGAACTGGATGAGTCCTTTGCTTCATCCCCAATCTATTCCTTGCTTCCTCCTCCTCCTCCTCATATCATGGTCTATATTTAGTCACAGCCTCTGCAAACCCCTTTTCCACGACTCCCACGGAGCGCCTGGCAGGATCAGGGCTGGGATTACTTATGGTAATTCTTTGGGCTGGGAACACCCCATCCAGTATTAATAACAAATAATGAGGGCAGTTCCTGGAGCAGAAGATAATTATCCCTCCCATGCTGGGGGCTTCGTTAAAGGTCTTCCTCCGTGTGAGCAAGCACAGCCTCTGAGAATGATTCCAGGCAAAGCTCTCCGGGCCACCGGAGGAGGGCAGGAGGAAGCAGGGGGATCGGGGCCCCTTGGAGCCTCCTCTGATCAGCCTGTGTGTCCCAGCCCAGTGTCTGAGGTCCTGCGTGGCCCTGGGGACACGGCTGGCCTGGGGTGATAGCTGTCACGTAGCTCTGAAAGGGCTGGGGCTGCAATCTCTGCCCCTCATCCTCTGGCTCCTGGAGTACCCAGCCCCCTGCCCAGCCACTCCTTTGCAGGGATGCCTTCTGGAAAGTGCATTTTCCCACACCACTCATTCACACCAGGGAGAGAAGAAAAGGGAGATAAAGAGTTTCACAGGATGGTTCCCTTTTCCTCTACACAACCTCCAAAGTTGTGGTTGTAAGGGAAACTCTTTCCTCCTTGATGTAAAAAGGGGCTCAGGGGAGGACCTGGGGGCCTCCAGCTCCTGTGGCCTCTCCAGCAGCCAGGAGACAGATGGGTTTGGTGGAGAGAGGAGGCAGCAGGGGAGAGATCAGCACATTTAGGAGGAGGATGAAACACAGCAGGAGGTTAAAAGTCAGCCTCTTTCCCTCTTAGAGCTCCTTCGGGTCAGAAGGAACTTTCCAGGGTTATCAGCTGGGGTCAGGAAGGCAGTGAAGGGCTGGAGTATCTGGGGTGCCAGGGTGGCTGTGCTCAACCCCTCCAACCTGGCAGCTGCCTCCCATGGGACAGTTATCCTGACAGCCATCACACTGCTCCCCAACATCCTCCTGGGACAGAGCTCACACAAATTCCTGTCTAGAGAAATAGTGAGGGGGAAACCAAACCTCCCAGCTGGAGGAAACAGGAGAGCAAATTAAAACAGAGGGCTCTGTGCAGTCTTTTGTGCCATGTTGTAGAAAAGCCACTGAGGCACAACTTGTGCCTTGAGTCCTTTGCATCCTGCCCAAGTTTTTGCACTGCAGCCCATCAGCCCAGCACTGGGGGAAGCTCTGCAGAGCCCTCTTGGCTTGGTGGGTGTGAGAGGAGGCCCAGACTCTGCTGCAGTTGCCCTGTTTTGATGTTGTTAATGTGACAAGTTGAATTAATTAAGTGCATTTGGAGAAGGCTCTGGTGTTCTTCCCCTTTCAAGGGTTTTTACTTCAAAGCATGGCAAACAAGGAGAGCATCTCCCTCCCTGAACTGCCTCAGCATATCATGTCCAGGTAGTCCAGCTCAGCTGACCCTGGCCTGGGACACATCCGGCTCTCCCATGGCCGGAGAGGAACAGGCAGAGAGGAGCCCCAGGTTCTCCTGTCAGTGTGCAGGGGGCTGGCTCAGGCTCTGGGCAGCCCCTAAGGAAGATGCTCTGGGATTTTCAGGAGCATCAGCATAGTTTCTATGCAGGTGGCTACCAAGTCTGAGATCTGGCCCACAAAAGCCATGTCATAAACATATCTAGAGCTTGTCTCCTTCCCACATGGGTCCTTCCCATTCTCCACTGGACCTGCTGTCCCTCCACCTCTGCCCCAACACAGCAAAACACAGCCCTGTGCCAGGGAGCAGCTTCTGACTCACTTGCTCAACCCCCTGGCTGTGACAGGAGAGTCTGGAAACTTCAGGAGAACAAACTGACTTTTTTGAAAGGCCCCAAGAGGCTGAGGAGATGTTCCATACTCCTTGCTGTGTCTGTACTCACAATGCTTTGGAGGCTTTGGTAGCAAAAGAATCCTGTTAGAGGGATGTCTTTGCATGCGTTTCCTTTGCCTGTCCGTCTTTCAGAGTCTCTTGCCCCAGTTTGACCATTTTGTGACCTTCAAAGCCCCTCCGGAGAGGATGGCAGCTGTGAGAGAAGCACTCACCTGCTCTGGCAAGGAGTGAAAGGGTCTCACAGCTGGGGAAAATGCTACTTTTTACATCCAAATAACACCTGGGAGTGTTGTCCCATGGCCCTGCCCCAAGGAGCCTCTGCTCTCCCCAGGCAAAGTCAGCTCATGGGTGACCTGGAGGGACAGAGATGTGCAGGGGGTACCAGTGCCCTTGCTGCCCTCTCATTCAGCCTCTTGGGGACAATGTCTTACCCCCTCACTGACCTCCTTGGTGCCTCAGGATGGACAAGAAGTGGCTTCTCTGTGGCATCCAACAGCAGGCAGCGGGTGTGTGCTGGCAGCAAGGGTGATGGGCTGGGGGCTGGTGGGGCAGCAATGGGGCATCTCTTCCCCAGGCTCTGCACACTGGCAGAGTTGTGTTGGAGATTTGATATCAAAGGTAAAGAAAAGTAAAAAGCAAAAGTAAGAACAGGGAGTGCAACCTCTCCCCTCCCTTCCCCAGGGAGTTTACTCCTTATCTAGCCCCACTCCTGTTTCCTCCTGGGATAAACCAGGAACGGGTGGATTTAGTTTCCTTCACTTTGCAATTGATGTGGCCAACCCAGACCTCCCTGCAAGCACTGCTGCCATGGGGAAGAGCCTCCAAATCTTCTGTCCAGGGTGGTTTGTGGATCAGCTGCCACTCTGGCACAGGAATGCTCTGGAAAATTCACTTACCAGGGCCTCTTCATCTAAAGAAAAGTGGAGGCACCAGGGGTCCAATTACAATGTATTTAACATTTCTGAGCTCAGTGGGGCCTCGCTGTCTCACAACTGGGTCATGGAATCAGCCCGAAGCTGCTGTGTCAAACTGGCTCAAGGATTAAGTGTGTTGTAACTGGAGCCATGAGCCCAGCCTGCTGGGAGGGGGAGACTTTTATCTGGCTCTGATTGCAAAGTGGGAGCAGGGGTGGGTGATCTGGGCCGACCTGTGCTTTGCAAAGTGCTCAGCCATGTGTGGTCAGAGGAGGGCTGGCCAGAGAATCTGTGTGGCAGCCTGTCCTCACATCTATTTTCTGGGAGCTGAGCACTTCTGCAGAGCTTTTGAGGATAGTCTGGTGCTGCTGGGTGGTCTGGCCAGCACTGGTGGGTTAAAAGATCTGGGCTTGCAAAACCAATCTCCAGCCCCCAGAGAAATGGTTGTCACGAGCATCCTTTGCTAAGATGCTGCTGGGTCTGCTCTGCACTGGCTGGATTGGTACCCACAGCCCCAGCACAGCCCCAGAGCCCTGCTCACATTCCCTGCTCTCTGGTTTGTCCCCTGTTGGGGGGGGTTAGGGTGGGTGTGTAGTTTCCTGTTTCTGGGAGAGAAACCCAGTGGAGGGATTGCTGCCTCTTGGCATTCCTGTAGCAGATGGAAAATGAAACAAAACCAGGACCGAAATGTCACGACAACCCAAGGAAAAGAGAGTGATTAAAACTGAGTTGATCAACATTTATTTTAGACTTGGAAAACCTGAAAAGTGACAAGAGCATCATTTCCTAGCAGGGACCAGAGGTGGTGCCTCTCCAAAGGAGGTGAAGGGCAGTGACCTGTCCTGGCTGGGTTATTTCCTGGCACACGTGTGTCCATGAAGGTTTTGAACAGCCCAGGGCAGGACTCTGGAGAGGGATATTTTCCTCTTTTGGGAAGCCAAACTTCCTTGCCTCTGCGGTGGGGGAGTATGTGCTAGAAAGGGAGTTTGAAGCCTGTAGCAGAGAAATCCCCTCTGCATGTGCAGGGAAAGCAACAAGCCCTGAGCTTTGGTCAGCCAAGCTTTGGTCTGCTAGAGCCAAGCAGAGGATTTCACTGCAATTGTGGGGAAGTGCAAGTGAGAAGACAACCCCGTTGTCTGGCTTGGAGAGGGGAAAAAGAAAAGGCTTTGAATCAAAGGCTCTGCTTTGCTTTCCTGTGCTGGCTTTTGCTTTGTTCTGTGCCTCTGCTTTTCCCCCTGGGCTCTCAGATCCTCTCCCCAGAGGAAGCTGGCAGCTGTGCCTGCTCTGGAGGCATCGTGTGCCTATTGTGTCTGCACAGATGGACAAACACACCGGGCACGGGGCAGCCCCCAGCCCAGCCCTCAGCAGCCCTGGGGGGGGTTGGGTTTGTTGCATCCTTTCTTGCACTGATCCCTGGGGTCAAGGACTGTGGGGAAGCGTGATCCCCTGTAGCAGGAAAACAGGAAACTACGCTAGTGGCAGGAATTTGTTTCATTCAGTGCTTCACGTCCCCAGGAGGTGTGGGGCTGAAGCTTTTTGCAGCAGGTTCCTGAGGGTTGGGTCTTGTGCAAGCACGTGTTGGGCAGCCTCATTTTCCTCCTCTTTTCTCCATTTTCCTCCTCCCCTCATTTTCCTCCTTCATTTGCTCAGGTGTCTTGGTGGGGAGTCCTTGCACCCTGCGTGGGACTGGGTGCCACAGGGTCTGCCATCACCCCTGGCATGCCTTCTGTCCACCTCCAATGGGGCTGGGACTCTGGGTGCCACCAGGGAATGGGTCAGGATGTCCATGTTGCTGCTCCAGCTGCAAAACCAATGTGTCCTGATGATGCTGGTGCCCCAGTGTGGTCCTCAGTCCCATGCTGTGCCCCCCAGCTCACCAGAGAGATAGAGGGGCTGCAAACCAGACTTCTTCTAGTCTGGACACCCCATGCAGTGCAGAGCAGCTCCCTGCAGTGTGTGCCAAAGGAGAAAGGGGCAGAGGATCACTCACATGGCCACGGTGCCATGGCAGGGAGCAGCATATGGCTGGGTCCAGCAGGATGCCCCATGCTATCTGTACTCAGACATCTGTGTCATGCAGTTACACCCTGTAAGGACACCCCACAGGAGCTGTAGGGTTTGCTCTGGGATGTCTGACTACACACTGGGAGCCTGAAATCCCTGCTCCTGCTGGGCTGCTCTGGTGGGAAGTGCCAGGGCTGGATTTCTGGTTCCTGGCTCTGAATCTTTACCTAGGGATGTGTCAGCCTGTCTTGGGGCTGCTCAGATCCCAGCAAACTGCATCTTGGGGAGCAGTGCTCACTCAGAGAAGTGTCAGAACCCATGTGGCTACTTGAACCCCAGCACTGGCCCTGGGGGTCAGTGACCTCTCTGGGGCTGCTGGACAACCCCCTCCCCAAAGCCTGGAGAGCCCTGCCTTGGCCTGCTGATCATCTGCCAAAGTGGTCCTTGTATAAACTGTCCTGGTGTTCCTGGGAAAACAATGCTGCTCCCATTGTTTAGGGCTGAAACAGTGTCCTGGAGAGCCTGGGAGCCCTTGGAAAGCTCTGGCTTTCTATAAATACAGAGAAGCAGCTGGGAATGGAGCTTCCAGCAGCTGGCAGAAGGAAGGTTTCTGCCTATCCCCAGCCTGGGTCACTTCTGCTCCTGAGTCACCTGGACCACGGGGAGCCCTGGCCAAGGTGCCAGCTTAGCATCCTGTGGAGGATGCCCAGGAGGAGCTGCGTGGGGTTCCTGCCCAGGGAAGTAGTGGATTCTCTGTGTCTGGAGATATTTCCAAAGAGCCTGGATGTGGCACTGAGTGCCATGGGCTGGGAACCACGGGGGGAGTGGATCAAGGGTTGGACTTGATGATCTCTGAGGTCCCTTCCAACCCAGCCCATTCTATGATCCTATGCTGGTGCCCTGCACACCTCCCCGTGCACACCCCACACGTGCCCTGCTCCTGCTCCTGCTCCTGCTCAGCCCAGCTCCCGTTTCCTCCCCGTGGCAGCCGCAGCGGGCGGGATCAGTGATTTATTAATGAAGCAGAGTGAGTGTGCTGCTGGGGTGTGCCAGGAGGAAATGTCTGCTCCGAGAGATTGGATAACCCTCTGGCCTCTTTCTCCTCACAGCCTTCAAACGGCCGCAGCTCCCAGAAGCACCATATCCTTTTCCTCTTGCTGCCAGCTCCCTCCCTCCCCGGGGCAGGCTGGCTGGAGGGGGGGGATGCAGGGACATCCTTGCTCAGCCCAGAGGGATAAAACCCCATGGTGGGAGCTGCTGAGGGAAAGGAGAGGTCCGTGGGTTGAGTTTGGAAGTGATGTGAGCCCTCCCTCCTGCACCCGTGGGATGGGGGGGCCCCAGCACCTCCAGCTCTTCTCTGGGTCTGCACCCAAGTCATCTGAACTCGGGTTATTTTAGGGGATGTGGGGAATGGCTTTGGCCTTGGGCTGGGCTGGGCTGGGTGGCAGCTAACTCAGGCTCACAGGTTAAGGGTTTAAAAGGAAAAATGCAAAATGTAGTGCTTCTGATAGAGTTTCTCAGGGAATGATTTAATTCACTGCATCCTGTGCAGAGTCTGTCTCCTGCAGACTCGTCAGCGTTTGCACAAAGGTCCCCAGACCACTCAAAACCAAACTGTGTGGGCAGTTTTTGCAGCCTTCCAACCTGGGAGACCTGAGCTTTGCTTTGCACCCACAAACCTCAGACCCCAGACTCTGCAGAAGGTATTCACAAGGCAGCCAAACGTTCCCTGAAGGCCACGTCAGAGCCCCAGGCCACAGAGGGCAGGGCAGGACCCGTGCTCTGGAGTTTGGTGTCTGACCAGTGGCACCAGTTACAGGTTCATTATTTTAGTGATTTTGCTGCCACAAGATCCATAATTGGTTTATTATAGTAACAGGTGATAATAGATATCACCAGTGTGGCTGCTGTAGCAATAAAGCTGGGTTTAACTCTGGGGAGCTCTAAGAGTAAACGGGCAGGGAAGAGCCAGAGCAATCTTGGGCTGAAATCTTGCCTGGGAAAACTGCAACCAGGAGCAAATATTTATGGCTGAGCTGTAAATGCCTGCAAGGTTTTTCTAACAGGAGCTGCTGGCTGCCCCTGCCCTCCCAGCTCTGTTCCCACCCCAGCTGAGCTCTGTTCTCTGTACACCAGGACCTGTCTGCAAGGTGCTTGGGCCTCCACTTTATGATAAACAGAAAAAAAAAAAGTCTTTTTCCAACAAAGATCCATCACAAGGGGTTTCCAGGCATGGATTTCCAGCAGCAGCTCAGCGTGTCCCCAGCTGTCACCCTGGGCCATCCACGTGGAAGGAATGTGTGTGCACCCACAGCAGCCACACCACGGCCACCAACAGACTCTGCCCACCCCTGTCAGCACAAACTGCTTCCAGGAAATGGGCTGGGAGAGGAAACAAGGCCTAATGAAGAATCCCTTGATGAAAAAAGTGTTTCTAGAACCGTTAGATCGTTTTGTCCTTGAGAGGTGGGGGAGGGAGATAATCACAGAACTGCTCAGGCTGGAGAAGACCTTCAAGATCACTGAGTCCAGCCTTGTCCTAACCCTATTACCCTATTCCTGATCACCCACCACTAAACCATGGCCCCAGGCACCACATCCAGATGATAATAGAACAGCACTCTTGCATTCCAGCCTTGTCTTTGGGGATGGTGATGCTGTTTTATGCTCTGTCTGGGGCTGCCCCATTGCTCCCTTGTTCCTATCATGACTCCTCGTGCCCCACATTTTGCTGTGGGAGCAAAAGCTGCTCCTGCAGCCACCCTGCCTTCTCCTGGCTTTGGGGACCAGGGGTTCCATCTCATCCCCAACACACAGTGTCCCTGGCAGGGTCATCCCACCCTGGTCCTTGGCTCCCAGCAGATGCAGCAGTGGCTGCAGAGCCAGGAACCCGGGCAGAGCTGAGTGACCAGCTGGGTGTTGTCCCCTGGGCATCAGAGGAAGGGACATAAACAGAGACTGGGGTAGGATGAGCTGCATCCCAAGAGCCAAACCCAGAGTCCTCTCTTGAGAAGGAACCTAGGGAAAAGTATACCCCAGTTTAAAGAGTGGAAAAGCTCTCTCCTTTCAGATCAGAAGGGTTTAAACAGAGGATGTACACCCCCTGCCCAGGCATGGCAATCCCTGGAGGTTCCCCAGGCTGGCTCAGTGGGTGCCAGGCAGGGACAGACAAGCAGCAAGGGATTTCCACAGCTGTGGAATACCAGGTGAGCACCCTCCAGCCATGGGCTGAGGCACTGGCTGAGGCTGGTGGTGACCAGTGCTGCCTGGGGAGCCTCCAGCACCTTCAGGGCAGAGCTCAGCACCGGGGCTGCTCACGGGGACTCTGGGGCTGCCGCTCGGCATCAACGACATTCCTGCAGAGATGGGACGTTTCTGCTCAGGAAGGCCTGAAAAAAGCCAGGGACAAAGGGGGGAAGTGATGGTGGCTGTGTCTGGAGTTATCTTGCTGCTGCACTTGCAGGGGCTGCTGAGTGACAGCTCTGTTCTGTTTCGCTCCCGAGAGTCAGGAAACACTCATCTCCGCCGGCTCCCTTCCTGCTCTGCCTCACCCCACTGTGGTTCAGCACCCCCAGGCAGGGGGATGGAGCCTGGACACCCCTCCGGCTGCTGCCTGGGCTTGGTGGGCACTGCTGGGGAAGCCCCATTCCAGAGCATCCCAACTCTCCTTGGCTGAAGCATCCAGAACCTTGGGTTGGGCTTCTCAGAAAGGGCACGGCTCATCAGCCAGGGTGGAAACGAAGCATAAATGCTTTTTATCCAGACTGCCTTGCTCCAGGAGGTGGGAAATCGGTCAAACAGCACCAGTCAGCCTAAAGAGTCCCAAATCATCTGTTTTCCATCATTTGTTTAAACCAGATCATGAGTTCTCAGCAGCCCCCAGGTGAGGGAAGCTGGAGGCAGCAGTGCAGGCAGCTCAGCGGCTCCCAGTCCTGATCCAGCCCCCAAGGGCTGTCAGAGAGGCTTGGAAAGGGCAGGGCTGGCTTCCTGGCTGGCAGAGTTCAGGACAGGGGACAAACCAGCCCTGCTATGCCACCAAGCTGCAGGAAGGCTGACAGTGAAAAATGCAGCCCTGCTCTCCCAGTCCCAGGGGGACACAGGGATGACCCCGCTGGGAGGGGATCCCCCCAACACAGCATCAGAGCATCAGTGCAGGGTGCAGGACCATTGTATCATCTTCTCTGAAATGGGAAGTGAAAGAGCAGCAGTAAAAGGATGTTTAGCTTAACCCTGTCCGTTTTGGAGCATCCTGTGCTGAAATGTTGCTTTGCAGCTTCTTCCAGTGCCTGCTCCTCTCTGGATGCCAGCAATGCACCTGGGGCTTCAATAGAAACAAAGGAATCTGTTTTCCCTCCCTTTAGGAGTGGAAGAATGGCAATAATATTTTCAGTTGGAAGGGCTGTTTTTTCCACCATGAAAAAAAAAAAAAAAAAAAAGTTTTCATTTTGCTAATAACATTTAGCACTTCTCAAGCCAAAACCAGCCCCAGAGGTGTTGCCTGGACTGAGCTATGGCTTCTCCTGCTCTTGTGCTGCCTCTGTTGCAGCAGAACACAACTGCCTGGCCTGGCATCGTGGGACCCTTCAGTTCCAGAGGTGAGGCAGGAATGAGGATTTAGACCCCAGGTCCTGTTGTGGAGACCTGAGGGAAGGAGTTTATCCAGTGTACCAAAACCTAACAGGGAGCAGGTTTATCACTAGATTGGGTCTGAGCTCTCTCCCAGGCTGTCCTGGTGTTTAAGGTGGATTTCAGTGTCTTTCACACGTGGTTGTTTCATAGCTCCCTTGTCAGTCAGGTTCTTCGCCAGTGCTGCCCCAACCCTGAGCTCCAACACAGCCCCAATGTGGTTCCAGCCCCTCTTTGGTAACTTTTACAACCCTGTTTGGTCCCATTTGCTTTGCTGTTGCAAACAGCAGGTTTGACAAGGCAGAATTTGCAGCAGCTTCTCCAACCCTTGGGACTGGTAAAGAGCAGCAAGGAGAGGCTCAACCCTGGGAGATCTGAGCTGCCAGCCCTGAGTGGAGGGGAAGAGTGGCAATTAAGAAGCCAGCTGGAAAATAAGTGATTTCTGTCTCATCTCCTCTGTGTCCCAGCTCAGCATGAAATTGCAGCAGGCACAGAGGTCAGGGAGCCCTGGGGAGCTGTGTGTCCCCAGGCTGGGGAGGGAAGGGTGTGCTACACAGTAAGGATCTGCTCTTCCTGGAGTGATTTTTAGGGGTTTCCATCGCTGGGGTAAATTCAGCCAGAGTGGCCTTGTTACCAGGCCCTAATTTGAGTGAGGGAAAATACTACTGCTGGAGAATCCAGTTTCCTTTTCAGGGCTTTTTACAAAGTCTTTGAACTCAGTTTCCGCAGTGACTTAGAGGCTGGGAAATGTGGGCATTGTTTTTTCAGTGCCATTATGGACTTCAGAGGAGTGCCACGTTTCAGACACAAAAGGGAGACATTTGCCCAGGCCCAGGCTGGGGGTGCACAGCCCATGGCTCACCCCACCACATCCTGCTGGTCCCACATCCCTGGGCCACCTCCTTCTGAGCTGGGCTGGGCTCCCTGTGATGGAAATGTCACAGCAACGGGCTGCAAACCTGCCACGGTCCCCAGGCTGAGCAGTTCTATGCTAACAACAGATTTTTCTAGGGCCAAGTTCCTAAAGTCCCACAAAAACAGGGTTTTGTCATGGAAATGCTGAGGTGACATTAATGGCAGTGTCCTGAACGCAACTCTAATTAAAGAGAGGAAGGAGAACTGAAGCAGGATGTCCTGTTTGGCTGCCCAGGATGGAAAGCTTGTCACAAATAAAGTGCATTCTCCTACTTTGTCTCTGTCTCTCTGCTTAAGGCTTTCCCAGATTTCTGCAAACATTCGTTTTCTTATCTCCCTTGGATTCTTGTTTCTTTTCTTTTGAAACAGCTCCTCACAAGAATGTTTTTTCTCTGCTGTATTCCCCACCGAGCTCTCAAACAAACCAATCAAACAAATGTCATCTCCTCCAACACAAAATGAATGTGCTTTTTATTCCCTGAACAAAATCACTTGAGCACAAAGGCTGGTTGGCTCTGTGAAAAGAAACTTGCCTATTAACAAGGCAGAATAAGCTCTGGCAAGTGAGCAGGGACAGGCAAATCAAAGCTGGGAGCAAGATGGCAAATACTTCCCTTTGAAACAGGTTTTCCACTGAATTAATCCAGGGTATGTCATAATCAGCCTCTGAGCTGCTTCCTATGATAGCAGAAAAAGAAATCAAAATCAAAAGAAGAAAAAAAAAAAAAAGAAGAAAAATTAGTTCAATATCAGCCAAGTAATTTAGTTCACTTTGTGCCACAGGAATCCTGATCCAGCTGATTTCTGTGCTCCTGTACTACTGAGTGTTGGTGGCTGTGTACCTGGGACTGGTCTCAGCAAAGCTCAGCTTTCAGGCTGATACCTGAGCTCAAAGCACTGCCCCAGCAAATCCTGGATGCAAAATCTGGTGTGTTTATGGAAAATAAGATGCACAGCCCAAAGTGAAGTGTTGATTTGTGCAGCAGGAGGAAAGGGGCACGTGACAATGTCCTGCTCCAATGATTTGATTTCTCTGCTACCAACTGGCTGATCGAGATGTTATCACTCCCACTGGGACATTGGTCATGGTGACTTTTTTTCTGAGCAGCTCCATTGCTGGGAGCACAGACCCTCTCTGGGCTGGTGCCAGGGAGGCAGCAGCTCCTGGGCTGGTGTGCAGGGTGGATTCCTATGAACTGAGCAGCTGAAGCTCCCTGCTCTGTGTTGGGCTGGCTGTGTCTCTGCCAGACTCACTGCATCCCTGGCTCCTCCAGAAACACAGGGAAAGTGTCCCTGAGCTGCTCAGGGCAAGTTGGGTCATTCCCAGTGTTTCTGCTAGACAAGGTGTCTCCTCTCTGTTGAGGCACTTGGGTGACACTCATGTGCCTGGAATGTGGTAGAAATCCTGATGTCTCATCTCAGCCCTGTTTGGGGCTGATTTCTGCTGCTTTCTGATGGGAACAGCAAGGAGGGAGAAGGGAATGAGATTTCTCCAACCCCATGGGGGACCTTGCAGCTCTGTGGTTGATGTGGAGCCCAGAGCCTCTCTCACTGCACCTCCAGCTCTGCCACTATCCCTGGCCTTGTACAAGCACTCCTGACCCTATCACATTCTGCCCTGCCTCGATATCTCCACAAGGTACAGCCTGTCTTGTCCCACCACAGCAGTGTTTGTCCTCCTGACCATGTCTAGGGTCCTAAACCCAGTGCCACGACTCCACTCACCCCATCCTTCCTGTGAGGGGAGCAAAATACATCCTGGTACCAACCTTACACATCCAGCTCCAGCATCACCAGCTCCTCACCCTTCAAATAACCACTGCCTTTTATTCACTGCAACCCCCTGGTGCCTCTGTCACCAGCCTGGATCTGACACAGCACTTTCTCTTGGTCCCTGGGGATGTCCCCAGTGGTACCAGTGGAGTGCCCTGGGATTTGTGTTGTCCTGACCATGTCCTGGGGATGCCCTCTGGGTTCTCCTGGACTTTGCACCTTTCCCTTGTCCCTCTGCTCTTGTTCCTCTCTCCCAGCCCCTGTTCAGAGGGTGCAATCCTCAGAGCTGTGTACACATCCACCACGTTGCCGGCACTGCTCCTGCAGCCTGGTCCCAGCACACAAGCATGGCTGGGAGCTGTGCAGAGAGCAGGGGAATGTTCAGGTCCCCTGGTTCTTGCAGGTTAATGAATTACCTTTAAGCATCAAGGTGCTGTCTGGGAGTTCAAGGGGAACAGAAGTGAGGATAGAAAGTCATGGGGCTGGCAAATTCCTGTCCAGGTGTTCCTGTCCTGCTCCACACATTATTGACACCACTCTGCTGACATCCCAGGCTGGACATGGGGATGTGTTCACCCTGATGGGCTCCCTTGATGCCAGCAGACCAGTATGCAGAACCTGAGTTACACCCAGGCTTCAGCTGGGGGTGCTTGGTCTGAAATTTGTCAGAGTAAAAGGTAAAAAAGTGTGCTGGAGCTGGTGAGAGAGCAGAACCTACTGCCCTGAGCTGGATGGTGACACCATCTCCTCACACAGGGACTCAGTGCAGCCACCACATTTCCAGATGTACTTTCATAGAATCATAGAATCATAGAATCACAGAATGGGCTGGGTTGGAAGGGACCTCAGAGATCATCAAGTCCAACCCTTGATCCACTCCCCCCGTGGTTCCCAGCCCATGGCACTCAGTGCCACATCCAGGCTCTTTGGAAAGATCTCCAGACACGGAGAATCCACTACTTCCCTGGGCAGCCCATTCCAATGCCTGATCACCCTCTCCAGAAAGAAATTCTTTCTCATCTCCAACCTAAACCTCCCCTGGCACAACTTGAGACCCTGCCCTCTTGTCTTGCTGAGAGTTGCCTGGGAAAAGAGCCCAACCCCCCCCTGGCTCCAACCTCCTTTCAGGGAGTTGGAGAGAGTGAGGAGGTCTCCCCTGAGCCTCCTCTTCTCCAGCCTCAACACCCCCAGCTCCCTCAGCCCTTCCTCACAGCAATTCTGCTGGATCCCTTCACAGCCTCCTTGCTCTTCTCTGGACCTGCTCCAGCACCTCAAGCTCCTTCCTGAGCTGAGGGGCCCAGAACTGGACACAGGACTCAAGCTGTGGCCTCCCCAGGGCTGAGCACAGGGGCAGAATCCCTTCCCTGGACCTGCTGGCCACGCTGTTCCTGAGCCAGCCCAGGATGCCATTGGCCTTCTTGGCCACCTGGGCACACCTGGGCACACTGCTGGCTTCACCAAGCTCCAGGCTCTGTGGACTTCAGCAGAGGTGATGCTTGACCTGTTGGGAACTGATTGTGTTTGTCCCCCTGGCTCTCTATCAGCTCTGGTTTTGTCTCTCTGAGTGCTGCTGGGGCCATCCCTCCAGCTGCACACGGGACAACTCTGTACTTGGAATAGGGTGGAATGCCAAGATTTATCTGGAGAACTGCAGCTTTAGTATGGAGAGGTGATTTCACCCAAGCTCAGCTGTGAGGTGTCCATGGTGTGCTGTCAGGGGGCTCCATGCCCAGGTTGTTCTGTTCCAGGGTAAGTCACCAGAGCAGGGCTGCCCCCCAAACCCGGTGAGGCTGCCTGCCTGGATAAAAGCAGCATAAATGCAACAAGACAGCACAAAATAATCTATTTAACCACCAGGCCACATCCATCCTTCCTGCAGTGATGGCAGAGGAGCTCCTCCCAGGAGAAGTTTGGCCCACTTTGCCTCATTAGTTTCTCTCATGCTGACACTTGCTGACATTTGCTGCTGACACTGCCCAGCCGTGGCTTCACATTCTGAGCAAATATTTTGCTTGGAATGGAGAAAAACTGCTCTGAGGAGCTTTTGTGGGTATGTGGGAACCCAAACTGCAGCTGGATCCCCTGTTCTCCCTCGGGCTCCTGTTTATTACCTGATTCTTTCCATGCTACGGCCTGGGAAAGTGATGCTCTCACTCTCTGTAAACTCTTAGCCCGAGCTCTGGTTTTAGGGCTGAAACTGCTTCCCCAGGTCATGCAGAGTTGTGCTGGGGGTTTGGCACAGGTCTGACTGATGCTGTGACAAGTGGTCAGAAGGAGGGAAGGGCAGTAAGTCCCTTTGGCTGTAGCAGGTTATGAACTAATGTTCTATACCCAGCTTTGCTCTGGCAGGGTGCTGGGTACCACAGTGAGGACACAGCCTGCAGCACTCTCCTTGACCAGCTCTGGGGCCATTTGGAGATAGGATGCTTGAGCATCTTCTAAGGTCTCAGTTCCTGGATTCTCCAGTTTGGGAGTTTCCTTGGGAATCTGGCTTGCACGGGAGGGAGAAAGAAACCTAGAGAAAAATGTGGATATTCAGGACCCACTAAAGTGAAATTGTGAGGACTAAAATGGTCCGGACTTCTAGATGAGAGCACACAGAAAACGTTTTGATGCTTTGTCAGGCCCTTGAGGCCTTGGGTCACATCCTCTTGACAGGGAAGCTGAGAGAGGGTTTTGTGGTGGGGTCAGTCTGAGGCCTTGACCACAAAGCAGGTTGAGCTGGTGCCCTCCCTGCCTGCACAGACAGCAGCTCTGGGGAGAAAGGCCACAGGATCCGCAAAATCCCATCTACCAGACCTCACCCCACCCCTTAGCCTGGCAGCATCGGGGAGGGACAAAGAGAAAAATAGTAAATATTTTTCAGAAAGATCCAGGGACTGTCCCTCCTAGCCAGGAACTGTTGACAGGTTTTGGTGACGCCCTTCACCTAGGCCAGCTAAGAGGGGGGCAGGAGGTGCAGCCTCTGCAGTCGGGTCCTGCTGCTGAAGGACTGCACAAGAGGCTGCCGGAGCCTTTTGTCAGGAAAAAGCCTTTATGACTATATTTGTGCAGGCAGCTTTAAACACTCAGACCTTTATTCTTTCAGGCTTTCAAACTAAAGGTCATTTTCTCTTCCCTTCCAGAAAAAAAAAAAAAAAAAAAAAAAAAAAAGTGAATTCCTCTTGACGCAGATCCCCTTCCCCTCTGGATGGGAGTTCAATTGTTCTTGCAAGCAAACTCCAAATCTGCCTCTTGCATTCACTTCCTTTTTCCTGCCTGAAAGGAAACAGAGATTTCTGACTCTGTGAACTGGGCCTTTTTTTAAGGATACAAGAAAATAGCCAACTGCTAATTCAGTGCAGTGCTATGCACTTTAGCATGCTGCACGGCAAAACAAAAGAAAGAGAAACATATCCCCGCCCTTCCCAGCTGAATTGTAAACTGCACCCTGATTTGAGTATAATGGGTATTTATGAAAGGTATACTAAAACATTTACTGAAGCCCAATGCAAACCAAAACCCTTCAGTCAGGAAGTTTTTAGCTACCAAAAATAATCACTAAGCCCTGGCTAATATTTTTAACGATCGTGTGTTCTTGGGAATTTCCTCTTCCCTCTGTGGAGATAAGTGATTAAACAAAATAAAGGCAGTGGCCATTTTGATACCCTGCGATGTGTCAGAGAAGAGATGTATCAACAGTTCTTTTTTTGTATCTTTTTCCTAAGACTAGACTTCTGCATTCACTGTCTGACTTGTCGGCTGAATTCCACTTCTCTATTATGTTGCTGAAATCCCGTGAAGTCAGCAGAAAAGTTTCCTGGGTAGGAGTTTTAAGCCAAGGTATTAGATCCACTAATGGGAAGACACTTATTTATTACACGCCTTATTAATTTTATAAAAAAAAGACACTGAGCTCTATTCAGCTGCATGTTATTTGGCTTCATCATTTCTGTAGCACGTTGTTAGTGTAACATCCTGTCCATTCTTCAGACCTTCTCCACCGAGACCTCCTCTGGACTTAGTCCCACACAATCAGAACCAGTCCTTCGAGTGAGTTTTTCAATACACCAAGTATTTCTGATGTAGAAAACTTTTAACCAGCTTCGAGTGTTTTGTTCTGCAACTGGGAAGCTTTAAAATGTCAATTTTTGTTGTCTGTGGTGAGCTGCTGGGAAAGGGAGTGTCAGCTGCAGGCAGGGATGGAGGAGGGCTCCAGGACCCTGGTGGAGGATGGAGCAGCACAGAAGTTGCCTCCCCAGGATCTTGACAGCATTTTGTGCTGTGCAAATAACTCTGTTGTGGCAAGAGGGAAATGCTTCCTCTTTTGGTGCTTTCACTCAGAAGCCAGCATTGTGTGGGCCAGCACAAAGGTGCTGCTCAGCTCTCCAGATTTTGATGCAAGAAAGGGGCAGTTGGATTAACTGAGTGAAATTTTGGCAGTGGAAAATGTTTTTCCCATCTTTCTGTGCTGGTAGGAAGGCACTAGGGATGTGCAGGGGCCTCATCTCCTCATGTTCCTGGGAATCCTGGGGAACATTTCCCAGCCTGGTAAGGAGCCCAGGCACTCAGGTCCCTGTTCAAGCTGTGATAATCCTGCTCCATAGGGACCTGCAAGGAGAAAAGCCCTCACGTCCCAGTCCTAGGAGCTGAGGAAACATCCTTTGTCCTTGAATGGACAAGAAGACACTGAAACCCCCTCAGTGTAGATCTAATCCACCCTGTGTGTCTTTCCATTGCACGTGGGTTTCAAAAAGATATGGTCTTGCTCAAATATTTTCTGAATGCCTGATACCTTTCTGCAGAGGGGGAAGGTATCAGTGAGTGATACAAAGCTGCTCTGGCAGGACAACACTGAAACCTTATCTCTCACCAAAGGGCAGATAAAGGAGCCCTTTAATGAGCAAAAGGGATGCTCTGGGCTTTTTCCCATCTCTGTCCTCGATGTTATCACAAGAGCAGCCCCAAGGCATGGCCACATCCCCAACCTTGGGTACCCCAGTGGTACCCCAGACCACTTGCTTGCAGAGCAGGGGAGTTTGACCCCCAGGCCAGGGTTTGCTGTCAGTGCAGGAGACACCAACTTGCACATTATTTAGTCTCTGCTCCTTGTCTCCCTCACTTTCTCCCCCTCTCTTATCAGCCTTTCCTTGAACTCTGTCAAGAGCAAGAGTGAGGGGAGAGGCTGAGCCTGTGGGGTTGTTCACATGAAGCACAGGGAGAGCTGGTGAGAGACTCAGCACAAGACCTGCCCACCAGCCATGCAGGAATTTATTTTTCAGGGGGAATCACACACAAGCCTCTTGGTAACCTGGACGCAGCCCTGGGAATGCTTCAGTAGTGTCTGGGGATGGCTCTGAGTCAGGAAATCACAGACACATAGGGTGCCTCATGGCAAGGTCTGGCTGCTCTCACCATGCCCCTCTTAATTGTAGGAGAAGACTTCCTGCACCAAAATCGTGGAGGAAAACTGATCCAACATGGCCTCAAACTCCAAGGGATCAGTGTGGGCAGGAGTTACACTGGAGCAGCTGACAGGGGAGAAGCATGTCACACTAATTGGCTACTGCTAATTAGGAGCCAAAACCCCTTCCATCCCCCTGCTCCATTCACGCCTGATCAGCCCTGAATGTCACTGAGCTGGAGCAGAACACCAGAGCAGGTTGGTGGCCTTTGGAAAAACACGTGTCCTGGCTCTGCCTCTGGTGGGTCCTGCTGCCACCATGGGCTACCAGGAAGGTCACCCTGGAGCAGATACCACCAGGAGGTTTGGGGACACTGGGGAGGTGGGGACATGGCTGTGGGCATGGCTGGGCACAGCCAGCTCTGAGGTGTCAGCACCCTAAAGCTCCCTCCCCCCCTCCCTCCCTCTCTCAAACCTTATTTGAGCCATGGATAACACCCAGGTTTTCCCTAAAAACAACTTCCATGGGAGGATAGGGGCTGCCAGTGTGCCTTCAAATTTAAAAACACCCATTCATGGTTTCAAATTTAAAAACACCCGTCCATGATCTCAAATTTAAAACCACCATCATGATTACATATTTTAAAACCCCGGTCCATGATCTCAAATTTAAAACCACCCATTCATGATCTCAGGTTTAAAAACACTCACAATTTCCAACTGAAAACCACCCGTTCATATGGCCCCTGCTGACTGCTTCCCGCTGGAGCAGCTCCTGCTGAAGTCACTGCAGACTGGATAAACAGGAAATGTATTCCACACATCCCATTCCACTCCTGAGGCTCCTGAGGATGGAGCAGTCCTGCTTCATGCTCAGCTTCGTGTGTCACTGAAGAGGTGTGGGTGGCTGATGTCCTAGCCATGCACTGTCACCTGTGTCCATCCTGGGACAGATGGCATGGGGCCAAGCTACGGTTGCTCCCACTGATAAAATTTGTGTTTTTCCCAGAGTTCGCAGTTTGGAGGAGGTGGGGAAGGTGCTGGGGGCCTTTGTGAAGGCTCTGTACGTTGCAAGATGGAACCTGATGATAGTGGAGAAAGCTGGAGCTGAGTTTCAAGGGTCCAGCAGCTCTGCTCTGAAAGCAGCATCCCCCTCGCTGCCTTCATCTATGCAAGCCCTGCAACTTTCCACAGGGAGCTGCTGCTTAAAGCTTAGCTCTGAGCACAAAAGCAGAGTTGCAGCCTCCCTGCAGGTTCGTGGAGCATGCACAGACAAAAAAACCCCCAGTGTTTCACGCACAGCTGAGCACAAACATGTGCTGGTACCTCCAGGGGACTCCCTGGGACAGATGCACTCCCACGGAGTCCATCAGCTGGGGACCAGCTTGCCTGAAGAGAAAGATGGGCAGCAGAAAGCAGCCTGAAAAAAAAAACCAACCTCAAAACACCACAACCCACAACCCCATCTGCCAAGGAAAACAAGCAGGGCCTTTCTTTAGCTGCGCATTTATATAAATAAACACAGGAATATTTTGCAACTCCCGAGGGACTGGCCCAGAGGAATATTTTTGCTGAATAAGGGTGGGAGCAACCCTCTGCTCACCGTAAGCCTGCGCACCAGAGTTTGGTGATGCAGAGAATGGGAGGACCTGGGAATGTGTGGGGTGAGCCGGGGATGTGGCTCTGCTCCAGGGGAGCTCCTGGTGCCACATGTCCCCAAATCCATGGTGTGCTGCTCTGCTGGGACGGGGAGAGCACAGAGAGGCTGCCATGAGAGTCTCACTGCCCACAGCAGCAGGCAGAAATGAGCTGGCAGTGGCCTCATCATGTCCTCTGTGAAGAAATATCAAGAAATAATTACCACCTCCAGAGCCCTTGTGTTACAAAATGTCTCCTTTCCTAGCAGAAAGCCTGGGTCGAAGTTGCAGCTTCCAAATAAAAATATTCCTCCTTTGGCCTTCCAGACACACAGGAAGATGTGTTGAATTTGAAATCACAGTCAGCTTTGAAGCAGAATGGTCTTGAAAATCAAGGTGCCGGGGCAGCCGTTTCCCTGCCCCTTTGTGCTGGAGGCGCCATCTTTGCTGGGTGGTATCCCACAGGTTTAGTGGCCCACACTGCCTCTACTTCGCTCTTTCCCAACACAGGGACAGTGTGACAGGGGGGTGACAACCCATCCGACAAACTGACTGAATGCTGAGGTGCCACCCAAGCCTCAGGGGACTGCAAACACCCCAGGATCTGCCCCACCGCTGCCTAGCGCCATGTTGGCGCCTTCCCCAGAAGATGGCCGCCGGCCCTGCCATGTTTGGCACAGGCTTTGAGGAGGTGCAGGGATCCCCACCAGCCCCTCATTCAGCCCTTCCCGAGGGGAACAAGGGGTGTTTGTGGTGACAGTGCCCAAAACATGCCCCTTGCCAGTGAAGTGGAAGAGCAAGAGGGTCAGCAGCCATCTTAGGCCTGACATGAGGTGCATGCAGGGAGCCCTGGTGGGCAGCCCTCTCCTTCCCCGTGTCCCCAGGGATCCATGGCTGCCTCATCTCCACTTTGGGACCCCGAAGCTGTCCCCAGCGGGCACGGCGTGGGGGTTCCGCCCCGTGGTCCCTCACCCCCTCGGGGCGGCCGTGTTTGTTCTCCTCGCGGCGCCCGTTATCAGCGCACAACACACACAGGAAGTCCTGTCTGGGATTGTCCATCCCCGGCCTGATTTATACAGGAAGAAAAGCATAAAAAGCCGCCCTTCCACCTCAGCAGTCACCTCCTGCCTCTGCAGGGACAGCTGACAGCCATGCCGGGGGAGCCAGGTGGGCACCCAGGCCCTCCAGCCCCAGGGTGTCCGGGTGGGGATGGCTGCCGGGAGCCATCGGGGAAGGAGGCAGCGGTGCTGGTGCTGGTGCTGGTGCTGGTGTTGGTGCCGGTGCTGACGCGGCGGGGGATCCCGGGAGGCCACAGGTACCAAACCAACCGTGGGCAGGGAGGGGATGAGGTGGATGGGATGGGGACACTGGGGGTCTGTGTCCTCCCTGTGGGGTTTTGCCCCAGGTGAGGTGGAGGGGATGGCGGGAGGCTCAGGGGTGGGATGTACACAGCGCTGATGGAAAAAAGCAGGTTTTTAAAGGATTTTTAAGGATTTTTAAGGATTTTCTGGCTGTTCCCAGTGAGGCTGGCTCTGCCACACATGTGTCGAGCTGGCGAGGTTCTCCAGTGCTGGTCTGCAGAGCTGGACCTGCAGCACTGATATTTTTCATTCACCTCACTGGCATGCAGGATTTTTTCCAGGAGCAAAGGACTCAGAGTTTGCATTTTACCTCCTCTGCAGGGAAGACTCCAAACACTTCCACAAATACTTGCAAGATAGCTGGAAATTCTTACCAAATGGCCTCTCTTTCCCTAGCTCGTTCTCTTTTTCCATCTGCCTGCCCTCTGAACACCTCTGACAGGTTTTTCATCCTCCTGCCCGTGTTCCCCCTGTTCCTCTCTCCCCTCGGCTCAGCTCCTGCTGGATGCTTGCTCTGGGCTGGCAGTCTGGGAATACTCAGCAGGATTACACCAGTGCACAGCCCTGGATAGAAATAACCCAGCAGAGTTGGTTTTGTTTTTTTTGTTTTTTTGTTTTTTTCCCCAGGGTTTAGCATTCACGGAATGAGTTCAGTGGGCAGAGTATCAAACATAAGAAGAAATAACAAGGTTTTCTAAGTGACCAAGTTAATTTAAAAGCAGAATGGGAAACTCTGCCACTGCTTGGAAAGCTGTGCCAGACAAAAGCCCAGATGTGATGGGCTGGACCCTGAGCCTCCTCAAAAATCTGTATCTCCTCTGGGTAAAAGAGACAACACCAGATCTGCCCTGGCAGATTTTGAATGCTGTTCCTTGTGATCCAGCATTCATTCTGCTGATTGAGTTAGTCCCCCTCTACGCTGTGAAACTGCCAGCTCTGTGCAAACTTCCCTAGAGGTAAGGGAGAGAAATTGAATCTGGGCTGCAGGCTCATCTGAGCCATTTCCCAGACTCTGCTGCTGCAGATGGGGCTGGCTCTGGGGAGAGAGATTTACAAACTGCAGCAAATTAGAGTAAACGAACCTGACTCAGTCTCAGCAGCAGCAGAAGGGCATGGAGAAACATAGGGATTTAACTTGAGGTTTCAAACCAGACAGAGAAAGAAAAGGGTCTCTGCTAACAGAAATGTTATTTCACTCTCCATCCTTTCTTCCAAAGTGAACATTTAGATTCATGCCCTGCTCAGAGAGGAGCTGCACTTAATGCAGCTTTTTGGAGCTGAAAACTTTCTCCTGATGAGGAAGAATAATAGGAGCAAAAACAGGCTTGTGCAAAATGCTCTCTCCTGAGCTGCTCACTGGGATGGCCATGAGGAAGGCACCAAACTCCCAGCTCTTCCCAATGCACATTTTGTGCACTCCTAGGGGAAGGATTCACTAGGAAATTGCGGAGGGGAATGGTGAGGTGGGAGCCCATTTCCCTCTGGCTAATGACACTTTTTGCCAGGGAAATTTCACTGAAAGCCACAAAATTAAGTGTATTCCCTGGTGAGATGAATCATTTCCCAGTTTTTACGCAGCAGCTGTTACTGCCTCCTCTAAATGTAAATCAGAACTCATCTCCTTAAGCTGTAACTTAGCAGTCCTGAGGCACTTTATGCTTGTGAAGTTCTTACTCAGACCGAAAAAAAGAAAATAATTTTTGTGAGAATCAGATCTGGGTGATACTATGCACAGCACTGAGCAACTGGTGATGACAGACCTGGAGTTATAGGCCAAGTACTTCTCTTGGTCTGACCTGCTTTGATCCCACTGACATCTATGGACTCCTCTAAACTTCCACTGAGATAAGTGCTCTGCAGCTGATGGAACCAAGAACAATATGGGACAGAATGGAACAGTGGGAGGTTGTTTTCCCTACAGAGCTCTGCAGGAGAGGGGCTGCTCCAAACTTAAGTGTAAAGTTTACAAACAGACTTTTGAAAAGTCTGAGCAGAAGGGACTGTCCTAAAACAGGAAAAGCCATTCCCCTTTTTTTTCAGAAGCAACAAAATTTCCTCTTGCTTTTGCTAATATTTCCAGTTCTGTGTGAGACCCCTGGAGATGCCAGCCAGAGCCCATTGTACACAGCAGGTATGGGGTCAGCCATGGCTTGGAGCCCCTGACAAGTTCTGCATCTGTGTGTGTGTCACTCTTCTCTCTGTCTCTCCATCCATCCATCCATCCATCCATCCATCTCCATCTGCCACTCCAGCACTTCTGGCCCCAGTCTGGGGAAGTGTTTGTGTGCTTGGGCACGTCCTGTTTACTCTGATGGGTACTGAGCACTCCTTTCCAAGAAAGTTTTCCTGGTGTGGGAACTTAGTGCTGATTTCCTGTTAAGTCTTCTCTGTTAATCATTCCTTTTCCATGCCTACAGAGAGAGCCAAGTTGAGTTGTGCCCACCCCAGCCCCTGACACCCTCACACCCTCCAAACTCACCTCTTTCCAGCCCTTAATCCTCCACAGGTGGTCTGAGGGAGGGTGAAGGGTCCTTGGCAGGCCTGCGGGATGAGCTCTAGGAAATGGGGAGAAATGGGGTGAAAACATCCAGCCAGGCTGGTGCTCAGCACTCAGCACTCCTCAGAGCTCACGCTGGTGGTAAAAACCAGTGAGAGACATGGAAATTTTGACATTGTTAAATCTAAGAGGGAGGTTGGGCAGAAACCTTTTGTTCTTGGCTTGGAGACAAGCATTAATGTGAGATGTCGTGGGAGTGCACTTCTAGTGTGCAAGGGAGCAAACTCTGGAGGAAACATGTAAAGCACTGCTCCAGGGAGGGCTTCACATCCAGACTGACCTACAGTCAGGAGCCAAAATCCCTTACTGCCTTTGTCAGAAGTTGATCACACCAACATTAACAGAGCCAACAGATCTGATCTCCCACTCTGAACTGGCATCACTCTTCTGCTTTCAAGGGAACTTTGCCAGGCTGTGTCCCGGGGGATTTCCTCCCAGAATAATGAATATTAGCATGTAAGACACTGAACTCTCCCTGTGAGTGGAGGATGAAATGCTCCTTTAATAGGCTATATGCTGCTCTTAAGCAGCTGACATGGGCACTTGCTTGAGCAAAGATATGATCCAGTAAATGGAACTGGAAAGCAAATATTTTGCAATTAAAATAATCACAGAATTTAAAACACTGCTGTGCACTTAGGGAGTAATTGTCTAGTGGCTGAGAAGGCTCTAACAGAGATCCTGAGCAGTGGTGTGCTCAGTGCTGCTCTGGGTGTCATTGTCCTGAAAGGAGCTGAAAGTTGAGTGCTGGACAGTGAGTGACAAGGAGTCCATCCCCTCCCTGACCACCACACTTGGGATTCTGAGGATTTGTGCAGTCGAGTTTCTTTGTCCTTAGAGGAGCATGCGTGCATACTGAGGATGATGAAATGCTGGGATCACAGAGGAGTGCAAGGGAATTTGGAAACACTCTGGCGAGTGGCAGCAGGAATGGGACATCTCCTCTTGGCTTCTCGGAAAATCCCAGCCTTGGGCCCATGGGAGCCTGTTGGAGGGGATAGCTCAGTGGTCAGCAAAGCCTCAATGCTTCTGCTCTGCTCACTCCTTTCTCCTGGCCCTGCCTGCTCTACCCCAAAGGGTTCAAAGCCACCACAGATCTCCCTGGCCTTTCCCACCAGAGTGGTGCCCCACTCTGCAAGCTTGTGGGAACATCAGGGAAGCCCAGAGCAGGTGTGTCAGGGGCAGGGGCTGGATCACTGATCTCTTTCTGTATGACAAGGGGAGTGTAACAGAAGGGGTTTTTTTCTGTTCTGACAGTAAGAAACCAAGATGCTCCATAAGGAAAGGATCCCTGCCTAGGAGGAATGATGGAACACCACAGCTCAGGTGAGCATCTCAGCTGTGAAATTCAATCCCATGCTTTCAGTATGGTAAGATGGAGAAACTTTCCACTGGCTTCCAAATGCATTTTGCAACTATTAGACAAGCCAAGTGTCAGGCTTTGTTTGTCTCCCCCCTAAACCAGGAAAGACAGCACTGCTCTCTGCACAGTAAGATAATTACCATCCCTTCAAGGCTCCTGGGAAAAGTTTCCTGTGCTTTATGAGATTAAGTGATCTGAAATCACTCCCCAGAGGTAGGCTGGATCCAGAGCAGCCAAACCTATTGATGCCATGGGGGATGCTGTGTAACGTGGAGCTGTGCTTCCACCAGCAGCAGTTTGCCTGTCTCTTGCCACTGGAGGGGATCCCATCTCCAACGCGCTCCATCCTCCTGCCAGTAAAGCTCCATCCTCACCATCTCATTCCAGAGCTGATTCTCCTCTGCTCTGCTCCCTTCCCCAGGGAGGCTCTGACTAAAGCAGCTGATGATCCTTTTATATGGGTCCACCTGAGAGCCCCATCCCAGCACATCCAACACCCATCAGCTCCCCCAGCAGGCACAGGACAATCCCAGACAGCTCCAGTTCCATCCCCAGCCTCAGCCTATCCGTGAGGAAATACAAGGGATGGGCCAGTGCTCTCAATTGCTCTTTTGGAGCCATTATTGTTTAACTGGTAAATATTGCTTTTAAATGCCTACATGCTTTCAAACAAAAAGTTGCAAAGCTTAATGGGAACAAATATTCCCAGGGGGTTGTATCCTGCCATTCATTCACACATCAGCCCCCTGCTCTGTGCATGGGCAGGAGCCTAAATCATTGGAAAAACAGTAAGGCTCTGTGCTCTGATTTCCCAGAGAAAAATGCAGACAAAACAAGTGGCAGTTTGGCACAAACCTAACAGCAGAATTTTATTATTTTTTTTTTTTTTAATAACTGGATATTTACCAGGAGGAGCCTGCAGGCAGCTGGGGGATCCATCTGCCTGATCTGTCCCTGGGTAGGGATGTGTAAGCTGGCAGAGCTGTGCCCTGCTGGGGTCTGGCTGTTGAGTCTGGGCTCGTCTCGGGGTCAATTCCATGGCTGGGAGAAAGTCCAAGGAATCCCTTAAGCATCCTTTAGGGCTCGCTGGAAAGCAGCCACCCTGTCCTGGCAGCTCCTCACCTGCCTCTGGAGGACTTGGCTGTTGTAAGGGATTAACGGGGCACAGTGGGAGGCTAAGGACCAGTAGAGTGTTTAGGTCTCTAACCCCGGGAAAGATGCTGTCCCCTCTTACAACTATGTGTCCTCTCAGGGAGTGCAGAACCAGCTGCAGTATTTTTTAGCAATTTTTGCTAAATTTTTGCCCTGGCCACCGCACTGCTGATGGGCCATTTCACCCGGGGGCTTTGCTGGGATCTCTCGCTCTTGTCATTCATCCCCTGCTCACCCAGGGGAGTTGATCTGTGAGGGGACCAGGGACTTTGTGTCCTTGGAGCTTGGGGGGGATGCAGGAAGGGGCTGGTGGGGCTGCAGAGCTCAGCCTGCCCAAGGCAGCCTGCAGGTAAGGCTCCAGATCGGTGCCGGGACAGGGATCCCCTGCAATCCCATCTCCATCAGGATCCCCTGCGATCCCATCCCCATAGGGATCCCCTGCAATCCCATCTCCATCGGGGGCCGTGCTGCAGCACCAGCCCTTGGGGCACAGTGTGTTCCCCCCACCCTGGGCTGGACTTCTCGCAGGGGGTCCTGCCGTGGCCCTGCATGTCCCCCCAGGACCAGGCTTCTCCGGGAGGGGACAGTGGGGGGGATCCTGCCCTGTCTGTCCCTGCACATCCCCGGGGACCCAGGACATCCCGGCGGGGGGCAGGTGGCTGCCGGCGGGGGCCGGCGGGGCGGGGGGCGGGCGGAGGCTTCCCGGGCCCCGGCGCTTCCCCCCCGGCCGGGAGCCTCCGCTTTCCTCCACGCCCGGAGCTCATTGGGCCGGGGCGGAGGGACCGGCTCGGGCCGGGGGAGGAAATGCGCGGGGGGCCGCGGCGCGGCGGAGACTCCGCGGCTCCGCCACCGGTGAGTCCCGGCGGGCGGGGGCTCGGCTGGCCCCGGGGGGGCCGCGGCAGCATCCCCCGTCGGGGAGGGACGGGGACAGCGAGGAGGGGAGGGTCTCGGAGCGGGACGAGCTGCCGGAGAGGGACGGGGGGCGTCCAGGGATGCCGGGGCGGAGGGAGCGGGAGCGGGGGGCTCGGAGGTGCCCTGGGGAGGCGGAGGGCAGTGAACGGGACGGCGGGCACGGCTCTGCTTGCTCCGGGAAGGGCAGCAGCCGGGGAGCGGGGCTCGGCCTGCTGCGGGCCGGGGTGAGCATCCCTGCGCCGGCCGCGGTGTCCCTCTCCCTGCTCCGCGGTGCCCGTGTCCTTGCAGTCCCCACGGCGCCACTCGTGTCCCCGTGTCCCTCTCCGCGGTGCCCGTGTCCCTGCACTCCTCTGCACGGTGCCATAATCCCCCGCGCCCTGCTCCGCGGTGTCTCCATCCCCGCACCCTCATCCCCGACCCGGTGCTCCGGGCTGTTTGCATCCCAGCCTGCGCAGAGAACAGCTGTAAAGGAAAAGCCACCTCCCTGCTGCCGGTGCTGCCCCACTCCAGGAGGGTTTGGCCCCAAGGGGACAGCGCAGGTCCAGCGCAGGGTTGGGAGCTGCAGCTTCACCTGCAGACCCAGGCCAGGCTGTCTGAAAAAGTGCAGGGTTCTGTGGGGGTGACTGCAGCCTCTGGAGGCTCTGGGTTCCTTTGCACCACTTTGCAGACAACCTCGGATTCCTCCTGCTGCCATCAGCTGGAGTTTGAGCCTTGGTTTCATGGACAAAGCACTGCTCCTTGTGTTTTCCCCTCGGTTTCCCCCTGCAGCGGGTTAGGCAAGAGCAGGTTTAGGATTCTGGCTGGTTGGAGAGTGACCCCCAGACTCCCAGGAGCACATGGTCAATCAGACTTTGCTGATGGCACTGATGCAATTTAATTTGCCAGAGTGCTGGACTTCACCTCTGTGTTTGAGAGACCAGAAAGGCAGTGACAAAAAAAAAAAGTTTGTTTTGTTTTTTTTTTTCTTAATCCTGAAAGATTATACTTCAGTGATGTGCTTTAAAAGAGGAGTATTAGAATGGCTAGTGGCATCAGGCTGGAGGATCTTCTGTGCTTTCAAAGAGGCTGATTTTTTAATAAACTCATAAAAAAGACAAGTATAGATGATAATATTTTCCACTTCTGAAACCATTTCTGCTAGGAAGCTACCACAATTTTATACCCTAGAGGGATACTCTGATCACTTGAGGTAGGGCAGTGCTGCTCCATTTCAAAGAAAGAAGTGAAACCATCTGTATTTTAACCTTCTGCCTTGCATTTCTTGCCTTCCTCACAGGGAAAGCTCCCACAGCAGTCACAGGAATCCTGTGGGAGGACAGAGATGGTTGGCAAAGTTTGGCTTGCAGATTTCTGGAGAAGCACCACTAGTCTGAGAATCTGTTCTTGTAAGGAAAATATGTGTCCCAGTATAGCCCTGGGAAAGTCAGCTGGCTGAGCAGGGGGGAACTGGTCCCTCTCTGTATGCTCATGTCTCCAGAAGGACTGGAGAGAAATGGGGTTTCTGCACTATTTTATCAAAAACTTCCCTGCAGGTCAAGCAAGATTTGATTTTCTGCTGGTGAACATACCACATGTGATCATTGTAAGATTAAATTTATCACTGTGTTTGGAGGAGATGTTTGATAGTGTGGGGCAGGAAGGCAGCAGCCTGGTTTCTTTCCAGATGCAGCTCTGCATCTCTCCGATGCCTCAGTTTCTTCACCTGCACAAAGGAAAAGATGATCCTGGGTGCCTTGGCAAAGAGCTTTGAGACCTGCAGGGTCTTTAGGTTAGGGGTGTTTATACTCATTATCTGCAACAAGCTGGCTCAGATTTAGTAATTGTCCTCAAAGAGTTTGGGGATGAACCTGGAATCCCCCATCTCCCATCACCTGGGGGTTTTAGAAACTTTATTTGCAACTCATCCTACTTGCAGCTTCAGAAAGACGTTTCACTCTGTGCTGCCTCTCTATAAAGCTACTCAGGGTTTAATCAGAAAGACTGAGTCTTTCTTTAATTGGAATATATTTCAGGTGGGTTTATTTCTTCCTCCTCTAACTGCTGCCATCCGGAGGCCAACTGTCCTATTTAAATTAGATACTGTTTAATTAGATATTGCTATTGACCTCCTTCAGCCTTGTTTGATATTTGCCCCCTGCTAGAAAATCAAAGCCTCTTTATTTGTGACTCAGTTAATACTGACTCTGCAGATGGTACATATGGCCCTTACAGCACTTTTCCCTGGCAAAAACTTGTATTTTAAAGAGGAGAAGATCAGATTTCAGCCTCTTATGTGGTGGGAAAAGGCAGCTTTACAATCCTCTATGGATTTAGAAATTAGGAGCCACTGTTTTGTCCTGCCTGGCTGGAACTGGCAGTGTACCTCAGGGTGACACAGGTCCCTTCCCAGTGCCACCAGAGCATCTCCTGCCTGCTGGGCCAGGTGTCCCTCTGGAGAAAACCACTGTCCCAGCAGTGACTCGAGGGTTTGAGAAGGGTTCTAAGGTCCCTTGTGTCCCCTCTCCCCCTGTGCTTTTACCTTGTAGCAAGTGTGCTCCTGCCACAGCCCCATGTGCTGCCCTTGGAGGGTCTGTGCACACCCAGTGCCATCCCCCTGTCCCTGGGAGCAGGAGCTGACCCCATCCTCCCAGCCCCATCAGATGTCCCCAGCTGAGGAGGGACAGACACCTCGTGTTCACACTGCTCTTCTCTCCTGTTGCAGGGTTCCCAGCTGAAGGACAAGACATGCAGTAGGAGGCAGCACTTGTCACCAGAGAGCCAGACCCGGTCCTGCTGCACAGCCCAGGGCACCTCAGGAGTGACAGGACATGTGCCACATCAGCTGCCTCCTCCTGGGACTCCTCTTCATCCTCAGTGTGACCAACAAGGACTCCTTTGCCCAGGCAGGGTAAGCCCCCTATTCTTTGTGCATCTCCTGGGTGCCATCATGGCAAGGTACCTCTTCTCTGAGTGATGAGGAGCCCTCCAGCACCTGAGCTGCACCTTGCTGGGCTGGCAAGGAGGTGGGAAAAGGTTCAGCCCAATCCTTTGCTGGTGCTTGTTTGCTCTGTCAGCTCAGCAAAAAAACTTCTCAGCTCTGTGCTGGGGACACAAAGACACCTGGGGGCTTTTTGTCTGGGAGAGTCAAAAGCTAAACAGGCCCTGAAGTGTTTGGGAATTATTATTGTCTCTTTTAAGCACATATTTGCTTAAAGATGCACAAAAATACACACACAGCCCTGCTACCCTGTGAAAATGAGCTCTCAAAGAAGAATATGGCCTCCCAGCTCAGAGAGGATGCTCCATCCAGGGGACACAGGCATGGAAAATCCCAGCTGGTTGTTGCCTGCTGTGCCCTGTGCTTCCTGGGCTGCTGTGGCATCTGTAGTTGTGGTCCTGCAAGTTCTGGAGTTCTGGAAGAACTGGATCCCAGCACAGCCTGGGCAGGCACAGCTCAGCTGCTATAGGCTCAGAGGAAGCCCAGAACTCAGTGCCCCAGTTTCTTCCCCAGCAAAAAGGACCTCAAGCTCAACCCCCCAGATACAGCTTGTGTTTTCTACAGTTTGTTTTTGCATTGAAACACTCTCCTCTGGTATTAAACCTTTCACATTCTGGTCATAACTAAAACCACAAGCTGAATTCCCTGCTTGCACGCACGGGCTTCAGCTACAGCTTTATTCTGCATTTTGCAAAGCAAACAATTGCCATTTAAAAGCTGCATCTTCTATAGCATTAATCAGTGAGGCTGAGAGTCTTCTGGAGTTAATGGAAGCCATCTGATGTCCGTGCTAATTCCCAGGCTTTTTATTCTAGTTTCTATTTGGGCTGGGAGGCTGAGACAAGTAGATGAGTTTCTCAGTGGGACTGACCTGCTTGGGCTAGAAAACGTGGAAAAAAAGAATTTTTAACCAAGACCACTTTAGTTATTAACCTTGGGAAAGTTTTTGACTGGATCACAGCTATCTTAGGAAGATGTAAGGGTGACTTTTGTCTGGCCTCTGCTTTTTCTGTGGTGAGCCTGAGCCTTCTTGTGAAATGATTAATTTCTTGGTGACCACAGGGGCATCCGTTAAAGGAGTGCAAGTCTCAGAAAGGAAAAATCCACCCAGAAAATGGATGATTTTAAAGGAAGGGAGGTGATGAATGGAAGGAGGACTGCTTTGAGTAAATCCCCTTTAAATCTGGGCCCCGACAGTTCCCCTGGGATGGAAAGACTGTGCTGGGGTGAGTGTACAAGGAAGTGTCAGTGCCTTTGTGCAGGGCAGGACCAGCGCTCAAGCTTTGTGCTGCTGCCCCAACACAGCTTGAAGCAGCCTCCTGGGTCACTTGGGCAATTAGCCACTGCTGTTCAAATAGCCCTCTGTAGAGAGGGACTGTCAGACCACATCCTGGGCTGGTGTAAATCAGCCTCATTGCCCTGAAGGGAACAGTGTGGGGTTGGTTTCTAGCCGGGGTCTGACCCTCTCCTCTCTGCTCAGCCGCAGGGTCTGCGCCGCGGTGCTGCCCAGGGGGGCAGCTGCCCACACCGAGTCCCACATCCAGCCTGTCTACCAGCCCTACCTCACCACCTGCCAGGGCCACCGCCTCTGCAGCACCTACAGGTGAGGCCAGCAGCCAAGAGGGTCCCTGAGAGGGAACCAGATCCATCCCAGCCAGGCAGTGACCCATGGGGGAGTCCCCCCTCGATCCGCCGGGAAGGGGCTCTGAGCCCCTGGGTGAGCAGGGGTCTGACCCACTGGCACAGGAGAGGGATGGGGAGCTTGGGGCACCTTCCCAAACACCCATCTCACCCTGGTTTGGTGTTACAGGACCATCTACAGGGTTGCCTACCGACAGGCATCCAGGGAGCTGCCCCAGCCCATGGCCTCCTGCTGTCCTGGCTGGAGCAGAGCTAACAGCCACGCACTGGGATGCAACAGAGGTAAGAGAATGGCTGGTGCCAGCACTTGCCTGTCCCCCAGAACCTGCAGGCTGGGTAGCTCGGGTCCCTAGGGGAGCCCTGGCAGCCAGCTCTCTGATTTACTGGCACTCTGTTTGTCAGGCAGACTCTCCCTGTAGGATTTTTTTGGTGTCACAGCCACATGCAGTTCAGTTTCTGATTTATTTCCAGCTTTTCTCTGCTGTCTTGCAGGCCTTTTTCCTTTGGGATCATTTATTAACTTTATAGTTACCAAAGGATAAATAAACTGACTAAGTCCTTTCCATATAAATCAGCAGTAATGGAAGAGAAATGCTTTCAGGAGGCAGTTGTGATGTACAGCACAAAACAAATGCAAAACATCAGTAGCTAGTCAGTCCCCAGAGGAGCTCAGAGCACAGCACCAGGGGCTTCCCGGTGCCTGCTGCTGCCCATCAGCCCTTCTGCCTCACTGCTGTGCTGCCAGCAGGCACCTTGTCCCCTTTTCCAGGCTGGAAAGACCAAAGTCCTGTTTATCCCACCCATTCTGTGCCCTGTGCACCCTAATCAGCTCAGTCCCATGGCTCTGGTGCTGGTGCAGAGCATCCTGCCCTCAGGCTGGAGATGGGATGGGTTTTGCTCTGTGTTTGTGTGTACAAACAGCCCCAGTGGCAGGAGAGGGACCCCCAGAGCTGCCCAGTGAGACTGTGGCTGCCTTTGTTTCCACAGCTCTCTGCTGGGTGCCATGCCAGAACGGTGGGAGCTGCACCTTCCCTGGGAGATGTGCCTGCCTGCCTGGATGGACAGGGCCAGCCTGCCAGACAGGTACCAGCCATGCTGCTTTCCTCCAGGCTCCCTGCATTGAATCTGCCCCAATGCTGCCAGGAGAGCTGCTTCAGGGAGCAGAAGAGCTGCCATGGGGTTCTGGAGGTCCTCAGATTAACCCCTTCCTTGGTGGGGATGGGGACCAGCCCCGTGGCTCCTCACCAAGCCTTGGTGCAGACCTCAGAGGGGAACCAGTGGGTTTCTCCTCCACACACATCTACAGGTATTGCTCCAGGGCACTGGTGCCTGATGGTTTGGCCAGGAACAGAGGGGAAGCTCAGCTCCTAGGGAAGCTCTGACCTCCCTTTGACTGCATCGGTGCTCTCAGCCTGACTGCAGCCCTGGCACCCACATTTTCTTTCTTGCTGCTGCTGCTCTGCACTGGGTGAGCATGAGCAGGGGCTGTGCTTCCTGCAGAGCAGCTGTAACACTTATGGGGTTAGCTGGAGATTTTCCCAAGCTTTGTAAACTCTCGATGTAAACTAAGACACCCATTTGCTGCAGAGACTAAATCTGTAAACTGAAAATATCAAAGGGGGGGGGGGGGGGGGAAAGCAGCCTGATGCTCCTCGCCAGAGTGCAAGGAAATCAGGCGGCCTGGAGGGCAGCAGTGCTCTGCAGACCAGAACTCTGCCACAACGTTTCTCAGCTCTTCCACTCTCCTGTGAAGCAGAGGAGGAGTGTGTGGCACCAGCCCACACTGGGCCAGGCAGAGCTGAGCACATCACTGACAGCTCTGGCTCCAGAGCAGGGGGAGAAGGATTTTCCCAGTGCCTGAAACAGATTCACCCGGGCGTGGGAAGCGGTTCAGCTCATTTGGCTTTGTGGGAACAGCTTTAATAACTCCCCCGTGTGAGGAAGAGGTTACTGGGTTTTGTACACACTTGAAAGGCTGATAGCTCCTCACCACGGCTGGCTGAAACCAAAACCCTGGCCATAAATCCAGGATGAGAGCCTTGCACTGCCTGTGCCTGCCTGGCCAGAGCTGGGACATTTCTGACCACAGCTTCTGCTTCTGGCTCTTTAGTGGGGGGAGCAGGCAGAGGGCAGGGGGACAAAACCCCCTCGGGGTTAGCCCAGCTTTGCTCCAGATGGGTGGTGGTGGGTTTCATGCTCACACACCGTGGCACAGAGCACCCAGAGCTGTGTCAGGGGTCCCATCACATCCCCACCCTGCAGGAATCCCTATGGCTCTAGCAGGGGGAGCAGAACCCAGTGTGTGTGTGGGGGGGGGCTGAGCCCACCGTGCCCCTCACCTGGGCAAGCACCTCCTCATCCCACACCCCCCCCCTCGTCCTCACCAACCCACACTTGTGATTTCAGACGTGGATGAGTGTGCTGGCCCCAGCCACGGGTGTGCTCAGCTCTGCATCAACACCCCCGGGAGCTACCACTGTGCTTGCTGGGATGGCTTCAGCCTGGCTGCTGACACCAAGACGTGCCTGCCCCCGGTGCCAGCCCCCCCGCCAGAAACCTCCAGCCAAGCAGGTAACCTGTCCCCCTCCCAGGCTGCTGGGGGCCTTTGGTGAGAGCTGGGATTAACACTTGGTATCAGAGGGGGGGCTGGAGCAGGACTGGCAAGAGACAGGAGAGGGGACAACAGCCAGAACCTCGCAGCTTTGTTCCCTTCTACCACCCAAACAACCCCTCCATGCGCAAATCCAGCCTGCGAGGGGGAGAGAGCCCATCTGTGTGGTGGCCGGGATGCAGCCGTTTTCTCCATCATCATCATCATCATCCTTCCTGCAGGGCAAGTCTGGAGCTGCTGGGAGCCGTGGCGCCGCTGGTTGATGGCCCATTATTACTTTTGGTACGCGCTGTGACACTTCAAACTCGTACCGTGAGTAATAATGCGCTGCGGCCAGCACGGGCATCACCTGGGAAGCGCCTGGAGGAACAGGGAACCATCTGCAGGTGCCCCAAAAACGTTCACTCCCCCTGCAGGGCCCTCGGCAGGGAGGAGCCTTTGTGCCCACCACAGGACGGGGCAGAGCTGGGTGCTAACTAACCAGACACCACGGGTGGGAACTCCCGACCTTCACCAGACCTCTTATCCTTTAAGCATCACCCCACTGCCTGAAAAATTCCCTGCTTTGTTGCGGGTTCTCTGGCAGTAAGGAGAGGTTTGTGTGCCTTAGCTGCAGGACTAGATGGCAGTGGTTGCAGCAGGCCTGGGATCTGATGGATGCTCCAAGGGCTGGTCCCAGCAGGGCAGAGCCTGGGTGCTCCCTAGAAGGGGAGCAGAAGGCAGCAAGAGCGTGGTCTGAACCCTGCAGCCTCACCCCAGCACCTTCCACTTCACCTCTGAGCTTTTACTCCCTGACCTTTTCATGGCCACTTTTTTTCAGGTCCCCCAGGTGAAATGAAGGAAGAAATGAAAGACCTGAAGAGCAGAGTGGAAGCACTGGAGCAGGTGAGCTCTACCCTGCCCTGCTGCAGCTCAAAGGCTCTTTCAGACAGCTCCCACCCCAGCCCACCCTGTTTGCAGCCAGGGTTTCCCTCTGCCCCAGCTTTATTTTTAACACCAGCCTGGCCTCACACCACAGCAATCCCAGCTGTGCTCCTCTCTCAATCACAGCTCTGCTCCTCTCAGCAGCTCTCCCAGCCCTTTGAACACCACCAAGCCCTTCCAGCCAGCCCACAGGGTGGTCCTTGTGGCTGGGGAGGACACACTCACAGCTCTCCTTCTCCCTGCAGAAACTCCAGTTGGTGCTGGCTCCTTTCCACAACCTGATGCCATCTGTGCCCGAGGAGGTTGGCACAGACCCCATCAGTCGTCTGTCCCACTCCCTGCAGCAACTGGACAGAATCGACTCCCTGAGTGAGCAGATCTCCTTCCTGGAGGAGAGGCTGGAAACATGTAAGTGCCTGGAAAAAAAATAAGCAGGGCTGGAGTGTTTCACTGCCCCCACACTGACCACAGCAAGCAGATGTAGGCCAGTGAGATCAGTAACATATCTGCCACTATTAATTGATATCTCCCGCAAGCTCAGCAGCCTTTAATTAATAAAAGATGAACACAAACAGCCCAGCAGCTTTATTTCAAAGCTGTTTCTGTGTCTGCACCATCTGACTGCCCTTCTAGCAACTGAAAATCATAAGACTTGCATGTGGAAACATGGCTCTGGGGCAGAAGCAGAAGGAGCCCACTATGAACAGTAGGTCATGGCTTGCCATCAGCACCCTCACCAGCTGTGTTCCTTTCCTGTGCCTTTATAACTTAGTTTTTAGGAAAGAAACCTCCATTCTTTGGAAATTAACAGTCCAAAAAGTCAATCAGTAAAGTTTAGGGAGCGTGCAGAATGTGGCAGATTTACAAGCCTGGGAGTTTTTAGGCATTTCTTTTTGAAGTCTGCAGTCCAGGCCTTTGCCAAGCAGTGGACCAGAGCAGGTCTGCTAAGCAGCAATCTCTGAAGCAGAGGCATTGGTGAGAGCTGTCATGTGTGAAATGGCTGAAGGTAAGGGAGGGGTCTTTCCTGGTGTGCTCCCCCCACAACCCCAGAGAGCAAGGCAGGTCCCTCAGGTGTGTGTGCAAGGCTCAGCCTGGAGCACTGCAGCTTGACTTAGGACAGAGCACAAACCATAGGAACACTTTCTTTTGGTAGGCAGCTGGTTTCCTATTAATTCCAGTCAAACACACCCAGAAAATAAGCATGGTGCTCACCAGCACCATGGTGGGAGGGGTGGGAGTTCTTGGAAAGCCTGAGGGAAACTTTTTCAGGGCATGTCCAGTCCCAGTTCACTGCTTGCAGTAATGGTTTAGATATAAAAGGCTTCAAAGAATTTTTTTTAAGACAAAGCAGCTGCAAATAGACACTTAAAAACCATCTCAGAAAGGTGTAATCATAAGAACCACTGAGTGTTCCAGCAGGCTGAGCTGCCTAGTGGTGCCCCATACATATTATTAATGACAGCACAGGGGAATTTGGGCAGTATCACAAGGTAACATGGATTTATTCCAAGGATGACTCCGAAGCCCTGAAATTAACTTCTTCCAAGCCTGTGCCAGCAAGCAAGACTTTTTTTTTTTTTTTTTTCCCCCCCTCTCATGGTTCTGAAAGTCCCTGGAAGACACAAGACTGTCCTTTTGTACTCCAGGGCATCCTACAGAGGGTTATGTAGCCATCCACTGTGCCTGGTGAAGCCTTTCACAACCAAGTGTTGATACATCTCCACCCTTCAATTATCTGCCCACTGGGGATGTGATAATGACAAAAAAACCACATTTTCACTTCTTTAAAACACCACTGAAGGTATAAGGTTGGCTCTCTTTAAGCCATTACCATTTTATCCCCTTTTGATTCCCAGTTCAGTGCTGGCTGGCTGTGACCTGGCCAGTCAGCAGCTCTGGGGATTCCTAACATGTGGCTCGGGACACAGCCTGGGGGGGGACAGAGCCAGCCTGGGGGGCGACAGAGCCAGCCTGGGGGCGGGACAGAGCCAGCCTGGGGGGGGACAGAGCCAGCCTGGGGGGGGACAGAGCCAGCATGGGGGGGGGGACAGAGCCAGCCTGGGGGGGGCTGGCAAAAGGAAAGCAGCAAATGTGGGTGACGTTTACAGAGCCTGAGGTCAACCTCAGCCTTCTTAAGGAAGGAGTTAAAAAAAACAAACCCAGGCTAACAACATGGCTGGATTGTTGTTTCTTTTTTATCTTCTCAGGTTCCTGCAAGAATGAACTCTAGCTGAGCACACAAGGAGCTGGAGTAAGCCAAGTGCAACCGTAGCTCTTATCTGACTCTCCAGCCCTGGGTGAGGATGAAGCCACAGCATCTCCAGAAAGACACAGGGTAGCAGGAGAAGGCTGATTTCCTATCAGCACCTCCATCATTTTCTTTTCCAACTCACCTTATCAAAGATCATGCAGTTATTTCCAAACTGGACTCTGAGCCCTCAGCATCTCCCCCCCTTCCTGCTGGAGAGGCAGAAAATAAATGCCTTACCTCGTGCCACCAGTGCCTGGCTGGCTGTGCCAGAGAGATTGGCTGGATGGAAAGCTGTGTGGTGCTCACAGCTTTTACTTTGCATTACCCTGGGACGTCACCTCCCAGCAGAGCACAGACCTGGCCCAAGCTGCCTCCCCAGTGCTCCCTCTCCCTGCTCTCCTCCCAAGAAAAGCATGTTTGGATCCAGGGGATGGGTGCCACTGGTACCTGTAAAGGTTCTGCACTGACTGGGTAGGGGGTGCCCATCCCTGCAGCCTCTGTTCTGCTCTCTGGGACCAGTGTCCTTCCAAGGAGGGCTGAAGGTTGGGATTGTGTTTCACCAGTTCTTAGTATGGGAGCTGCCCACACTCCTCTCCTCCACCACCCCTGGGCCCTCCAGAGTGGGAAGCAGCTTTTACACAGACCCAAAGGCACAGTCTGGTTTTATTCCCTTTAATAGAAAACTCCAACACTCCCCTCAGCAGAGCAGACAGGGACAAACCTGTGCCACTCAGCAGTGCCACCAGGGCTGAGGCCAGGGAGGAAGGGACAGTCCTGCACTCCTGGACTGAGTTCTGGCACCCTCAGGTGTTTACACTGGCACCAGCTCAGCTGTTGGGGTGCCAGAACCAGCACCCACCCCCCAGCACTCTTTGCTCAAGCCCAAGGACCCAGCAGAGCAGCAGTGACCCACCTGGTAGGAGGCTTCCTTCCCTGCTCAGCTGGAGTGGAGCTGCAGGCAAGGGGGTGCCCCAAGGCTTGTACCAAAAATAAAGCTGCCTGCTGCAGTCACCCAGGCTCTGGGGTTGTTACTGCTTGGGAAGGTGCTAGCTCCAGGGCCCTGCTTTGAGACAGGCTCAAGTCCACATGGGCACCACCTTCCCCTGCCTTTCCAGGTGTTTCTCCTCCTAGTTGAGGCCAGGCTGGGGGTTGGTGTGAGGGTGGGGTGCAGAAACATGGCCCTTCTGCCTCTGGGACACAGGATAGGGACAAGGACCTGCCCTTCCCTTTCCACCCCCAAACCCCTCCAAGAAGGTCAGCACAGCTCCCTCCCCCAGCAGCCCTCCTCCCCCAGCTCCCACACAAGACCAGGAGTCACCTTTATTTAAATAACCAAAGCTGTAATTTTTTTTTAAATTTTTTTTTTTTAAGCACATAAACGACTCAACCCAATTAAAAGTGAACAGCAAACAACTGCACACAGAGGCACTGCTCCCTCATCCCAGGGAAGGGTGCTGCAGGAGTCACTCTGCAGATGTGGTTATCCCTCCACAGAGCCCTCCCAGGACCTTCCAGGGTTTAACCTCCATGACAGCCCTTTACCTGCCACTCCAAAGTGCTGGTTTGGTTCCCATCCTCCCACCCTGACCCATCCCACACGGGTCTGACCCCTGAGTCTGTACTGTAAGGCCCCTCTGATGAAGCCCCTGACCCCCACCAGCACCAGCTCAGCTCTCTGAAGAGCCAAGAGGCTCTCTGATGGCTCTTTGGGAATCCCCCACTCTTCCCAGGTGAGTTTTTAACCCCAAAACACCACACAACAGCAATTCCAACAACACAGCCTCAGACAGGCTGCAAAAGTCATCTCTGGTGGTTACCTGAGCAGCCCCAGGCAGCAAATTTCAAGGTTACAAACCCTGCACCATGAACAGGAGAACTAAAACCTCCCTGAACCTGGTAGAGGTGAAGGTCACCCCCTGGGACAGCGGCCATGCCCCAGCTTTGCTTTTCACAGAAGACATCAACACTTGCAGCTCTCAGAGAGAGACCCACGAGCTCTGCTGGTCCCTCAGCCCACAGCACAGCAGAAACCCTTCATCTGAAGGAGGGAAGGAGCCTCTTTGCCCCACGGGGAGAGCTGAAGCCTTCCTCACCCCATCCCAGCTGCAGCTCACCCACCCTGCAGCTCTGCAGGACTTCCACCAACCTCCCAGAGCAGCAGCTCCACTGCAAGCAGCAGAGACACGGGGGACAGGCACCATCTTTTGGCCAGTGCTGACCATGACAAGTGACAAACCCAGCACGACAGAGCCCTTTGAGCCTGCAGCAAGTCCTGGGGGCTGGCAGCACAGCTTCCCAACACCAGGGATGCTCTGAGCCAACCCAGGGGGGTCTCACACACAGCATCTACAGGGGTGCCACAAAGATGTCACACAGGAGGAGGGGTCTGCCCAGGACTCCTGACAGATCTGGGGAGGTTTTTAACTCAAGCTGCTGGCTCTGGAGGGTAGAAGAAAGCACGGGGCTTCGTTCAGCAGACGATCAAGTGGGGAGGCTGGTGAGCATCCAGCTAAACTCTGCCCAAATAACCTTCCCTCTTTCCTGCTGAACCCCTGGATGAGCAGGGGTACTGGTTCAGACAGGACAACCAAGCCCAAACAGACACTGCTGCCTGGCCCCACACATTTTCCTCTGCAGCAAAGCTGAGGTTTTGGCCCTGGGTGCTCTCTTGAGAAGGTCAAGACTTTGCTCAGGAGTCCCTGGGCAACCCAAAGCTCCAGCACAAGATGCTGCTGGGACCCAAGGGTGTCTCTCAGGGAGACAGACCCTGCCCTGGAGATCACCTGGCAGCTCCCCCATGAAGGGCAGAAGTGCTCTGGGCTGCCCAGGGTGGACACCACAGCCCCAGTGCTGCCCAAGAGCCAGAATCTGGAGTTTTCACCCAATTCTCAACCCTGTTTGAGCAGCACTAAGGTTGTGCTGCTAGGACCTGCTGCCTGCTGGTTCCCACCTGGGACAGCACAGGGCCAGAGCAGCATCAGCTGAGCCTGCAGGGACACAGGAGCAGGGACAGAGGCAGAGCCCAGGCTCCAGCCAGGTTTTCATTGTCACCTCACAGCAGCTGCCTGAGCTGGGGAACTCACCTCTCTGGTCACTGAGCCCTTTGGTAGCAGAAGTTTGATGCCTGAGAAATTCAGAAAAAGGAGACGTTTCATTGTGAGATAATGAGCCCATGGGAGAAATCCAGTCAGCAGGGAACCTCAGTATCTGCCAGTCCAGAGTGTTCCCTGAGTTAGAAGTCACTGCAGGGGAAGAAAAGTTCCTTCAGTATTTGGCAACAGACAGGTCCCTTCAGCCACCACCAGCCACAGGGTGACACCACTGTGAGAAGTGTTTAGGATGAGTCCTTTGCCTCGCTTGGACACGGGAGGTCTGACAGCTTGAAGAGAGTTTCCCTCATGGTGTGGTAACATCTGTCAGTGAGGTCAGAGACATCATCTGGTGTCAGGCCTTTGGTCTCTATTGGAGGCAGAACCTCAACCTTGATTTTGCCTGGGAAGAAGAGAAGAGCCCGTAGGGAACCAACATGTCACAGGATTCCTGTTCCCTGCCCCCCAGCACAGCCCACATTCCCACCCAACCACTCCAACCTCCCAGCCACCCAGACACAGAGCATGGCATGCATGCCCAAAAATGAGAGGTACTGCTCCAAACTGACTGCAAACCAACTTCCCACCCAGCATTTGTACTGACAGCTCAGCTCTGGTACCTCCAGCATCCCTGGCAGGGCTGCAGAGGGCTCCCTGTGCTGGCAGGGCAGGAGGCAGAGCAGGCTTGTTCCCCCCCAGGACTTGGTCTGTGCCAGTGATGAGAGGGAGAGGTAGTGTCCAATTTTTAATGAAAACATCCCTCACCATATTTAATTACTTTCTTTCCCTCAGTAAACCCAGTTGAGGCTTTGAAGTGATTCCATACATCTCCCAGACAGGGATCTCCTGGTCACCCTGGCTCTGCTTCCCTCTCACAGCCTCAGGAAGCAGATTTCCACCTGGGGTTGGATTCAACCCTGCCTCCAAGTGACTGAAAAGCCCCCTCAAGCCCTTTGGTACCTGATGTAAATAGACTCTTCTTTGGGTTATAGAAGCTGATGAAGGAGGAATACACCACGGGAATCACTGGGACCTTAGGGAAGAAGAGGCAAAAGGAATTATTTGCACTGCAGCAACTCAGTAGCAAATCTCCCCCAGCAGAGCTGACCTGGCCTGGTTCTCAGACATCCAGGGCACACACAGCCCCACAACAAGCAAGACCCTTCCAGACTTCCAAAGCCTGGGATCACCAGGAAACAAAAGGGAAACAACTCCCCAGCAGCTCAAGGCACAGGGGACACTCAAGGCACAGGTTATGGTTTAGCCACAGGGCAGCACTGGCTCTCTGGGCTCCTCATCCCAAGCCAGGCTTCAGAACTCAGGTATTTTCCGACCTGCAAACATCAGGGGCTGCCTGTTTGGACAAGTCCTGCTGTGCACAGGCACAAGTTACAACCAATTGCTTCAGACAGGCAGAGGCAGAGCCAGGAGGGCAGGCACAGAGACCTTATTTCTGTGCTGATAACACAGACAGCACCTACAGCCAGTGACTCAGGGAGGGTGTCAGAGGGAGGTGACACTTCCACTGTCACCCTTCCCTCCCAGCAGCTGCCAGTACAGCACAGGCTACACCCTGGGCTTGGCCTATTGAACACAGCCAGAAATTTGGCACCTCCTCCCTCCTCCAGGATCCCTGCTAGGACACCCCTTTTAGGGAAAGCAGTTCCCCCTCAGGCTTTGAGCAGCCCCAGCCCTGAGAAGCCAGGCAGAGCACAGGAAGGCAAGGCACCCATCTTCTCCCAGTCCCCAACACCCAGGAGCCATGCAGGGTGACAGTGTCCCCAGCAGCCAGCCACCCTCACCACCCCCCCTCCAGAAGCACCCCCAGAAGCATTCAGAGAGCAGGAGCCCAGAGCAGGTTACCTGTGCTTGGATTGCCAGGTGAAATGCTCCTTTCTTGAATGGCAGCAAATCCCCCGTGCAGTTCCTCGTGCCCTCTGGGTACACCCACACCTTCACCTGCACACAGGGAAGATAAGGCTCTGCTCCATCCAGCACCCACTTACAGTGCTCCTGTCCTGCTGCCTGAGAGCTGAGACAACACCAGGAGGTTTCCCCTTCCTTCCCCCAGCCCCAGGATGCCCAGCCCCGTGCCACCCTCCCAAGCACCACGGTGACACTCACGTTGTCAGCTGCCATCGTCTTGGCCACCTCTGCCATCACCATCTTGGCACTGTTGGTGCTCTTCCTGTTGATGAAGATGACACCCCCGAGGTACATGATGAGCCCCACAGTGCCAGCATACAGCAGCTCCTTCTTGCCCACCTGGACACAGTCATCTGGCAGGATCTCCATCAGCCCTAAGGTGATGGCAGAGGGTGAGATGCAGCAGCCACCCCCCTGCCCTCACCCAGGTGAGACAAGAGACACAACCCAAGGTGGGCAGAGGGACAGAGCAGTGCCTCGGGTCTCTGCTGTCACCAACAGAGCAGGAGGTGGCACTCAGCAGAATTACAGGGGCAGGGTGGCTGCAGGTCACAGCAAGACCTCAAGAGGCAGCTTGGCCAGAGGATGCCAGCAGGATTTTGCTGATGGTCAGAAAGAGAAATGCACCCTCCCACCCTCCATCCCTCCTCACCCATCATGTCCAGCATGCTCTGGTGGTTGGACACAATGATAGCAGGTCCTTCCACCTTGAAGTTCTCCAGTCCCTTTGTCTCAAACCTCAGGCCAAAGAAATACTTGAAGGTCTTGACCACATTTTTGATGATTCTGCAAAAGAGGAGAGCAGTCAGGAGGCAGCAGAGCAGGGAGGTGACAGGGGCTGCTACACCCAGGCTACCCAAGTGTCTGTCCCACACGGTCCTACGTGCTTGAGATGCTTCAGCTGCATGCTAAGCCTTGTCCATTCCCAGGGCAGGAATTTTACAGGAAGCCTGAGAGAAGCTGACTGTAACCCTGAGGCTGGCACAGCCAGATTTGCTGGTCCATGCTTTCCCCAAGCTGACAGAACCAACCCACAGCCAGGCTGACTTCTGGCTCTTCAGAGGAGGTGATTCCAGCCTAGCCCAGCTCCCAGGGCCTTGCAAACAGAGGGCAAACTGGAAGCCCTCCAAAATCCAGGCTGTTGGTTTCAGTGCTGGTTAAAGGACTTTTGCCAGTCCTGCTCACTTCATGCTGTTTGTTTTCCCCTGTTAGTCTGCTCCAGTGCTTCCCTTCTGCCATCAGCAGAGCCACACAAGTTGTTCAAACACTTCTCCTTGGAGCTGCCTCCACAGCCCTCACCCAAGCTCTGCCCCTTCTCCTTGCAGTGCTCAGAGATGCTGTGCAATGACCCAAACACAGGGTATTGTTACGCCCCTCCAGGAGTGCAAGAAAGGGGGAGAATGAAGGTGAGAAAGAAACACTGCTCTGGACAACACAAGGATGCAAACAGCCAGAGGGATGCTCCCCGGGCAGCTTGGCAGAGGTTTTGCCACCAGCAAAGCCACCTTCATGCAAAAGACCTTCCACTTGGCAGCTCAATTCCCAGGGGATCTACAAAAGCTCCCAGCTTTCTCCTCCTGCACCCCAGGGCTGGCAGGGGACAGCAGCAGCCCTGCCATGTCCCTGCTGAGCAGGTCCAGCCCCAGCTCACCAGCCCAGCCCCTGGGAGCAGAGCCCATCCCTGCCACCCCCAGGCAGGTGGAGCTGGGGACCCTCCAACTGGGCCAAAGGACACAGCCAGAAGCTGGCAGCACACCGGGGCTATTTTGGGCAGTGGAGCTGCCATTTGCCAGGACAGGAGACAGAGGAGCTTGCACATGGACAAAGGTCCCAGGAGCAGCCACCAGCTCTGCTCCCTCCCTTGGAAGAACTGAGCTGACTTCCAACAAGCACCCAGATGCCCTGCCCCAGGGCCCACAGGAAAACAGGATGGATCTTCCCTCCCTGCAGGAGGAGACAAAGGGATGCTGTCAGCCTTTCCCCTGAGACAAGGTCCATCCAGAGGGCTGAACAGCACCATCACTCTGGTGGTCACCTCACACCATCACTTCTGTCACCCACAGCAGGAGCTGAGCACCCAGACAGCATCTTACCCTGGTTTGGCAGCATCTGTTCTCTAAAACTGTCCCCATCCTTGCTGTCCACTCTTTCAGCCACGTGCCACCTCCTGGCTTGCTCCTCTGCACATGGAGTTCCAACCTCCATGAGGTGCCACCACCCTGGCAGTGACACTGGAGTTCAGGCCAGGCCAACACCCGCGGGTGACACAGTGAAGTGACAATGCAGCTATCAGTCCCCTGTCATCCAAATTTACTGCAAAGGTGAGAGCCACACCCAGGGAAAGGCCAGAGGGAGGTGCAGAAGCTGCAGAGCCCCAGGAACCCTTCACGGAGGCTCCAGGAGTGCAGCCCAGATGAAGAGATCAGGGGACAGGTGAGGAAAGGCAAGGTGACACAAACCAGTGAGGTCATGGTGGATTGCCACTGACCTAAATCCCACTTCTCCTCCCTTCTGACTGCCAACCAAAGAAGAGGTCACTGCTCTTGAAGTCACAGTGTTTGGTAGCTGCTGGGTTAGGCTGGTTACACATTACTCAACAGCAACCATCCAACTTCCTCCTGCCAGTAAGGAGCCAGGGTTCCCTTGCACAAGATGTGGCCTGAGCCACTGAAAGAGGCAAAGGGGCAGAGCTCAGAGCAAGCAGAGAAGACCAGGGTGGCTGGCAGACCTGCTGGGTTGGCCACGTCACTCACAAGGTTCAGCAGATGGGTCCTGCTCCCCTCCAACCCTGCAAGCTGCTCCTCTGCTGGTATCACTGATCCTGGCTTGGTGCAGTCACAGCTGCAGAGAACTGTAAATCTGATGCATTTGCTGCCAGATGCAAGGAGAGACCAGAAAAACGGTCCAGAAAATGGACCAGAAAAAAAAGCACGTGCTTGTTCTGTAGCAGCTTGAGCCTGAAATCCAGCAGCCCTGGCTTCACACGCTCTGCTCCACGGCCTGTGACAGAGGCCTTTTTAGGATCCTCTGATTTCCAAGTATTAATGAAGCATGCTCACCAGATTGGAAGCTCTTGGAAGAGGTTTCTCCTCTAGACAAACAGCTCTGTCTCTCTCAGACATGGAGGGCAATGACTTCCAAGTCACACCAGCCTGGCACTGGAGCCAGGAGCACAGCGAGGACGCAGCGTTCTGCACCAGGCAGTGACACTCCTACCACTGCCTGTCACCAGCATGTGTTCTGCTCCCAGCCCCTTCCCTGAGCTGGGATGAGCAGACTGGAGAAAATGTTGGAGAAATACGGAGCTCACTGGATCATCTCAACCTCCCAGGGGCTGGGATACATGACCAGGTTCATCAGCCAGTGCCAGTGCATGGAAATGACTGAGTTAAGTTACAGGAAGAGGGTGGTTCTGGTTAAATTCAGTTCTGAGTTTCAACATGAGGAGTTGTTGTTTCTAGAGAGTTCCCTTAACTTTACAAATTTGCAAAATTTTAGGGGTGGGGGGAAAAAAACCCAAACAAAACCATCTCCATAAGTGGTATTAAATTCTCCCAGTTGCAAAGCTGGTTGTGCACTGGAAAGCTGCTCCTGAGGAAACCATGAGAACCAAAGCTGAGGCCAGGCAGGAGATTGCAGAGCAGACATTGCCATTTCCATCACCTGGGGCCATGCTCCAGAGCAGCCCACGGGCTCGGGTGGGCAGGGCAGAGCCCAGAGCCAACCACAAACCAAAGTCCAGCTCCACCAGCTGAGACACTGCCCAACCTTTGATCCAAAAAGGATTATCGAGGCAACAAGGCTCCCCTGACACCTGGATGGTTGAGAGTGGGTCCAACACTGCTCATGAGAGAGCAGAGCAAGGAGCCCAAGTTCTCCTGTGCTGGCAGCAGAAGTTGTGGGGTTGGACTCCACCATCTTTCAAGGTCCCTTCCAACCCCTAACTTTGGTTCTGTGAGATGCCACCTCTGCTCTTACAAAGTCCCTTTGCCCAGACTGCTGGAGAAGAGCCCCAGCAGTTCTGTCAGAGGACACAACCCCCACCCTAGACACGCGTGGCCTGGGCTCCCCACGCCAAACACTTGCTGCCCTCCCGGCACAGGCAGGGAGGGGAAAACCCCTCCAAAAACCCCCTGCTGTCACACCGCTGTCCCCGAAACCTTGCCACCACCCCAACAACCCCCTCCTCCCCATCACGCGTGGGCACTGCCACCCATCCACCCCCCTCCATCAGCCACAGCGGGACTGCCGTCCCACACCTGCGGGAAAAGCGGTCACCGCCGTCCCCTCCCGAGTCCCCAGGCTGTGCCTGGGCCTGAAACCGATCTCTCCGGTTTGTCTGTCACCCTCCCTCCCCCTGGCCCCGCCATTCCCCCTCCTCCCCGTCCCCTCCAGCCCTGGGATCCCCCCGGGCTCTCCCTCACTCACTCACTTCATGTTCTTGACGGTGCGGCCGCCGTTGACGAGGATGCAAACCGGGGCCGTCATCGCCGAGCAGACGACGAAGAGAAAGTAATAAAACCCGACCCGAAGCACGAAGTTGACGGCGGGGCTGAGCTCCATCAGGAAATGGAGCAGCAGCAGCACCGCCGCGCCCCACAGCAACCACCCCAGCTCCATGGCCGCGATTCCCGGCTGGAGAAGGAAGGGAAAACGAGCAGGAAAAAAAAAAAAAAAAAAGAGGAGAAGCCTCTGCTGCTCCTTCTGCTCCTCCTCCTCCTGCCGCTGCCTCTGCTGCCGTCTCCGCGCCCTGCGCTGCCCCCGCCTTATGTGGGCGGTGCGGAGGGTCCGGTCCGGCCCGGCCCGCCCCGCTGCTCCCCTCCGACGGGGCGGGACCGGCCCGGCCCCTCAGCGACTCCCGCGAAGGCTTTGGAGTCACTTGATGGTTCTGTTTGGGCCTTCGCGGTGCGGTGTGAGGGCTTCAGCTGCTTTCGTGGTGCCGAGGTACTGAGAGGGGGGGGGGGTGTGGGGGTTTCTTTGGGACCCTCGTGGTGTGGTTGGGGGGGTTTGGGGTTTGCTCATGGTGCTCTGGGGGGGGGTTTGTTCCCTCATTGTGCAGATGGGGTCTCTGGAGGTCCTTCTTGGTGCTGTGTAGGGTCTTTGAGTCCCTCATAGTGTTTTATGGGGTGTTTAGGGGTCCTTTATGTTGCCACGTGGGGTCCCTCATAGTGCTTTATGGGGTCTTTGGGCGTCCTCCATGGTCCTCCATGGTGACATGTGGGGTCTTTGAGCCCCCTCATGACACAGTGTGAGGGTTCTGGGTGCCTTCTTGCCATTACCTAGAGGTTTTGGGTCACCACATGGTGCCAGGTTGGGGCTTTGGGTCCCTCCTGGACTGGTGTGGGGTCCTGGGGTCTGTCAAAAAAATTCACAAGGGACCCATGCTGACTTTGGTCAGTTGTGGGAACTCACAACTGAGCTGTGCTGACCTGCTGGTCCTGTCCCAGAACTCACAACTGAGCTGTGCTGACCTGCTGGTCAATTGTGAAAATTTGCAGCTGACCAAGGTCAGCACAGCTCAGTTGTGACTTTCTGTGACAGAACCCTACTTGCCAAGTCTCCCTGCCACTTTCTCACATTCTCAGAAGGTGCTTGGTACTGATTCTCCAGCACAATCATGCTGGGAGGGATGGAACTTCCCTCACTGGAGCTGGGGTTAGGTCAGGATGGGGCCCAGTGGCTTTGTGGGCATGAAGCTGCCCAGGGAGATGAAAGCTGGAACTGACACAAACTGTTTCATTGGCCTCAGCAGGTTTTGCAGTGCTTTTTATAGCAAAACCCCAGTCCTGTGGGTGGTTGGTGGCTTCACTGGGATGAGATGTGACCCTGGTGATGCAGCCCTGGTTCTCCTCTTGGCATCCGCAGCTTCACAGCTCCTGGGAAGCACAAGGAAAAGTGATGTCCCTTTCCAAATAACCCCTATTCCCTTAGCTCTCCCTAGACACAAGGGAGGCAGTGGTTGTTTCCAGATGAGCTGTCACCAAAATGGAGAGAGGGCTTTGCTGGATTTTCACTGCCCCTCAGCAGCGTTAAGGTCTGAAGCAGCAGACGAGCTCCTTCTCTCTGCTGGAGAGCTCAAGGCCAGCACTCCCTCCAGCTGCCAGGCAATGACATCTCAGAGCTGGTCTCATGACTCCTGCTAATGCCACAAAGAACCCTTATTGTGTTAGCATTTCCCCACAGCATTACATTAATCCCTTCGGCCTGCATCGTCCCGGCTGTTCAGAGAGCCCCGTTCCAGCACCACGCCAGCCAGCATATGTCTGGGAAGTCACTGAGACCTTTTCAGCTCAACATATGCTGGCCTGGAGCAATCCTGCATTTATCCTCGTGACTTTTGTTTCTGTTGACAGGGGAAGAAAGTCACTGGTGATCTGTCACCGGGGCATCACGCAAGCAGCTCCGCTCAACGCCGGCTGATGGTTGGAAAGGAGACTGTGAGTTCCAGCCTGGCTGTTGAACAGCAAACAGCACGAGCAGGCACCACGTGGAGGGGATGGATGGCAGCTGAGCCTTTGCTTCACGTGTGGCCTCCTGAAGGCTGCAGTTCCCTTCTCCCCACACCCCCCCAGCAGATCAGCAGGAGTGATGCAAACGCAACGCTTCCTATGAGACTGTGGCTCGGGGAAGGGGAGTGATTCCTGATGCCAGATGAGGAGCCAGACACGGGCCTGCCTGCTAGCAAGCTCAGAGCTGTCACACTGAGTTATTTCAGCAGCCAAGCAGTGAGTTCTGCTGCCAGATGACGACAGCCTCTGCATTAACATCACCACAAGAAGCTGCCCCATGGAGCAGGGCCCGGCAGCATAACCCAACAGTGACCACGTCAGCTCCCCTGAAACTCAGCTGCTTTGGGGCAGAGGCAAAGACAACCCCCTCCTAAGCTCCAGCAGCCAGAAGGAAACAGTTCCAAATTCTTTTATTTAAAAAGAAAAAAAAAGAAGAAGAAGAAAAAAAAAAGAAGTTTACTTGATTGCACTGCGTGTTTTTCGTATCTAAACTGACTGAATTTTTTAGATAAGTTGCATGTGTCCCCTGCAGGTTCTCTTGTTGAGTGGCGTCCAGGGCCACCATCAGGAGCAAGCACCCAGCAGACAGGCAGTTCTCTGCAGCAGGCACTGCCCTTTGCCCTTAGAGCAAGTACCTTGCAAAGCTGCCTTAAAAAACTACCTCAAAAAGGTAAAAGAGTGGTAACAGCAAAGTGGAACAGGAGGGTCCATGCAGCATCACTGATGGTGGGATTTCTGGGTCTGTGAAAAGTCATAAAGCTGATGGCATTACCCTCAGCCTTAGCTTTCTGATGACTTACAATAACCTGGCTGTGGTTTTTATCAGTTTATTGCTTCCTTTGGAAACGTGTGACCTCACTTCTGATGACTAGCTTCTGAGTGGAAAAAAAAATAGAGCCAGGGAGAATGTCTCCCACATGTGCAGGGAGAAGGGAAGGGGAGAAAGGAAGAGAAGGAGAGCACTCAGCAGGGTAAGAGGGAAGGAGATTTATCCCTCACCTGGCATAAGCTGTAGGAAAGTGGGAAGCTGGGGGGCTGGATGCTCAGTGAAAGCCCCCCGGGAGGTGCAGCTGTGCCAAAGGGGGGGTTGGGTCCCTCTGCAGAGCAGAGTCTTGCTCCCTGCACTCATCTGCCCTTGACTTCCCACCGAGCCTTTGGCAGCTCCACCCAGCTCCCTGCTTCTCTTTGCCTCCTGCCAGGGGACATATGTTGAAAGCAGCAGCTGGCTTTGGTGACATTAAAAGCAGGGGGAGGAGGAAATGACCAGCCCAGCTTCGTCCTTGGCCGTGTCCTGGCATGCATATGTGTGGCTTGTGAGCCCTCCCAGGAAGGACTGGTACTGTGGGCAACATGAACCCTGTGGGTTGCTCAAGCTCCTAGACACTGATCCTTGCAGCAAAGCAGCCTCAATTGTCAAGGACTTGGGGACAGCAAGGTGATCCACACATCTGAGTCCTTCCAGACTTCTGTCCCTCCATCCATCCATCCATCCATCCTCTTGCTCTTTACCTGTCTCAGCTAGCAGCTGGCTTTGTGAGATGTCTCAGAGCTTGGTGTCACAGAGTCACCAGCTCAGGGCACAGGAAACAGCACAGCAGCACAACACAGATGCTACAGCTTGCTGCCACACAGGCTGAGGTACAGGCTGAGAACCTTGCATCAGCAAGCAAGGCTGCCCTGAGGACTCACACCTATAGGGTGGCACCACTGAAATCTTCTGAAAGTGCTGCTTTGGCAAAGACTGAGCCAAAGACTGAGTCTGGGCTGAGCTCTGCTGGATCTGCTGCTGTGCAGAGCTGCTTGGTGAGGTCAGGGGGTGGCCAAGAGCAGTGTGTGCAAAGGATGTGGCTGAATCCTATTTCCATCTCACTCGTTTCAGCCTAAAAAGGCAGCAAAGCCTTCCCACTCCTCCTCGTGTGGAAGGACAGAGCTTCAGATGGGTCCCAAGCTGCTGCCTTGGCTGCCCCATGGCCACATTGCCTTGAGTGCCTGTAAGCAGCAACACGTCAGTGCTCTCCTGACAGCAGAGCAAACACTTGGGGAGGAATGGGGCTGTTGACTCAGCGTGGGTTGAATGTGAGTGCTGCAGTTCCCCCCCCCCCCAGGACTGCAAAGTGACAGGGTTGCACAAAAAAACAAAAGCATGAGATTGCTAAAGTGCCCCAGTGCTGGGGTTCTGTGTGCTCAGCCTTCACTGGTCACTGGAAAGAGAAAGAGCATGATGGAGCCTGGGAACAAAAGAGAAACATTGCAAAAGTATATTAAATAAATCAGAGTCTACCTTCCTGTAACCTTTACTCCCTTACAAATAACTCTTGAGGAAGTAGCTGTGTTATCTGCTCAGGTGTTGGCTCCAGCCAGCTGGGGATTGATGGTCCAGTTCCTCAGGGTCCTGAGCACTTTGCAGGTTTCAGGCCCCGTGGATCCCAGCCAGCCCAGTAGAAAACATCCCTGCACCCAGTATGTGCCCTGGGACACCCAGCCCTGCCCCTCCTGACACACCTGAACCCTCAGTTCTTACAGCCCTGCTTTCCCTGAGCTTGTCTTCCCTCTGCCTTGAAAAACTGAACCAATTATTTCAGTCCACATAAGGAACAAGGCTGACAGGGCACGCTGCTGATCTGCATGAGGAACACCACACAAACAGCCCATTGAGTCCCCGGGCACTGCCCCTTTGGCTCTCCCTGAAACCACTGTTTGCAGAGTCACTGCACCATCAGTCAAGGATTACTGCTGGCACTTACACCCCACCGTGTCCCCCAGCACTGCTTTGGTTTGCTTTGGTTTGGTTTTTCTCCTGGCAGACTGTGCCAGAAAGAGGAGACAGCAAAAATGTAAAGCTGCAAGGACTGGCTGAGTATTTGTGTGTGTAGAGAGGCTGGAAACCCCCCTGCACCTCCTGTTCTGGGGGGGACATTGCAAGATCTGTCCCCTGCAAGGCTCTGAGGGTGCCCAGCACAGGACACAGCCCTGGGAGCAGCATCAGGGCTGGCTGAGGAACTGGAGCTCCTCGGAGCCCAAGGCTGGAAAACTGGATTTACTTCCCTGCCCCCCCCCACACACACACTCCACAGTTGCTGTAGGATTAGGAATTTCCCCAAATGTGATGTGTAAATAAAGGAAACCAAACTGTTTCTGATGAATTTGGTGGTGGTAGAAGAAGCTGAGTGGTTGAAGAGGGAAAGCAAAGCCATTAGCCAAGGGCTTCTCCTCATGGGCAACCTGGGCCTGAGAGGGGCTTCCTGTGTCTCCCCCATCAGAGCCTCTTATCTCAGGGAGCCACCAGCAAGGATCAGCACTTGTCCCATCTGGGCTGGATTCAGGTGCTGAGCTCTCCAGGTGTGTTTTTCAGGGCTGTGACTGTCAGGAGCTTACCCCCAGCCTGTGTCTGGGAGCACCTGCAGGATGCAGCCTGCTTTGGAGACAGCAGGTTCATCCCTTCCTCTCCTGCTCCTTTTCCTCCTTTTGCCATGGCTATGTAGCTGTAATTACAGGAAAGATCCCACTTCCCTAGGGACCTGCAGTAATTACCACCACGCTGTGTTCCCTGAGAGCTGGAGCTGTGGGAAGGCTTTGGGAATTGAGGTGGGATGTGCCCCGGCAAGGAAAGGAAAGCTGATCTGCACTGGGATCTCCATCCTCCCCTCCAAAAGGCCTTGGAGCATCCCTTGGGAGCATCCCTTGATCTCTGCTGGGTGCAGGCTGTTGGCAGCAGCCATGCTCTCTTCCCATGGCCCTGCTGAGCTGTCAGACCTGCTGGCACCCTGGGGCTGAGCAGCGACCCCAGGGCTTTTGGGCTGAGTCCACAAGTCCACCCATCAGCTCAGGTTCTGCTCCTCAAGCTGAGCTCAGCCCACATGGGAGCCCACAGAACCCCCACAGCCCCAGCTTGCCCGGGGGCCACTGCTTCCTCTGCCTGCAGCAGTCCCCACCCCAGCTCTTTGAAGGGGATCCTGCCCACATCTCCAACCCCCTTCTCCAGCTCCCGGGGGAAAAGTGGGCTCCAGCAGCAGCTGGGGCCGAGCAGAGGAGCTGCTGGGAGCAGCCAAACGGGTGTTACCAGCAAGGAGCAATGGAAATGTACTGGCAGTGCTGGGCAGGGCGGGAGGGAGGGGTGCAGCCTGGGTGCTTTGAGCACAAAGACCATTTCTCTCGCAAACAACTCCAGTCTTGCCACAGGAATGAGCTCCAGGTCTTGCCTCCAGTGGCAGCAACACAGGCCAAGCCAGCAGGCAGGAGCTGAGCTGAGGTCCAGTGCACTGCTGCCAGAACTGGAACCAGGACCCAGTGCTTTGGGCATGTGAAACCAGTACCCAGCTCATCCTGGGGTTACCTTCCTGTGTGGGAAGAGAGAGTCTGGGTGGTTTGGAGTGCTGGGGTACCTGGAATTGGATGCCACTAACTCCCCAGCCAGTCAGTCCCTTGTCATTGCACAGCTTGGCAGGAGCTGTCTGCGTGTTGCAATCAGCTCAGGATCTCCTCCAAGTGCCAGAGTCCAGCACATGGTGAATTCTTTACCTGGCAGACATCCCTGGCCACTGGAAATGAAACATACCCACCTCAGCAGACTGAAATCCACCCAGGGAATATGTCTCCATGAAACAAACAGCTTCTCTCTCTGTTTCCTCTGCTATTGATTAATGCCTCTTAATGACTCCAGCTAAAAAAAAAAAAAAATTAAAAAATCTTGTAGTTGCTGCCTGTCACAGATCAATGGAGCAGCCTTAGCAAGAGATAGAGAGGCAAACTCTCCCAGGTGAGTTCTCTGCAAAACCCGACTCTGGGATCAGCACCACCAGCTGCTCAGTCAATAGTTCATCATGACCTCTCCCTCTTCCTTGGTTTTTTTCCCCCTTGAGCTAGCTGGGCAGCAAAGGCTGCTCCAAGCTTTTGCAAGGACTCCTATATCTCTGCTGATTGATCTGATATGTCAAGAATAAAGGGGCCTCTTAAGCCAGCTGTCTGCACTGGGAAGAACTCAAGTGGCTGAGCAGATAGGGTCAGCCCCTCATCAATTCCTGGATGCCCAGGATCCTGCTCACATGGCACAGGAATCCTGTGCAGGAGCAGAGCATGGGAAGCACAGGACCTTGTGTTCAGCTGGTGATGGCCTCTGGGCTGTGGCTAGGTTAGAGGATGCTGAGAGGCAGAATTTTAACTCAGGACTTGGGCACCAGCTTTGGGCTCTTCCCCATCAGTACTGAACAAGTGGGAAGGGGTCACTGAGTGATGACAAACCCAGTCCCACTTCTCCCCAGAGCTTCCCCATCCAGCTGCCTCTGCTCCTGGAGCTTTTCCATGAGTCCATCACCAAGCCCTGTCCCTCTTGGCTCCTTTTTTGTGATCCCTGCTTGTTTCTCCTATTTCCCTTTCTCTGGAGATGGTTCTTCTCAGCGTGTGGGCTGGAGAAGGAGTCTCTTTGCTGCTCCCCTCCTTCCCACCTCACACACAGCACACGAGGTCCAGCAGTGCCCCAGGTACAGACCCTGCATGAGGGTCCTGGGAAGAGCTGAGGGGAAATCCCCCCTCCTGTGCTCACCCCCCCTGCACACCTCTATCTCCTCTCTGGCTGCCTCAGCCCTATCCCTGCTTCCAAGGAGCAGCCCCACAGCCTAACTTGACTTTGGGAGCCAAATGCCCAGGGAGAAAGCTGTGTCCTGGCTCCTGTGGCAAGAGGAGGGCTCTGGTTCAGGGAGAGGAGCTGTGTGGAGGGTCTTGGAGCTGGCAGGGGCTGAGTGCAGGCACTGCCAAGGGAGGAATCCCCTGGGTTGTGCCTCCTAGGGAGCTGTGGGGATGAGCAACTCCATAACCCGCTAAGCCTGTGCAAGGGATCTGCTTCTTCAGCCTCCATACTCCTTTGCAAGCTCCTTTTCCTCCTCAGCTGGGAAGAGCCCAAAGCTGGCACATGACAGAAATCCTAATGAGAGCAGCTCCACTTCCAGAACTGCTGGGCTGGCAGAGTCACAGAGCTCTGGCCACAGCCACCACCCTTTGCCTTTCACTCTGGTGCTGCCTGCATCCTCTCCCACCCCATGGTTCAGGGCTGGGGCTCTCAGCAAGGGATCAGAGCATCCCTGGGATGTCCCATCCCCAAGGAGCTCTGTGGGGGCTGCACACCTGGCAGCCCCAGCTTTCACCCACCTCCCCCCCCTTAATTTTGTAGTGCTTAATTAGGAGTAGCAGGGATTTGGAGAGGAAGTGGAGGGGGTGAGCGTGGGACAGACTGGAGGGAAGATTGTGCTGGGGGTGGCAGGGCTGTCAAGCCAGAAACACAGGAGCTGATTAGCATTTCTAATTATAATCACTGCACTCAGCCCCAGCAGGGCTTGGCAGGCAGAGGCAGCTGCTGGCTGGGTGTGGAGTCAGCTGTGGGTGATCCACCTCAAAATCCTTAAAGGATGCAGAGAAAAGAGCATTAGAGCCTGGATCCATCATCTCCTGAGCTGCAGCAGTGTCTGGGAACCCTCAAGTGCCAGCACAGCCCCTGGATTCCTGGCCAGGAGGCTGATCCTGATGGCACCACATGGAGAGGGGAGGGGGTGAGCATGGGATCCCTCTTTTGGTGCTGAGTCCTGCACCCTGGTCCTCTGGGCACTGTGGGTGATGGTACCAGGCCATGATCCCCACAGCTGATGTCCCACCCAAATGAAGGTGGGTGGCAGTGGGTGCTGTGGAGGGGGTGGGTAGGTGGGAGGGAGGAGGTCAGGGCTGCTCTGTATTTTGCTGTTAGCACTGGCTGGCAGGGGAATTTACTCAGCATGGAATAACATCCTCCTGTCGTTGGGTAAATATTCCAGGCCAGCAAATGCCCAGCACAGGGCTGTTCTTGTGTCCCCAGGGCACTGTGCTCTTGGGGATGTGCCCACAGAGCCACCACATGGCAGAGAAGTGGTCAGAGGAGATCCTGCTGCACACCACGGGTTCAGCAGAGATCAGCCAGGCTTTCCTGGGCTGAGAGCTGGGTGAAATTAAAGTGACTTAATCAAGGGAAAAATCCCCAGGGAGGAGATCAGCCTCGGCTGCTTTCAGCATCTCCTGGATGCTGACAGCTCCTGGGGATCCACCCTCTCCCTTTCCATGCTCCACGGAGCATCTCTGGGTGCCTCCTGCTGCTTAGGGCCTGACTTGGGAGTGCTGGGGGATTTTTGGAGAGGGGAAAGACCCCTTCCTTGCAGAGGGTCAGCCCGGGCTGGCGGAGCAGGGCAGCAACATGAACATCTCCAGTGCCAAGGCCTCTGGGTGCCAGGGAGACAAAGACCAAGGGGAGAAGTCCTACTGCCCTTGCACGTTCAGTGTAGGATTTAATCACACCTGCAGAATTTTTATTACTCTTTTGATTGGATTAATTAATCATTCAGTGGTAACTGCTCATTAGGCATTCAACGATCAATAATAATCACTTAATTACTCGGCGTGTTACAGCTCGGGAAGGTCTGCTCATTCCTAATTGGATTCTCTGGACAATCCAGCCCTGGATCTTGCAGGGATCTGAGGCATTTCAAACCTCTCTCAGCCCAGGCGTGTTGTTTCCCATCTCTGATGGGGGGCTCATTGCTAAGGAAGGCTCAGGTGGGTGTGGAAATCACCATCTTGGGGCTGGAAGGGAAATAAGGAATGAATTAGGAATTAGGAATTCATGGTTGAGTAGAGGAGCTGTTTCCCTGTCACTGCAAACCATGTCACAGCACCCAGACCTTCCTCATCCATCCTCCCAGCTACCCAGCAATGCATTTTCTTGTCCCTCCTGTTTTCCAGATTACCAAACCTATTGTATAAAAAAAAAAAAAAGAAAAAAAAGAACCACCACAGAACACAACCAAACAAAATCACAGAAGCTCTTTTTTTTTTTAAACTGGGCTAATTAAAACTAAAAATAAGCTCCAGAGAACCATTCTGGCTTCAGCAGGGTGTAAAAACCTGCATGAACATGAGCTGCAGGCAGCTGAGGGATGTTACTGAAACACCACGGGCTGGGGCTGCTGGGTTGGCTTCACCCGGTGGGGAGCTCCTCTGTGTGAACAGAAGGCAGGATTTGGGGTGTTCTGCTTCAGATTTGTCATTCTGCTCTTTATTTATCACTGCTGAGCAGGTGAGGCCAGCACAGGCTTTTGGTATTTGGTCCCTGTGCCCCCTGAGCTTGACACCCAGGAGGAACCTCTGGGTCTGGAGCCACCATAGAATCATAGAACTGGCTGGGTTGGAAGGGACCTCAGAGCTCATCAAGTCCAACCCTTGATCCACTCCCCCCGTGGTTCCCAGCCCATGGCACTCAGTGCCACATCCAGGCTCTTTGGAAAGATCTCCAGACACGGAGAATCCACTCCTTCCCTGGGCAGCCCATTCCAATGCCTGATCACCCTCTCCAGAAAGAAATTCTTTCTCATCTCCAACCTAAACCTCCCCTGGCACAACTTGAGACCCTGCCCTCTTGTCTTGCTGAGAGTTGCCTGGGAAAAGAGCCCAACCCCCCCCCGGCTCCAACCTCCTTTCAGAGAGTTGCAGAGAGTGATGAGGTCTCCACCAGCTTCTTTTTGGCTCATTTTCAGCCGAATTCAAGTGGTAAGGATCAATCGGAACCATGAAAAGGGGACAGACAAATTAATTATCTGAAGAGGTGCTAACAGCGCGAGAGAAATCACCTGAACAATGGCCTCACAACTCACCCTCCCAGACCATTTCCCATCCTATTTTTTACCTCCCTGGCCCCCTTGCCTGCACACTCTGCACCTCCCTGCTTCAGAGCCTGTCCCTGCCCGACACAAAGCAGCCCCTGCCTTGCCTTGAGGTTTCCCTGCCCAGACCCAGTGCAAACAGGGGGGACAGACACGGGTGCTGCTCGGGTTCAGGACTCAGGTGGGAAACAGCGAGGAGGGAAAGGAGCAGGGTGCTGGGCTGGTTCCACCTCGGGAGGGGGAGATGCAGCCCCCAGGTGATGCTCGTACCAGCTGCAGACCAAGGGGGCTCTTCCAGGGTGTCACCTGAAACAGCTTTAATTAAACCCGAGCTGGGGCAAGTGCTGGGGGAGGGGGGAAATCAGCATCTCCATGAATTCCCCTCATCGACAGCCCAGGGACAGCACAGCCCCAGGGTCCTACCCACAGCCCCGGGGTTAGGAGAGCTTGCGTGGGACCCCCGGGTTGTGGGGTGAGACTGAGAGTAGAAGCCCCTCGTGGGATCCCCGGGTAGGTAAGACAGACCCTCGAGTAGGCTTCTCGGGCGGGTGGGATCCCCGGGCGGTGGGGAGGGACCTCATCTGGGATCCCGAGCTGGGGAGCCCTCGGGTTGGGTTGACCCAGGACGGGTGGGACTATGAGGATGAGGATGGGGATGGGTGGGGGCTGACGCCGAGGGGCCGAGCCGAGCCGCCGTCCCCCGCCTCCCCCGGCTACTGCGGAGCTGCGTGCGCCGAACCGGGCGGAGCCGCGCTGAGCCCCGCCGGGCCGGGCCGGGCTGGGTTAGCTGCGGCGGAGCGAGGGGGGGGTTGAAGCTCAGCCCCCGCCCACCCGGGCTCCCCCGCGGGGCTTCCCCCCGGCCCCCGGGGGTCGCGGCCATCCCGGCCATGCCTCCCGGAGCCTGAGGCCCGCGGCCGCGGGGCACCCGCAGCATGCGGAGGATCCGGCGCTTGGTCCATCTGGTGCTGTTCTGCCCCTTCCCCAAGGGCCTGCAGGTACCGGGGGATGCGCTGCGCCGGGGAGGGACCCACCGGGCTGGGGGATCCCCGGTTCCGCGTCCCGGTATCGGCCCCGCACAAAGGGACGCGCGGAGCCGCCCTCCCCCCGCTTGCCGGGGCAAGGGGATGGGGGGCTTGGACCGGCACCGGGAGGGCTGGAGCGGCACCAGGGGGATCTGGATCGGCCCCGGGAGCTGCGGGCTGTTGTATAAAGCCATCACCGTGCTCCGCGGTGCTGGGGGGGCCGCCCCGGCAGGGAAGCTCCAGGGCAGCCCCATCCATCAGCCCGCAGCGGTGGATGGAGAAGCTGCTGCAGCAGGGCAGGGATGAGTCCTGCCATCGCTTCCTTGCTTTTTTTTTCCTTCTTTTTTTTTTTTCCCTCCTCTTCCCATCCCTGAGCTGCTGGGTGGGGACTGGGGTCGGACTGGACACGCAGTGATGGGGTGGGGGATGCTGCGATGGGGCCAGGGATGCTGACCTGGGTGGTTTCTCTGCAGCCTTTGAATGAGAAAACCGGACTCTGGTTAAGGTCTTGGGCCAGAAAGGTTATCCCAGCAGAGGGTATCTGGTGGGCAGAGGTTGCTGGAGGGGGTGGGTGCAGATCTGGGACTCCCTGGGTGATGGGAGCATGGCTCTGTGCATCCCCAGGGCAGCTGGATGGGTGCTGCAGCTCTGCTCCCAGGGGAGAGGTGCCCGTGGGTGCTGAGCCACCCCTGCAGCCTGATCTACCCAGACAAAAGGCCTGAGGAGCAGTTGTGTGGGGCTGTGGCAGTGGGCAGAGTGTCCCTGGTGTGGTCCCACCTTGAAACAACCCCTGTGTTCCCAGGGAACTGCACAGAAACAGGGGAGATGGAGCAGGGTTTTGTGGTACTGGGTCCATTTTGCCTTTGCGGGCCCAAAGTCACTCCCAGGTCCCCCAGGGTCACCCTAAAACTGACATCAGGCAAGGGTAACACCCTTTGGTGCAGGCTGCTGGCCAAGGCAGCAGGGAAACCCCCACAGCTTGAGACTCATCCCCCAGAGGAGATCTTAGCATCAGCAATAGATCCAAAATAATAGCAGTGGAACCTCTCCTTGCAAGGCATCCCCCACCTTCATGTCTCTGTCCCCCTTTTTTGGGGGGATGATGATGACACCAGTGCTCCCTGTACCATGCTTAGGTCACACTCCTGCCCCTGGGAACGTGATGGATTCTGGGTCTGAATAAGCAAAAAAAGACATTTTGGCCATTCCAGGGCTTTGCTGCCCCGAGATGTGTCTCTAGTCCATAGAAAGGGCCCCTTTGCTGGAGACAGGGGGCCTGAGGGGTCACATAGCCACCTCTGGGAGGTTGTGGGGGGGCTGCAGGGCTGGCAGGCTCTCAGTGGCTGCAGTGGGGTGTGTCTGGTGGTCAGGTCCTTGTTAAGAGGCATTCAAGAGTGATGCCAAGGAGAGAGAAGGGTTTGGAGGTGGCTGGTGGCCAAAGGGCTCTCTTGGCTTGGCATGAAGCAGGAATGATCTATAGGAACTGGGGGGGAATGGGGTGTTTAATGCAAAGATTAATTCCCTGCCCATCGGAACCACTGGGGATCTGCACAGTGTTATATGGGTCAGGAAAACAGCCCAGGCTGCAGGGAGGCCAGATGGCAGCAGCTCTGCAGTGAGAGGGTCAGAGGGGAAGAAAAGAAGATGGGGAAAGGAAAAATCACACTGTGAGCCTCCCAGACCTCTGCAGGGAGCTTTATCCATGCACTTCCAGGCTCCTGACTCTCCCACTCCCACATAGGAGCTGATGGCAGCAGCTTCCTGAGCCCCTGGGGCTTTGCAGAGTGGGGGTTCTGCTGAGAAGGGAACCCCCAGGCAGGAGCAGAGCTTCTCCCAGCTTCATGGGGATCTCCAGAGTTCCTGCTCTGCCAGGAGAGGGGCTGTACCTGGACACAGCTCCTGGGCAGAGGGGGATGCACAGCAGCCCCCTCCTCACAGCCCAGCTCTATAATCTTGCTTTTAGGGAATTTTAAGTGACCTACTTGCAGCAGGAGTTGCATAATAGATTGGTAAATATATATATATATATATTTTATAAAAGGCTGGAGGTTTCACCAAGGCTCGGGGTGGTTTGTATAGAAGAAGCCACCCTTCTCCAGGCACTGCTGAGCCATGCAGAGCCCCAGCCTTCAGCAGAGTTTTTCTTTTCCTTCCAGAGTCGCCTCCCAGGCATCAAGGTGAAATACCTGCTGGTGGTGTGGCTGGGCATCTTCGTGGGCAGCTGGGTGGCATACATGCATTATTCCTCCTACTCCGAGCTCTGCCGTGGCCACGTCTGCCAGATGATCATTGTGAGTGGTGGGGACAGGGTGCTGGGGCTGGGGGACCCCCATTTCCATCCCCTCTGCTGTGGGACCCCCATTTCCATCCCCTCTGAGGTGCTTTGCAGCATCTGAGGAGCCCTCCTGGCAGCTGCTTCCCTGGCATCATGTGGAGCTGAGGGTGGGAGAGGTGACCTTCTGCCAGAGCCATGGTGAGACAATTTAATGAGGTGTTGGAGGGAAGCAGGGCAGATGTGGGCAGATTAATGGCTGTGGAGATGAAGTTGCAATGTCAGGGCAGTGAGGAGGAGCTGGGAGAGCAGCATGAGCATCCCCTGAGCTCTGCAGAGGCAGGGGAAAAAAGGAGAGCAGCCCATCCCTGGGTACCTCTCTGTAACTGCTGGTGAGGGGAGCTGCCCTGCTCTAAAAAAAAGCCCCAAGCTGCCCAGGGAGCAGGGAGCTTGGCTTGCTGGGCTTTGTCCCCACAGCATCCCTGGGGGTGGCAGCCGGCGTGGCCCCCCTGGGACCGCTGTGTGTGTCCCTGGCAGGGGAGAAGGTCCCCAGGGGAGGAGGGGGAGGCCAGGCTCTGGCTGCAAACACCTCGTTCATCAATCCTTCAGCAGGGAAGGGAGGCAGGAATTGCCATAACAACAGCCAGGATTGTTTAATTTGATTTTCTGCATGACTCTGAACATGGGGTCTCAGGCACCAATTCCTGCTCTGAACTCGGGGTTTAGGATGCTGTTGTCTCTGGCTTGTGAGCCCTGCCAGCAGGTCCAAGGGTTAATTCCCATCCAGAATTTTTTTGGAGGGGTTGGGGGGAAAGATTGAGAAGATGCAGAGAATCCCTGCAGCTCTCATTTCCAGCTTGGAATCGTGCCCAGGAGTGAATCCCCTATGGAGTGATTCCAACATCCCCAGGGTGATGTTGGGGTGGGGACCCCAAGCAGCCCCTCTGTCCTCCAGAACCTCAAAAATCCCAAGAAAGAAAGAAATGGTTGGCAACTGGAGATTTCTTGCCTCCAGACAGCCTGCCTGGCTCTGCAGTCAGATCTGCTTCTTCCAAGCAGTGTTTTTCTCCAGTGTAAGAGACCTGCATGAACTGGGAGGGAACAGGGATGTGGTGGCATTGATGGTGTTCTCAGGGACACCGAGCATCCCACTTGGAAAACCCAAAGTGACCTCCCCAGCCCTGCTGCAGGAATTTGGGGGTGAGGGGTTTGGACCCAGCAGGTGATGGGCTTGGGGCTGATGGCAGCAGAGGAGGCTTGAACCCCCCAGCTCATGTGTCTGGGGTGCCCCAGATCACAAGCTGTGGGGTTGAGCCTGGTTCTGTTGGATTTCTTTGGGTGAAGAAGGAGCTGCCCCCACTGAGCTCCTCTCTCTGTCCTCCCCTCCCCAGTGTGACCAGTACAAGAAAGGAATAATTTCTGGCTCTACTTGCAAAGACCTGTGTGAGGAGCACAGCCTTCTCTTCCAGCACTGCCTCTCCTCCTCTCCCACCCAGCAGGTAGGTCTGGGGAAACACAGGGGGGGTGCAAGCACCAAACCCAGGAAATGTCCTTTTCCATCCCCCCACCTGTCTGCTCCTCACCCCATCCCCGTTTCCTGTCCTGAACCAAACCAGAACCCAGTTCTGAGCTCTGGCTGTGGTTTTTCTTCTCTACACTGTATCCCCTCTCCTTTGCTGCAGGTTTATGGTGGGCTCTGGAGGGAGAGGGAAGTGATCATCAAATGTGGCATCGAAGAAGCCCTGAAGGCAGAGAGCCACCCAGACTCGGGGCCCAGGAGGGACGTGGTTCTCTTTGACAAACCAACACGAGGGACTTCGATGGATGAGTTCAAGGAGATGCTCCTGAACTTCCTGAAGGTCAGTGCTGGGGGTTCCTATGGGAGCTCCTGGACCTGGGATGCTGCACCCATGGCTGTGGGTGGCATCTGTGCTGAGCAGCCCCTGGGTGGCCCTGGCAGGGCTTCTGCTGCAGCCTGGGGATCAAAACATTGCCCAGAAATTGCTCTCCAAAGTTTGCTGCCACCCATCTCTAGGGCAGCCCTGGGGGTGGTAAAATTCTCCTGGATCTGAATCCATCCAACCACTACAGCATGGAATTTGCTGTGGTTTCCTCCTTTTCCAAGCTCAGTTCCCTGCTGCCCCAGCTCAGTTTCACCATCCTGAGCCTGAGCGGAGAGCTGGAGGGATCTGACCCCACTTCTTGTTCTGTTTGCAGTCCAACCTGGGAGATCAGCCTTCCCTTGCAGCCCTGGTGAGCAGGATCATCTCCATGGCAGACGTGAACCGGGATGGGAAAGTGTCTTTAGCAGAGGCCAAATCCATCTGGGCGCTGCTTCAGCTCAACGAGTTTCTCCTCATGCTCTCCTTGCACGAGAAGGAGCACACTGCCAAGCTGCTGGGGCACTGCGGGGACCTCTACGTCACCGAGAAGATCCCTCACACCACCCTCTATGGCTTGGAGGTCCCTCCTTTCCTCCAGTCCCTGCTGCCTTCCGTCGCCCACCAAATCATCCACCAGTGGTTTGCACCGGCCTGGCCCAGGAGGGCAAAGATCTCCATCGGCCTCCTGGAGTTTGTGGAGGAGATTTTCCATGGCACCTATGGGAACTTCTACATCTGCGAGACCAGCTTGAAGAACGTGGGCTACAATGACAAATACGACTTCAAGATGGTGAAGCTGAGGAAGGTGGCACCGGAGATGACGATCAGAGGCTTCCTCAAAGGGCGTCACTGTGAGCAGAACGGGGACTGCACCTATGGCGAGGACTGCACGGCCTCCTGTGACAAACTGCTGAAGCAGTGCAAAGGGGAGATGGTGCAGCCCAACCTGGCCAAGGTCTGCAGGTTGCTGCAGGATTACCTGCTCCACGGGGCACCTCTGGAGCTGAAAGAAGAGCTGCAGAAACAGCTCCGAACTTGCATGACCCTGAGCGGCCTGGCCAGCCAGATGGAAGTCCACCACTCCCTAGTGCTGAACAACCTCAAGACTTTGCTCTGGAAGAAGATTTCAAACACCAAATATTCTTAATGGGGGGAGCACAGCCCTGGAGTTTCGAATCTGCAGTCTTGGAGAGAAGTCCAAGGGCTGAAGGGCACTTTCTCCATCGTCCCCCCCAGAGGAAAAATGCCCAAGGAGTTCAGCACAGCTGCAGCCCCTTCTCCTTCATGGAAAACCAAACATCATGACTTCCATCACCCAGCAGGACCATCAGTACAACTGGCAGGAGTGTGCTGCAGAGATGGGACAGCAGGAGCTGGGCTGGGCAGGCTTGGGGGAAGAAGAGGAGATGGAAAGAGATGAGGAAAGGGAACCCAGCTGGAGGGATCTAACTGTTCTTGGTTATGAGCAAAGAGGAAAGCAGTGCAGAGAGATGGGAATGAATCATTCATGCTGTACTTGTCACATCTCCTTTTGATGAACATCTCTGATGTAAATAAATAGCTTTTACGTGACTCACACCACTACATCAATAGCCAAACAGCAGCCTCCTGGTACCAGCTTGCTTGTGAGCCCCAGAGGAGAAAGAGGCAGATTTCCCAATTCTAAAGCCTCTCCTGAAGTGTCTGAGTCAGCTCCAGCTGTAAGTAGGAAGCAGATAAGCTGTCTTTTCCACAGGAGAACCCTGGCAGTTCTTTCATTCCTTTTTTTTTAAGTGCCTGATGCCAGCCAGTGAGATGATGGCTCACGTGAGGCCATTCCCTCTCACCTGGCAGCTTTGGAAGCCTTGAAGGTCAATAGGCTAAAGATGAGCAATCCTGTCCAGAAACTGTGTCTGATCTGTGTTACTTCCCCCAACACTCAGTGCTGACCTTGGTTGAAGTCTCCTACACCTCAGGCTCACACTGGAGAGGTTAAAGATTAACAACCAGAATAATCCTGGGCTTCTCCCATTATTAAAATGAATTTCCAGGCAAGCTTCCAGCAGGTTTCAAGACTTCTGGCTGTGTAAATACTCCCAGGTCTCTTAACTCCAGTCTGCTCCCTTTAAATGCTCGATGATAGCAGCCTTTTAAAACTACAGGTGGAGAGGAAGAGTTGAAGTACCCCAGGCTTGCTCTGTTCCCAGCACTGTCATTTTCCTGCTGATGGAATGTGTGCCTGAGCTCTTGCCAACAACTGCTCAGGGAAGTGGAGCATAGATCTGGAGTCAGTGAAGGGAAAAAAAAAACCCCCAAAAAACCCCATCTGACAGTGCATCCAACCTGTGCAGGCAATCAGCAGGGTCAGGGCTGCAACTTCACAGGCCCTTGGGAGGAAGGGATCAGTGTTTCCTTTTATGAATTCCATAGGATCATGACTTCTGTTAGTGATAGAGGAATGGCAGCAGTGCCCTAAACCCAGCACCTCTCCCTACAGAGTTTGGTTTCTCAGCAGAACTCACCTGAGGTCAGGTAGAGCCTTGGGAAGGGTTTTGTGTCTGGAGGTTGCCAAGTTCCTCAGCCCCAGGCAGGGCTCTGGTGGGTGCAGGTGAAGCTCTGACTGGGTGGGGGGTGAAGGGGAGGAATTGACACTGGTTAAAAAGGCTCCTGGCAGCCCCCCAGCTCTTGTCCTGCACATTCCCAGGGCCACCAGCACCACTGACAAGTTCATTTTCTTCTGTTGTTAAGAGAAAAGGAACCAAACAACCACACCAGATCCTCTCCTCAGACTTCAGGGAAGTTAATCCTTCAACCTCCCCTCCAGTGTTTGACATCCAGTGGTGAATTTAAGTCTAGAAAGTGGCACTCCCACTGCCCTTCCCCCCCACTGCTCCCCTCCCCAGCAGCAGCTTTGGATACAGCAGCTGGAAACGTGGAGGAAAAACCCCATTCCTTGCTTATCCACATGATCTGAAACCAGAACTGCAAGTATCAGAATCTCTTCAAGCATTTCTGATAAAGGAGAAAAGCTCAGCCCCAGCCTTTTCAAGAAAGCTCCAAGAGAGCTTTGTTCAGCCCAGGAGCAGCAGGGATGCTCCCAGGAATCACTCCTGACTCCCCCACCCCCAGAGCTCTGATCTTCACTAATAAAAAGCAAAATGTTTTTCAGACACGTGCTTGTGCTTCACAAGCAACAGGGGTAAAAAAGGACTAAAGGCAAAGCTCTGGGACACTCCTGGCTTCTCCAGATTTCCCCTATTTGCTGGAAAAAAGACAAGCCAGACACTGACAACCTGATCCCACCAGATGCTGCTTGAGCAACATTTGTAGATTTGAGCTACAGAGATGGAGGTGAGCAGCAGGACCTGGGCTTGTCATGGCTCCAGGTCAAAAATCATCCCAGTTCTCATGTCCACAAATAAAGTTAAAAATGAGTATTACTTGGGGCACTACAAATACACAAGCACAGTCATTTCAGACTTACTGGAGGTGGCATCTTTATTGAGGATTTGGGGTTTTTTAGGTCCTTCATGACAATGTAAACAACCCCTGGCTTTGGAATATGGCTGTGGGGAAGGACAAGGTTACAGCTCCTAACAGGAGCACAGCAAAAGCAGGAAGGACACTTGGAGCAGGACAACTCTCATTTTCTGTAAGTAAAATCTGAGTACAGAGGCTGCAGATATCCACAAACCCACTGCCTGCACGTTGTAGCAGCCTGGAACCCCTCCACATGGACCTTTAGGAATCTTCAGGCACAGACACTGCCAACCCTTTCTTTGCCAGGCTTGCTACAAGCTGGAAATTCAAGGCACAATCTGCAAATAAATAAAAAAGAGCCCAGAATGTTAAAACAGCTTCAAACAAAGGCAGCAGCAGTTAGCAATGAATATCAGCACTAAGCAGCTCATTAATCTTAAACCATCCAGCCTCCTGCTGCTCACCAGGTAGTGTCTGAGCCAAGGCTCTGCAGTCAGGACAGAAAACAGATTTTCATTTTAATTTTCAGCTGACTGAAGAATCAGGTTTTGTCTTGGATTTTTCAAACCCCAGAGGAAATAATAATAATAATAATAAAAAAAAAGCTTCATAAACCAAATTTTAGGAACTCATCAGCTGAGCTCAGAGATTCACAAACTTGAGGAAGGAATTTACTGAAGTCCAGCACTCCAGGAACACCTTCACTGGCACTCAGTGGAAGCAAAGAAAGAAAAGCTGAGCTTACTCCAGCATTCAAAGCCATGAAATAAACCAGTTCTGCAAGAATATTTTTATCAAGTTCCCTCCAAACCACTTTAATACAAAACATTCATCTTCTCCAGGGTGTAAAGCCAGGCAATTCTCTCAGTAAAGCAACACTCAGAGGTTGCTGCTCAGGCTGGGGAAGATTTCTGCATTCAGCAGAAGATGCAGCCATGAAACTTGAAATAACTCTTGTGTGCCTTACACAGGAAGTCCTAAAGAAGGACTCACCAGGCACTCACCACCCCTGCAGGACCCTTGATGTGAATGAAGTCTGATGAAAAAACTAATACTGTGTATTTCAGGACTAAAAGAAGTCAGGATATTTAACTAGGAGAGTCACAGCTGAGGGCAAAGCTCTTTGCATAACCAGATCCCCAACAAGCTCATTAGCATTCCCTTCCCAAGCCACTGCTGGTAGGCACTGACTTTTCCCAATTAAATGGCTCATTTTGCAGCCAGCAGCTCCCTGCTTGGTTAATGGCACCTTCAGCCCTCATAATACCCACTTAATGAGGACGTTTTCCACCATTTAGCACTGCCAGGTTTTGTCAAGCTCTCAGGAACTGCAAAGCCTCTCAGAGTTTCACAATGCTGTCTGTGTGGTGGTGCCACAGCTTCTGTCACTGCTCAGTGCCACCAGCAGGGGCTCAGAGACTGAGGGCAGATCAATACCTGTGCTGCTGGCAGCTCTCTGCCCCAGAGAGAAAGCTCCTTTGCCATCATGCTGGCACATAAACACAGCAGAAACCAGCTGGAAAAAAAAACCAAAAACAAAAACCAAGTCACATTGTGCTCAATTATATTTTTGCTTTCTGTGTTTATTAACCTTGGGAACAGGGGGAAGTTTTCTCCACACTCAGCTGCTTTTAAATCCTGCCAGTATTTTGGGAAACTAACTTGAAAGTGCCTCTTTCCCTCCCATTTCCTCCCCTCCCAGGGGTGATTCCCAAGATCTGAGCCCTGCACAACTCCAGGGGTGCCCTCCCAGGGACAGAGCAGGCAGCAAGCAGCCCAGCAGAAATAGAACTCAAGGTAGAGCTGTCACTTCTGTTTGTCCTTGCAAAAAGCATAAGGAAGGCCCTCCCCCTGCTGCAGTTAAAAACAGCATCATTTTAGCTCCTTTTTAAAGCAATTTTGCTCCATCTTTTGCTGATTCCCAGGAGAAAGAGGTACACATGGGACAATGCCAGCTTCCTGATCTCTCCAGGCACAGGAAGCTTTTTCTCTCTGACCCCTGATGGCATTAACAATCTCCAAGGCCTCAGTTCCACCAGAATAAACAGTGCTGGAATTCACTATTCCTCCATAACAATAAAAGAAGTGACATGCAAGAGACCTGAATTAGCTCCTAACCTGTGGGACATAAAAGTTCCACTCCTAAAGCAGCAAAAAAAAGTAAAAAAAATCAGTCACATCTTTTATCTGTCACATCCCCAAGGTGCTCATTGAAACCTGTCACAGGGTCCCTGAGGACAGGGACAGCTTCTCTGTCCCTCCACAGCTGTCCACACACTTCACAACTGAAGATTAAGGAAAAAAAAATACCCCAAATACATTAAAAACAAATTAGTTGTCAGGTTGCTCATCATTCCCCAGTGCTCACAGGTTTCAGAGCCCTGGGACAGACACAGCCTCTTCCTCTCTGCCACCCAATGACACAAAGGTGGCACTGCAGCCACCTCTGCAACACGAGCTGGGGCAGGAACTGAACCTGAGCCACTGCTGCTCACCTGGGCTCTGCAGAACCTCCTGGGCTGCCACCTCACACAGCCTGCTCTGGAAAATAAATGGAAAAAAAAATACATATAGCATTTATTCTATGCATTCAGATGCATTTCAGAGGCTGGTTATGTGGTGACTGCTTGATTCACAACAGAAACTTCCAGGAAAAGTTAAAAGGGGGAAGCTCAAGAGGGAATGCAGAGCACTGACCAACTTGTACTTTCAGACAGGAAGGGGTTAGGGCTGCCTGCCAGCTTGTGACTCCCAGGATGTGCCCCAAGCTGTGCCACCACCTCGTGTGGCTTCAGGCAGATCACTTGAACTCATCCTTCCCCATCACACATCCATGTGCCACCAGGAACCACATTTCCAGGCTGAGTTACCAGAAAGCCACCCCCAGCCTCTCCTGCACACCCACTAAGGGTCCAAGAGCACATCTTCCTACTCTGTTAGACCCAGACCTTGTATTTAAGTAGTTAAAATAAAGCAGGAAAAGGCTTAGTTCCTGAAGCCTCCCATTAACCAGGGGATTTATCAGTGTCAGGCTGCCAATCACTCTGAGTGCTCACCAGTTCCAGAGCACCCGAGCGTAGAACACAGCCTGTCCCTCTCTGCCACCTCATGACACAAAGGTGCCACAGCAGCCACCTCTGCAACGCCAGTGGCAGGCTGGAAAAACCCCCAGAACACCCCTGGAGACTGAAAAAGGTGATATTCACAGGGATTTAGGAGAAGAAGGTTGTGTCACCTACTCAGAAAGTGGCATCACAAAGGTATTCGTTGCACTTCCAGATGTAGGAGACAAGGAGCTTGCTCATCCCGGGTTTTTCCAGGGTGAACTCATTTTCCCTTCACCCTTTGTCTTCTGCCAGCCTGAAGATAAATAAAAAGAACAGAGTTAGTCACAAAAAAGTGTTTAGCTGCCTGCATAACCCTTGAACTGCACCACTTTACAGAAAACCAGATTAAAACATCAGTAAAAGAGCCCTGTAAGGGCAGAACAGATCCATTCCAGTTACTCAAACCCTTAAAACGTTTCCCTCAAAACAGGAAAAGGTGGCAGCTTGTCATTTGCTCCCCTCCTTCCTCAGTGGGAGCACATCCCTTTGCCTTTTTTACCCCAAATCTGGTCTCTTTTTATACCCGTACATAATATACAGAACCTACACCCGTTGCCTTTTTTACCCCAAATCTGACGCCTTTTTATAGCAGTAACCAACCCTTTTTTTATATCCATCCGTAATATACATAATCCACACCGATTCCTTTTTTTTACCCCAAATCTGACACCTTTTTTTAGCAGTAACCAACCCCACCTACAGCGGGTGGAGCCCAAGGCACCTCCTGGCTGTGACCCGCGTGGCCGAGCAGCCCACGTTGTCCCCAAAAACACACCTGGAGAGGAGGAGCTGGGAAATAAACCCTGGGTTTCCTGGGGGTCACCCGGACCGAACCCCTTCCCCCGGAGCTGCCCAGCCGGCCGGGCACAGAACACAGGAACCACCCCTGCCGCCTCCTCCTGCAGCCCAAGGGAAGAGTCAGCCGGGGCACAGCCACCTCCTGACGCCTCAGGCTCCGCTCCCTCAGCCGTGGGGAAGAGAAGAAGCGGCCTCAGGCGCCATCAGGGCCCCAACTGCAGGAGCCTCGCTGGAACACGGCGAGACGAGGCGCCTGAGGGGAGCAGCGGGCGGCCAGGCTGCAGCCTCCACCCCAAGGCACCGGACACCCTCCCCCAGCCCGGTTTTGGGGTCTGCGGGACCCCGGAGCAGTCAGGCCCCGGCCCCGGCCCCGGCATCCGCGCAGCTCCGCACCCAACGCGTCCCCCGCAGGAAAGGGCAGCGCGGAGCCCGCCGGCCGCTTATATAGGGAGGGGAGGGAGGCTGCGCGGGAACGATCAGAGCAGCGCGGTGGCTCCCGTGGGCGCCCCCTTGCGGGTGGGAGGATAAAAAACAGGGAGAGGACGGGGACACGGCGAGAGGGAGGTGGGGACAAGGACGTGGGGACAGGGAGAGGGGGACAGGGAGACGGGGACATGGGGACAGGGAGAGGGGACAAGGAGAGGGGGACATGGGGACATGGAGAGGGGGACATGGAGAGGGGGACAGGGAGAGGGGGACAGGGAGAGGGGGACATGGACACCAGGATAAGGACATCAGGACAATGATACTGGGACAAGGACACCGTGACAGGGAGATCAAGACAAGAACACTGGCACAAGGAGATCAGGATGAGGACACCGGGACAAGGATACTGGAACAAGGACATTGGTTCAAGGACACGATGACAAGGACACTGGGAGCCCTGTCCCAGGCTTCTTCCCCACACTGGGCTGGCCCCCAACCCTGCAGGCCCTCCCAAAGCCCCCCCAGAGACAGGAGCAGTGTTAGGGGCTGGGGGTGCCCACCCCTGTTCCGTGACCATAAATGTTCCCCATTCCTCTCAAACCTTCCCATTTCAGCAAGGAAGGAAGGAAAAAGGATCACCAAGCCCTTTATTGGCCAAAGAGGTGCAGGACACAGGGGGTTCCACGTCAGGTCACCAGCTCAGGAGCAAGGAGAGCAGGGGACAGGGACAGGGCTGGCTTGCAAGAGGGACAAACACAGGGACAGGAGCTGGGGCTGAGCTGCCCCTGTCTCTTTTTAGGAAGATAACTCTGTTTTGAGCTAGAGCCCCCCCTCACTGCTCAGCTCCCAGAAGCTCTGGGTGCAGGCTTAATCCCGCAGCACCCACAAGGAACAGAGCAGGGATCCTGTCATCCATCCCTGGGGGTTTCTTTGCCCTGCCCTTCCCTCCGCAGCTCCCCAAAGATCTCCCTTTGCTTCCTGGTTTCCTTGGCACGGATGATGGTCATCCTGAAGAGCTTGCAGTAGAGTTCCATGGCACTGGGGCTGTCATCATTCCCAGGGATGGGGTAGGTGATCAAGCAGGGGTTGCAGTTTGTGTCCACCACCCCCACCGTGGGGATGTTCATCTTGGCAGCATCCCGGATGGCCACGTGGGGCTCGAAGACATTGTTGAGGCTGCTGAGGAAGATGATGAGGTCGGGAAGGCGAACTCCAGCCCCAAACTGGACCTGGGCGTTGGTGAGGAGCCCCCCCTGCCAGTACCGGGTGTGGGCGTATTCCCCGCAGCCCCGCGCGGTGCTTTCCACCAGGTGGCAGAATTGTCGCTTGCGGCTGACCAGGAGGATGATGCCCTTGCGATAGGCGACGTGGGCCGTGAAGTTCAGGGCCAGCTGGAGGTGCTGCATCGTCTGATCCAAGTCGATGATGTCCTGATCCAGGCGGCAGCCGAAAATGTAGGGTTCCATAAACCTGCGGGGACACAGAGAGAGAGAGAGATGAGGGCACCCGGGAGTGACATCAGGGGACCTGGGGGTGCTGCAGGCGTGGAGCAGTGTGGAGGGTGGCCCCACAGACACCTCCCCACGTGGCAGCTCCTGATGGGTATCAGAGGTGCTCTCTGCAGAGCATACAATGGATGAATGTCCCCATTGGGCACAAGTCTGCCACCCAACCTGGTGACCATTCTGTCCTCTCTGGATGCAGGTCTGCCACCTAATTTGGTGACCAACCTGTTCCTCTGCCACCCAATTTGGTGACCAACCTGTTCCTCTGCCACCCAACTTGGTGACCATCCTGTCCCTCTGCCACCCAATTAGGTGACCATCCTGTCCCAACTGGGCACAGGTCTGCCACCCAACTTGGTGACCATCCTGTCCCTCTGCCACCCAATTAGGTGACCATCCTGTCCCCTCCGGATGCAGGTCTGCCACCCAATTTGGTGACCATCCTGTCCCTCTGCCACCCAATTTGGTGACCAACCTGTTCCTCTGCTACCCAACTTGGTGACCATCCTGTCCCCACTGGGTGCAGGTCTGCCACCCAACTTGGTGCCCATGCTGAGTGGGGTCCCTGAACTTCTGCCAGGCTGTACCCACACCCAGGAGGAATGATGAGGCTGTGAGGGCAGCTCCACAGATCCCTAGATCCATCTGGTGCAGCCCCCAAAGGTTGGTATGATCCAGGGAAACACTCCTGGTGTCAACAAGCACTGGATCACCCACCACATGGTGCCACTCACCGGTGCCTACACCCCTTTTTGTGCCCCAGGTGCACCCGGGCATCGAAGAGATCTTTCAGGGAGAAGAGCTCCTTCAGGTTGAAGAAGTCGGGGTGCTTGAGGGGCTCGGACAGCAGTCTGTCATCCTCGTCTGAGAGAAAGGGAAAAAATAAAACACATCACTGCTCCCTCCTGGCTGTGTTGGAAGGGGATGAGCTGAGCTGGAAGGAAGCAGCGAGGACATCGCCGATCACCGGGGGTCGGCTTGGGGACCCTCCCCGTACCCTACTCACCGCGGGGTTGGACCGGGACCGGGGCTGGTTCTGGGGCCGGGAGGCTGCTGTAGAACCGCGGGGCTGCTGCGGGGAGAGAAACACGGGGGTTACATGGATGGGGACAGACAGGAAAGGGCTGGGAAGAGGCCGGGAAGGGGCTGGGGAGGGGCTGGGAAGAGGCGGGGAAGGGGAGGGGATGATAAGGGCCTGGGAAGGGCCCGGGAAGGTCAGGAGCCGCTCACCTGCCCGCAGGAGCCGCGGTACCGCCATGCCCGGCGGCCGCGGACCCAGAGAGAGCAGGAGGAGGCGGAGAAGGAGGAAGAGGAGGAGGAGCAGGAAGAGGAGGAGGCAGAAAGTCAGCGGGCGATTTCCGCTTCCCTCGGGGCAGGGCCGGGAGCGGTCGCTGCCGCACCCCGCGTCCCGTCACCGGGCAACGAGCGGGCCGGTCCCGCACTCCCGGTTCCGTTCGCTATGTCTCGACCGGAGGCAGAGGACGGCCCCGGGCCCCGCACCAGCGATTGGTACCACACCAGTCCCAACCTGCCCGAGCGGTTCCAGCACCCCGCATGCTTCCGCGGCTACGGGTACGTGAACGCTGAATGCGTGAGAGGTGAATGAAGCCCCCGGCCCCGCCGATGCCCCCCGCTCCCTCCCCGTGTTCTCTGTCCGCAGGCAGCCCGTAGAACCGCACCCCCGGTTCCGGACCACCAACCAGACCTACGGCAGCAAAGCCCCCACGGTGCATGAGGTCCCGGTAGGTTGGGGTGCAGGGGGGGTGGAGGCTCCCGCCGGGATTCCGGGTCTCGGTGTTTTCTCCCCCGCACCATCCCCTGCCCACCGAGTCCCCACACAGGGCAGGTGCTGGTGGCACTGCAAACCCTTTCCTCCTCTTCTCTGGCTCTTGCAGACCTCATTCCATGGCATGTCACACCCGTTTTCCAGCAATTTGGGCCGGTTTGGGATGTACAGGGACAACGGGCTGAACACCAGCATGGAGAAGAGCCGTGTCACCGGGCCAGACAACTTCATCACCCCCAGTGATCACCTCAACTTCCATCCCAGCTACAACCCAAAAGGCCCCTCACAGTGCTAGGGATAACCCAGTGGCACTGTGAAGCTACTTGGGGTTACTGCTGGCTGCTGAGATAGAAAGCAAAACATAAAAAAATAAAATAAAAAAAGCCAACACACCAGCAAGCAAACAACAGCATTGATCTGACCCTAAACCTGTTGCTAAGCCTCGTCTGAAAGGGTGGGAAGAGACCCCACACCTTTGGGTTTATAGGTATCATAAATACTAGAGCAATATGCATCACATACACATTCCTTTAACCTTTCCTCTGTCACTAATGACCCCTTAAACTCGTGGGTCACATACCACACATCATTAAAAATGAAGATTTCAAAACTGCTTCTGTACTATTTGGTGAATAACCAGACTGCAGTTTGTTTTCTAGAGGTATTCATGAAGCCTTTGGATTCCTTAGTGAGGCAGGTTCATCTTGCTGACTTTCTAAACTAAATGTTTTCTGAAACTGCTGAAATAAAGACAACAAATAAAAAAGAAAATATTTTCTTAAGTTTTATTGTAACAACTGTGGCTACACAGCCAGTGAAACTGCATCATTTAGACAGTAACACTACTAAAACCTTAGCACATTTTGCTTGAAAAATAAGTCCTGAAGAGAAACCAGTCTACTTGCAATGGTCCTACCTCATTGGTACAGCACAGTCCTGGTATATATTAAATCTGAAGCCCAAACTTGTGCTTCTTTTAAACATTCCAACCCCTGCACTGGCTCCACCACTGAGGTTTCCATCACCAAACAGTTCCAGCTTGCACTGCAAGGCATTTGGTTTTCTCAAACAAGAACAGGTGGCTGAATTCAGCTTTGCTGAAAACACAGCAGGACATTGGAACAAGGAACAAGGCACAAAAGGGCCTGAAAAGTTAACCTAAAAATATTTAACATAGGAAAATAAACAAACAACCCTTTCTCCTTCACTGCTGTTCTTCTGTTAGACTCTAGACAATACCTTGAGCTTCTTAAAACTTCCCTTTCTTCTCCTGAAATGAAAAAAGAATACAAAATGCTGAATTAGTACAAACAGGTGTGACATTTTTACATGTATTTTTACCCACAAATTTCTCTGCAGGTGGAATAAATCAGGGATAAGACCTCCTCTTAGCAATGTAAATTTAGTGACTTTTGTCAGATACTTTCCACCTGTTTTCACACTTCATCTAACACCACCCACCTATTTTCTTCCTTGCCTTAATGCCTTCCTTTTTTTTCTTCTTTTTTCTTTTTTTTTGTTTTATTCTTACAGCACCTCCTCTGAACACTTTTGCATGCAGTGTTGCTAACATCACCCCCTCACAGGCTGCATCCTGAGCTCCCCTGGGGTAAGGTTCTCCAACTTGCTGCCACTTGAGGTCTGCTGAGAAGGCAGCAGCTGCAGCCAGCCCAAACATTCCTCTACACACAGATTTACTCAAGATTACACTTTCCACACTGAGGTCAAAACCCTACTTTCCTTGTATTTACTTTCCCTGTTTTACTAGGCTTAAGAAACAGTGACCTATTTGTTCAGGTCTTAGAGACACAGTACACTTTTTTTTTTTTTTTTTTTAAGATAACACCTGTACAAATAGAAAATATCATCCTAAAGCTGGCACATTTTACTGCAGAGAATCTACCCTAAAAATCCTCTTTCTACTGGGTAGGTGGAAGCAAGGTTTACACAGATAAAATCATGCCAGGCTGTACTATCATACCAAGGCAAACTGCAGTTCCAAGGTCTGTAAAATCCAAAAGCATTTACATTAATAAAAACCCATGGCAGCAGAGAGGTTGTGTTCCTTCCTTGTACAAAAAGCAAGAGGGCAAAACCACATCCCTAAAGTAGCAGCAAAGAACTGCTCATAAAAGAATGAAGGTAGCCCTGGTGGTGCCCTGAGCATCCTTGAAGATTGCCCTCTAAAAAAATGATGTTACAAAATGGTTTGGGTTGGAAGAGACCTTAAAGGCCCTTTCGTTCTAATCCCCATGTCTGTGCTTGCTCCAGCACAGTCTCCAGCAGTGGGGCAGGAGGATCTTGAGGTGCAGAAGCTGTGCTAGAGGATGCTTTGCAGACACACAGTGAGTGCTTTCCCAGGGAATCTCAGAATTCCCCTCCTAAAGTCAGCCCCAAAACCAAGGAACCCTTTTGGTGCTAATGGAAAGGGCCAAGCACTGCTCTGCCCCCCTGGAATACCCACAACTTTTTTTGCCTATTTTTTTGTGGAGTCTTCTTCTTAATTTTCTGTTACTAGATCCCTTAAAGAGCCACATGGTTTAGGATCTGGATTCTGTTTCCCAGGCAGGAGGACAGGACAGGACAGGACAGGACAGGCTGTTGTCACACAGCCCCAGACAGGGGGTGGCTGCAGATAATAGGAGGCAAGAAAGGAGAGCAGCAGGTGAACAGAGATCCTGTTTCCAGGTTCAGCTAACACCAGTGCTGTGATCCTGCCCATCCTTCACTCACAAACATCACTGACAGCCAAATTACACCCTCAGGCTACAGTCAGGAAGGAAAAAAAAAGGTAACACAAGAATACTACTCACTGAAGAGGATGACACAAACCATAGGAGCACTCTGGTTTCATGGTCCATGGTCAGAACCCCATTTATTAAACATTATAAACTCATCAATGTACACCATTTCCTATATACAAATCAAGTTTATCAATTTTTAAAAAGTGCTGTTTGAAATTAGGTTTTATTTAAAGCACAAGGTACTCAGAATTGCATCTTAACTGAAAGTGAAATCAGCTCAGGAGCAGTACTGAAAACACAGACACACTGACAGGGGCACAAGACACCTTTTAAGCCTTAATGTTGATTTACTGAAAACTTAGAGCAGAAACATTCAGCTTATTTTTATACAAACAGTACATCCTGCTTCTATCATCCCTATTAAAATCAAGTATACAGTTTATTCCTTTTAAAGCAAGGTACTGAAAACTTCTATTTTAAAGTACCAGCCTCTTTACCTACCCCAAATAAAAGGCAACTGAAAATCCTGCAGCTTGAACCAAGGCAGATAAAAACATACACCTGCCTAGCCAGACTGCAGGCATGTCAGCTAAGTAAAAAATAACCCATTTTTTCAAGGTATCCTACCACAAAAATGAGATGATCTAGCACACTGATCTCTTAAACAAACCAACCAACCCAAGGACTAGAAAAAAGGTGGCTGGACAGGAGAGAAATGCCAAGTGACCACTCTGAACACGTTTAAAAAGGTAACTGCACAACAGCATAAACACACAAGGGATGTTGTTTATTTCTCCACATGCCACAGTTACTTCTTCTACTCTATGCTACACCCTAGTTTGCAAATATTCTGCAAACACCACCACAGCAGGGGGTTCTGTGTGAAACTGGATCCCTTTGGGACTGCTTTCTGCTCCATTTGGAGAGGTTAAGGCCAGTTCTCCAGGGAGTGACTGAGAAACAAAGGGATACTGAGTGGTAGTATGGCTGAAAGTTTGGAGAAGGGTAAATAAAGAGAATATCAGATCAATTCACAGGGACAAGATGTAAGAAGAAACTACTCAAAGGACTTCACACAAATGGAAGTGAAAGAACCAACCAAGAGCTTAGAAATCCCACTTTTGGGACTTCCCTGTGAAACCAGTGTGGGGGCATTTTGTTGTGATGTGAAGACACTCCTACAATTCCATTTAAAGTTAGTACAAATAAAAAGATAGTAGTGAAAAAGCTCTTTATTCTGGCTGCTGGAAAGGGAGGCAGAGAAAGCACTACAGTATGAAAGAACAGTGCTGAAAATATCCTTGGCATTTACATGAGGGACTTCCTACAGCAAACCTACCTTTGTTCTATTGCACAAACATTGTCAGTGAAAATAGAAGTTCACAGAAATGTAACAGTTTAGAAACCACTTTTGAAAAAGGGAAAAGTAAGGGCACTCATTTGAAGAAAGTTCAGAAAACCCATTCAGAAAACCCCCCAAAACCCCATCTCTGGGTAACTGCAGGGCATCAACATCAGACTGCAGAGTAAGGAGGGATTGTTTCAGCCTTGCAGATCCAGCAGTTCATAACTCCAGTGAAATCCACAGCAAACGTGGCAGCCACTGCCTGAAGGGACAAGCTCCTTCACTCCTCTTGAACTGCACTTGAGCTTTGTGTCATCTGCCAGTGGAAGGTTTCTGGGATCCAAAAGGTACCCTCAGAGAGGTGGCTTTACACGTGCAGACAGACAGATCCACTTCATTCACCTGCATTTCTGTCTTCAAGGATGGGATTTCCACACCTCCAGCTGTGCTGATTTTGCTGGAGTTCTGCTCACTGGACTCACCCAACAATCCTTGGGGTGGAAGAACTGAGACCCCAGCAGAAAACCACCACACAGGATTGTCCTAAGGCAGCTCAAATAGGAACAGATGCCAAATAATCTGCTTCAGAAGCACAGCCTTGCTAGCAAATGCTGTGTTTTCCTAAGATCTCGTCACAGATTGCCAAATATATTCTGAGCACAAACAGGTTTCCTCTTGATACATGGTTAGAGGCCTCATAATTTAGAGCCATTAGCCTGTATCTTCTTATCTACAGCAACTACAGCATCCTGTAGTAATGCAAGCCCTAAAAATCATTATAAAAATATTTCCTTAGAGCACTTTAAATAATTTACAAAATTCTACAAAAAACTATGTATGTTTATCCATGATATCCCTGTTAAATAGAAGCATTTTTCACATTAGTGTGCATGTGATATGCAGGTCTCAGCATCTCTCACTGTCTCTCCTTTCATGCCTCAAGTTTTATCAAGGTAATTACAATGATAGTTATTTTCTAAAAAGAGTGTTACTGTAAAAAAAAAAAAAAAAAAGTGTACTTACATATTTGAAACCTTTTCAGTCTGGGGTACATCAGTACATTTTGCACAGTTTTTGCCTGAAACTTCCTGCCCTTGGTCCACTTCACAAGCAGTCTCACTATTCTGCAGAACAGGTATTTTTCCTTCCAAACTGGAGCTGGGTACCTGACTTCCTTGCTGCCTCTCACTGTCCTGGCAGGTAACTTTTTCTTTTGTAATGCACATTGCCACTCTGTTATCTGTACAAGCTCCTCCACTGCTTTTATCCACTGCTACAGCTGCCACATTTAGCTCCTGCAGTGGGCAACCTAACCTGGGACCTGGCCTCTTGTCCTGCTGGTTATCAGCTCTCTCACTCCGTGCTCGTACACTCAGCTGAGCTGTGTCCCTGCTAACTTTATCTGCTTTCCCCACACTGTGTTCAGCATGTGGGGGATCTGAATCTACCCCCTGGCCTTTCTGCATACCTCCATCCTCAATCCACACCTCTCTGTTCTCAGCTTTGAAGGTTTCTCTGCAAACCTCATCCACTTTTACTGCTGCCACACTCTGCTCCTCCAAGGGCTGCCTGGACTGTGCTCCAGCAGCCTCCCTGCAGTCCTCTGCTTCCTCTTTGATATGCAGAGGAGCAGCCTCCAGTCCTTCACAGGTTTCTGCTACACGGGGTCCTGACACTTCCACAGCCAGCTCCTGAGAAGTCTGTTCATTTACTGCTGTCACACACTCCCCACTAAATTCACTTTTTGGTAAGGGGGCTTCTCCTCCCTGGTTAGGAAAGTCGCTGTCCTGGGAAGCCCCCCCTGTTCCTAAAGCACTGCTCTGGGCAAGCAGGGACTCTGCTTTCTGCCTTTTGTTGAGGAGCATGGATTTCTTCCTGTCCCGAGCATATTTTAGACCTGCAATAAATTTACTTGAAATTTTTAAGTGAAATGTGTTCTTCCTTTTAGACCTAGACTTTGCATTGATTACTTTCTGTGCTTTACAACCTTCATTTTTGCTGGTGTTTGGCAGAAGTGTTTTCCTTGCAGGCTCTGTATTTGGGGTCCCCTTTTTCCCTGCTGTGTTTCCAGGTAACTCCCCACCAGCAACACCTTTGACCCCCACCACCCCTTGCTTAGCTTTTGAGTGAGCAGTAGTATGAAGATGAACATGCTCTGCAGAGGAAGCAGATTTCCCACTCCCATGTAACATTGCACTTTTCCCTTCCATTCTCTGGGAGTTCTTCAACTCATCAGTCTGCTGAGACACCTCAGTCTTTTTACTCTGACCTAGCATGAGATCAATCTCATTTTCAACCAGCTGCTGCTTTGCTTTGCCTTTACTGGCAGTTTGTTTGGTTGCTTTCAGTAGATCCAGAGCTGCATCATCTTTTTGTACTTCCAAACTGCTTGCAGAGTCTTTAGCCTTTTCTGCCAAAAACTTCCTAATTTCTTGTTCAATGCTGTCATCACTGTCCACTGAACTGCTGTCATCAGCATCTGATGCAGTTGGGAAAGTGCATTTGCTATTTTTAGCTACCCGCAGGTTATTCTGGTTTGAAATGGGCTTAGGCTTACATCCTTTTTTAAGCTGCAAGTTAAACTCCAAGTTCTTCATGGTTTCTGGTTTTTCAGTGCTAAGTTTGACATTTATGTGACCTGAAGGACTTCTCGTTGTGTTTTCCTTCACAGCTTTTCTAGGTTTGGAGAGGCAGCTTTTTAGTAACACGGGGTTTTTACATTTCCATTCATTTTGCTGGATGCTACTAAATTCATCTGCCAGCTGAGATTCCATCTCACTAAACCTGACCTTCTTCTTGCACTGAGATTTCTGCTCCTTGGATTTCTTCTTTAATTTTCTTTTAGACCGTAACAGGTCCTTGATAGCGCTGTCGAGGTCCTCATCACTATCCAGGGAACTGCTCTCATCAGCTGAACCATCCCTCTCTGGAGGCTGGCTGGTATTTTTCAGCAGCTTTCTTGCACTGCTCTGAACCTGCATGAAAGGGTTTGCAGAGTCCAGGGTCACACATCTGCCAACAGATCCAGGTAATTCAGAAGACATCAGCTGCTGCTGCCGAGGCTCTTTGCTGCTGAGTCTTGGAGCATCACAGTGTTCCGTGGGGCTGCCCAGGGCAGGTGTCTCTTGGAGTACAGGAAATTTTGAGTAGTTACCTGGCTGGAACAATCCTGTCTCCAGCTGTTCAGGTGGTTTTGATGCACCTGGTTTCACCACTCTGTCTTCCTTTTTAAGTCTCCTTTTACGGCTCAGCGATAGCTTCAGTGTTTTGGGAAGTGAAGGCTCCATGGTACCAGTGAGGCTGTTCTGCTCAGAAGGCAAAGGCATCTGGATTGAGTGTGCCAGGCTGGAAGGCTTTGTTCCAAGGCTTTCAGACTGTGCTTTCAGAGCCAAAAACGCCCTGATTTCTTGCTCTATGCTATCATCACTGTCCACAAGGCTGCTGTCACTTTCACAACGGGAGGACGAGAGAAGCTGGGGAGAAAAGAAGGAGTCTGCAGCAAGTGATTTGTTGTCACTTCCCATTTGGGATGGCATGATTGTTTTGGAAATATCAAGGATAGCTTCTGCACACATGAGTTCTGCAGATGTGTCTGCTCTGCAAGAGGCCTGCAACGTGAGCTCACAAGTAGCAATCTTGTTTTCTGGAGGTGCAAAGTGTCGAGGTTTTTTCAGTGGTTTAAACAGCTTCTTGAACTCACTGCTGGTGCTTTCTAATTCTGTTGGCTTTGAGTTCATTTCTTTTCTCTTGTTGCTTACGGGGCTTTTATGGGTTTCTGGGGAGGCACATTTTGTCGAGCTAATTGTCAGGCTGGCAGAAATATCTGCCATACCCTTTGCATCAAACTGTTCCCTCTGCAAAGGGTCACAGTTTCTCATGTGACTTTCCTCTTTCCTAATTTTCTCCAGCTGATAGAGCTGAATGGCTTCTTCAATCCCATCATCACTACTCGAGTCAGACACGGGCATGCTCTCACTCCTAAGCTCTCCCCTCCTCTCCCAGTAATTAACTCCACTTCCTTCATTTTGCTCCATTAACCAGGGCTGGCTGGCAGTGGCCATTTCTAGATAGGCTTGGTTCACCTGGCTGAAATCACTCTCCTCATCTTGGATTTTAGACTGCAAACACTTGGACTGTGTGCTGGTTTTCTGCAGCTTGGGATGGTGTCTCAAGAGAAGTGCATCACACCCTTGCTTCACAGCACCACAGTTTGGTTTGCTCGCTGTTTCTTTGTTGCATTTTAGGACAGCTCTCACATGGGAATCTTTTTTGTCCTTCCCCATCACACATTTACTGATTTCTTGCTTCTTTTTCTCATTCAAGAACTGCACGATTTCAGCTTGTATGCTCTGTTCAAAAGAGTCATCACTGCTGATGCTCTGAGGGGAAGCAGGCTGCAGCCTTTTGCCAATCCCCAGGTGGTCAGACAGGTACTCTTCAGAGAGCATCTCAGCTTTAAATTTCACTGGGAGAAGATTACTTGCCATTTTGTTCCGGGAGAATTCTCTCTTAAACCTTTTGTGTCTCCTTACATTTTCAGAACACTCTGCAGTCTTTTGCAGGGATTGGTCACTTTTGCTTTTTGCTTTCAGGTACTCCTGGATGGCTTCCTCTATATCCCGGTCAACAGAATCGTCGCTATCAGAATCAAGCAAAAGAGTCCCAAACCCCACATTCTCTTCCACTTCAGTGTCATCTGAATCACCAGGACAACCACACTTGGTGTACTGGGGATGCTTCCGTAGCAATGTGGTGCTAGATGTGACTCTGTTGCCTTTTTCTCCCTTTTGCTTCTTCTGCATAACACAATCATAGTCATTGTTCATGCCCAGGGGAGACTCTTGGCTCTGCAGGTTGTTTATGACCATCTGAACTTTGGCACTTACAGAGGTTCTTGAGATGTCCCCTTCAGATTCAGAGAAGCAAACGGGGTATCTACAATTCCTTGCTGGTCCAAAGGACTCCCATTTTGTCTGAAGAGCTACCAGAGGAGAAGCATTCATAAGGAACATTCTAGCAGACAACAGCAAAGTCCCCAAGGGAAGAGTTTTTCAGAATGGTCTCTCTTCCATCCTACAAAAAAGAAAGAGAAAAATGAGGCACCTACCCTCTAGAAGTTCCATGTAGTAATAATACTGGTAACATAAACTGTAAATTAGTAACACTCAGACTTATTGGGACAGAGACTCACAAGAGTTAGTCCTCAACATCACTTTAATGGGTAAATCAATCACTGCTGCCACTAAGGCTGAGACAGAGCACTCAGCATTTGTTTTCAGTATTTTCTGGTGCAAGCACACTCCAACTCAGCTCATTGCCTTCACCTCTGAAAACTCTTCACTGAAGGTCACACTCTTTTTTTGCACACACTCCTGAACAGCCACGCATCACCAAGACTCACAAAGAATCACTGCTGATGTGTGTGATCTGCACTGCCACTGCCTGAATGTTTCTGCAATTAATTTTATGGCAAGAGAGACAGAGCAAGTTTAAGGGAACAGCTTCATAATGAAGTAGAACTGGTGGGAGTGAAGAACCTTGCAAAACCTTCTGCTCCCTGGGTTTCCTTCAGCATAATTGCCCTTTTTAAAGAACTCCCACCATTCATAGCTCAGCTTTTCAACTTTACAAGGAAAACAATGTTGGCTATGTCCACATGGTATAAAATGGGTGGGTGTGGAGCAAGCTTGATCCTTGATGGGAGAAAATGAACCAACTCCTACTTAAAAGTGCAGAGAAACTCCACGAGCAAGATGCCTGAACTCACACATTAGCCCAAGACAGATTTTACTCGTTCTGGTTTGGCATTAAACACACGGAGCTGAGGGACTTGGGGCAGCTCAAAGAGAAGGAAAAGGAGCTTATTTGGGTTCTTCCTGAAACATACTGCAGCAATAACCCCGAGACATCAATCATTCTGGCCACACAGCAGGGTGAAAGCTCTTGGCAAACACAAATCTTGAGCTTGCAAAAAGCAGGATGAAGATTCTGAACTATTCTTTGTATTGTAGTAGAAACTCCAAACATAATGAAGCCCTGTTTAGTGGAGTAGTGAAAGAAAAAAAAAAAAAAATCAATCCAGAAAATGCCAGATTATACTCAGAAGAGTTCACAACTTCCACACAGCCCCATCTGGGCTGAAGGTTTCACCTGCAGCATCATTTGGGGGAATCAGAACAGTATCTGGCTGCCACAAGGCACAGAGCAGCTCCAACAAAAAGCTGGAGTGGGTGGGTGTTCCCTCAATCCCAATTTCTAGTCTCCAACACAGTCACCAGGGGAAAGAGAAATTAGGAACATTTTTCCTTGGAAGAAGCAGCTAAGGATTAAAAAGACAGAAATTAGAATACCTAATTATCCTGAAGAAATTGAATTACCACACTTAAACTCCCAGCTTCATTAAAAAAAAAAAAAAAAGGACAAAACCCAACTTATTTCCTATTAACCTATTTCCACAGTTTCCTCGATGCAGACAAGTGCTTTCACTACAACACACCAGGACTGCTGTCAGCCTCCAAAAATCACCCAGGAATGGGATGAACTTTCCTACCCCAGCACTGATCATCCCAGGGCACCCACCCAGGGGTGCAGGCTCTGAGGGGGCACCCACGGAGGGGCTGTGAGGGGACACGAAGGGACACCCACCCCAGGGCACCCATAGAGGTGGCTCGTGGGGGGATGTGGAAGGGCACCCACCTGGTGTCAGGGGAGACAACCTGAGAGCCACACGGACACAGGTGGTGTGAGGGGACACGATGGGACAGTCACTGGTGGGGGGGACAGCAGGGGCTGTGACGGGACACCCACCTGGGGGGCACCCATGGAGGGGCTGAGAGATGACACCTACCCAGAGGGCTGAGGGGACACCCATGGAGGGTCTGTGAAGGGACACCCACTCAGGGGACAACTACCGAGGGGCTGTGAAGAGACACCCACAGAGGAGCTATGTGGAGACATGCAGGGACATTCACCCGTGGAGCACCCACAGAGGGGCTGTGAGGGGACACCCACGGAGGGTCTGTGAAGGCACACCCACCCGGGGGGCACCCACGGAGGGGCTGCGTGGAGACACGCAAGGACATTCACCCGCGGAGGGGCTGTGAGGGGACACCCACAGAGTTGCTACATGGAGACACGCAGGGACATTCACCCGCGGAGCACCCACAGAGGGGCCGTGAGGTGACATCCACGGAGGGGCTGAGGGGACACCCACACGGGAGGCTGTGAGGGGACGGCCACCCGGGGGACACCCACGGAGGGGTTGCGAGGGGACAACCCACCCGGGAGGGCTGCTGGAAGCGGTGTACACGGAGCCACCTCCGCGGGGCGCCCCGCCCGCTGCCCGCTGCCCACCGGGCCCTGCCCGCGCCGCCATGGCTCCCCCTGCCTTCCCCCCTTCCCGCCTTCCGCCGCCCTCAGCCGCCAGCGCCGAGCCGGGACCTGGGCCTCGGCCTCCATTGCCTCAGCCCGGGCCCCGCCGGTCCCTCCATCCCCCCCCGGGGCTCACCTGCCGCGGCCGCCGCCTCCGCGGGGGGACCCCGAGAGCGGTGTGGAGGAGGTTGGTGATGGGAGCGGCAGCGCCCGGCTCAGGGCTCTCCGCGCTCCGCTCCGCCGCGCTCGGGCTCCGGCTCCGGCACGGCCGCTGCCCGCCGCCTTGGTGCAGGGGCGGGCGGTGCTTCCTTCCCTGCCCCCGGGGAGCGGGAGGCATGCGCCGCAGGGCTCCACCGGGGGAGGCGGGGGGGACCGCCCGGGCTCCTCGCCGGCCGCCGGCTCTGGCTGCCGGAGCGGCGGGGTGGGGAGGAGCCGGGCCGGGGCACAAAGGCAGGCGCGGCCGCTGGGTTGCGGCTCGGGAAGGGTCGGCTGGAGCCCGTTAAACGAGGAGTAGCGGAAAGGCCGCCGGGGAGGGAGGGAGGGGAACTGGGGAACCGCGGCCTCATGCGGGCTCAGGGAGAGAGTTGGGGCTTAAACCCGCCCGTCCTGCGGATGCTGAGCAGCTCTGTCCCGGCAGAGACTTGGGAAATGCTTATATCGGGAATTTCTTTCTGGAGAGGGTGATCAGGCATTGGAATGGGCTGCCCAGGGAAGTAGTGGATTCTCCGTGTCTGGAGATCTTTCCAAAGAGCCTGGATGTGGCACTGAGTGCCATGGGCTGGGAACCACGGGGGGAGTGGATCAAGGGTTGGAGCTGATGATCTCTGAGGTCCCTTCCAGCCGATTCTATGATTCTGTGATTCTGTGGGGTGTTTGTGCCGTTCGGTTTGGAGGCTGCAGTCAAGTACAGAAGGAGCAGAATTTGTCAGCTGCCTCCAGGATGTGATGGGAGCTGCCAGAGGGGGAAAAAAACCTCCAAACATCGGCAAAGTGCATTGCTGACTGTCCCAAACCCAGAGTCTGGGGATGCCAAACTAGAACTGGGGTTAAAAAAACTAAGGCTTGTTTTGTTTTGTTTTCAGAAGCTGAAGCTTTGGCTCCTGGACTGGTAGGGTGCTGGAGATTTTACCCAGAGGAACAGCAAAAGTTTAGTGCTGTGTTTGCTCTGCAGGTGAGGATGCACTGCCAGCCGTGTCCTGTCATCCCTCTGCTTCCAGGGCACAGCCAAGCTGTGGAGTCCTTCTCTTCAGGTCACCCATTTCAACCTGCTCATTCCCAGAAAACCACAGAGTGAGTCAGACCTCTGGGTTTGTACATCTTTGCAATCACAAGTTTCTGGTGCCTTGACCCAACGTGTGGCCTATTTTCACTTTGCCATGTTTGCACTTTTTTTTCCCCCGTGGTGCTTCAACACCTGTGATGCTACAGAGGAAAAAAGCATCTTTTGGCTGGGTGTTGCCAGACTCATAGGGGAAACAGGCTTGGAAACATCAAGCAAAACAGCAGTGGGCAGCAGCAGGTACAAAGAGTCAGTCCCAGGCTGGAAATGAGGTGACAGCTCCTGGCAGTGCAGGTGGAGCTCAGTGCTCTCACCCCACTGGGCTCCTCTGCCACAAGAAGAATTATTATTCTGTTATTCCCAGTGCACAAGAATGTGGTGGATGTCAGAATCAGGCCTCTTATCCTTAACAGGTGCTACCACATACTATTACTCATTTTCTGTGGCATTTCTGGGAGCACACACATTTTTATCCTCTGAGGAATTGTGCCCTTTCCTGCACTTCCAACCTCATGTTCCACTTTTTTTTTAATTCTTTTTTTTTTTTTTTTTTCCACCCTAGGAGTCTGCTACCTCCCAAACCAATTCTTGCCCTGGGACAGGACCATGTTTCAAACTGTCAGACACAATTACAGACTCCTATTAATTTATTTCCTGCTCTCACAATAGATCAGACAGAACCGGTAGGACTTTTGCCTTTGTGTTCCTGTCCCTGGGATATGTAACACACCTTTATATTCTGAAATGGCTCACTTGAACAAGTCTGCTGAAAACAGCACAGCCAGCATCTCGGTGCAGAAGGAAACAAAGAACTTGCTTTTCCTTAGGTGCAAAATTGCAGCTCAGAGGTGGGGAAACTTTGCTTGTTACCCCGTATTCCTCCTAATGCCAGAGGGGAAAAAAAGGGTGCTGGTATTAAAATATCCTCTTGGACCATGTCAATATCTATGTGAATGCACTTTAAAAGTAAAATTAAAGCCAAAGCCATGGCCAGAAGCCTGACAAATGTTCCTGTGCACATGCAGTTGCCTGGGAGGGAGGTAGGAGAGCTCTGCTGCTGGCACTGGAGGTGGCACCGATGGTTCTGCAGATCAGTGAGCAGCCTTGGACTTGAAAGAAAAGCAGAGCCTCTCCCCCAGGTCCCATTAGGGGTGATTTGTCTTCCTGATCCATGCTCTTTGCAGAAATGAGAGCAGTGGTCCCCATCCCTGCTGGATGGATGACAAAGTCATGAGCACTAATTGGACCTCTTGTTAGGGTGGCCGGAATTGCAGGGAAACATTCATGTCTTCACAATGAAACACCTTCCCCCACCTCAGGATTTACTCATCCCATTTGCAGCTTATTGCAGGGGGTCTGAACAAGAGCTCATTAGAGGCAAAAGCTGCTGGGGGTTATCAGAGGCTGAAACCAGAGCTCAGGTGATGGCTTTTTTTTTTTTGCTTTTTTTTTTTTTTTTTTCCTCCCAGGAAGAAAAAGGACAAGATTAAAACCAAAATAGTACGAATAAAAGGATTTGCCTCTCAGATCTTCCTGTTGTCAGGAAACTGGTGGCTTCATGGCCAATTACAGTTCTCACGTGGAGCTGTGTTAAAACCCCAGGTGCTCCTGCTGCTCCTCTGTTCCTTTGGGAATGTGAGGCATACCTGGTGCTGGCCAAAGGCTCAGCCATGTCTGGGACATGAGGGAAGTTGGTAGCCTCAGGTTCTGCAAACCTTTGCTGCTGCTAGGGGCAGTTTAATGTTCCCCAAGCACCTACTTGGGTTTGGGGGGAAAACTATCCCACAAAAGTGAATTTCTGGTGGGGAAAGGTGGTGGATGAAGTCCTGTCTGAACCTTGGGCTCAGTCAGTATTTGGGGTCCACATCTGTGGCTTCAGCAGGCTCAGAACCTTTCTGGAAAAAGTAGTGCAAGCTTTGGCTTTAAAATAAATCAAGCAGACAGCTTGCCTCTGATTAAAAGCATGTCTCAGGTGTGGCTTGAGCACTTTTTTTCCCTCTTGCACGGATTTGCACGTGCCGTGAGGTGCAGTGAGGGCTGGACATGTGGTGGGTGTCAGGAGGTGATGGTGGTGGCCCTGCTCCTGTGTCCTCCCAGCCTGGTCAGCTCCTTCAGTCTGATCACAGGTGGCAGATGAGAGGGAGAACAACTGGATCAGGTAGTAACATGGTAAATGGAAGAGTTTAGTTGTTATTTAATAAATGCCAAGGAGACTCATGAGGCCTTGAAGTTATAACAGGAAGATCTAATTTAGAAAAAAAAAAAAAAGGAAAAAGGAATGGAAATGGCTGTGAAAGCTGCCAGCAAACAGCTCTGGATATTGAACATTTCTGTTTATTTTCTGACTGGAGCAGAGCTGATGTGATGTGAGCTTCCAAACAGCAGGGCTGGGTGCTGCCCAGCAAGGAACATTCTGGGTAGAGCTGGGTCCTGGGAATCTCCACTGTGTCTTGCCTTAGGAAACACCATTGCTGTAAATCACCTTTTTATGTCAGGTATTTTTAAGAAAAGAGCCCCACCAGCTCCATGAAACAAATCCAGTGCCAAGTATAGTGCAGAGGCACAGCTACAGAATGCATTGAATGTCTTGGGGTCAAGTCTGGTGAGTTTTTTCCATTCGTTGCTGACCATTACACAGAACATAGCTGAGGTTCTGCATGGGGCACAGCCATCTGGTTTTGAGTCTGTCCTTCCCCAGCAGGAGCTCCCAGTGTATCTGGCATAAAAATACAACCTGAGAAATACAAATTAGTGCCAAGACTGCAACCCTGACCTTCCCTTGCTGTCATATGGCAGAGACCTCTCAAATAGGAACTGGTGTTACCTCTCATGGTGGTACCCAGAACCTTTTAATAGTTCCCACACAGCTCATTCCTGTCCAGGTTAAATCATAAACTTTGGATGTTTACAAGCAGGGAAATGTGCTGTGGGGGCTCAAAGGGATTTTCTGTATCCAAGTCTTCCCTTTTCACCCAGCTCCGTGGGTTTTGCTGCCAGGATTCCCATCAGGACACTTCCAGCCTCTTCCCATCACAATTCTGCCTTTGCCCATTAGGTGTCAGACTCTTATCAGCGCAGTTTCCTCCAATTCCTGGGACTTCGTAGTTGGGAGGAGAAGCCAGGAGCTGGTGCAGCCTGTCTGGGGCACTGGTTGCATGCTGGTTTATGGGTCCTACCCAGAAAAAGGCAGACTGGGTGGTGTGGTGCTCCCTGGGCCACCAAACAGGACCTTGCTGCTGGTCCAGGTTTTCCCAGCTGAGCCAGGTTTTCCTTCTGAGCCACTGCCAGCTCATCCCAGGGCTGAGCATTCACAGGCAGCAGCTCCTGCAGGGTTTTGGAGCATGTTTGTATTTTAGATCCCTTCTAATAGCATTCCTCAGCTCAGCTCTTCATATTGCAACAGCTCCTTCCTTCTGCTCTCAGAGCTGTGGGGTCATTGGGGTCCTGCCAGAGCAGTGACCAACCTCTTACCTTGTCCATCATCCTTTTGGGGATGTCCCCTCTTGGGGACAGCTTCAGTGGAGCAACTCCTGATTCCTACCCGGAGTTCCATCCCCCATCAGCTCTCTGAGCCAGTGTGGGTTTTTTTGAAAGGCATCTTCACACAGAGGAAAGCTTTTAAGATCACCTTCAAGGAGTTTCTATTTTTAGCATCCGTGGACTCCCTTGGCTGCAAACAACCCAAACCTCTCCACGCTGAATTCACAGGAGGGCAACTCCAGGGCTTCCAAGAGTCGTGTCCCCACAGTCCCTGGGGAATGGGCTGAGCCCACGCTGCCTCGCTGGTCAGGCTGAGAGGGCAGGGCCAGGGCCATGGTGCACCCTGAGCTTCATTCCTGGACACCTTTGCAATTGCAAAATGCACTTTGGGGCCAGCAGGTTTGGATTCAGGATTTTCAAACAGCTGCCTCTCGGTTCAGTGGTCAAAACACCTCCTCAGGAGAGCTGGGGATCCAAACCCAAGGATCACCACCACTGTTTTGAATTTGCATCAGACTGAAAAACCATGCCAGAGGGGCTGTGCAAGCCTTTGGGTTGGGTTCTTCTCCAGCAAACCAGTGCAGAGCAAAGCAGCCATACAGTTGTCCTGCTACCCTGCAGGGTAAGGGAACCCCCCAGGAGCAGCTTCAGGCTGGTTGGAGCAACATTTCCCAAGCATGCTAAGCAGTTATTTTTAATATTCCTTTCCCCCCAGGCCTCATTCTGCTCTCCCTGTTGACCAAAGTCACCTCTCAGTGCTCAGTGCAGAGCAGGACCCTGAGCAGCCCTGCAGCCCCACACACTCCACATTCACTCCTGCTTTTACACAGGGCTTTTGGGGCCATGGCATCTGTCCAGTGATGGTAATTTTGGACTAAGCGCAGTGTCAGGTTCTCCCTCCTCTTCTGCAGAGCTCTCAGAGATGGAGAAGTATTGACTGGGCACCATAAATGCCATCAGTACAACAGATCCCTAATGGGAAGCAGAGGAGATCAAATCCTGTCCTGGCAAGCTTAAAGAAAAAGATGGCATTTAGAGGGGCACTTTCTCCTGGGTGGGTCTTGTGGTGCTGGCATTAATGCACAGCCCTTTTGAAGTGGTTCCTTATCTCTGACACTGGTCTCAGCCCTTTGGAGAACATCCCAAGCCCTCTCCTATCCTTAGGGCAGCTGGCTCCCTGGCACCAGGAGCTGCTGAGCTGACACCAGGGGGCTACAAACCTTCACCCAAAACATGGCTCATGGAGAAGATCCAGTGATGCACCAATGCCTGCTGCTGCCCTGACTGCTCTGGGAGAATCAGAGAAAAATTATCTGTGATTTTCTTGCTCCCAGGGTGATTTGAGCCATGTCCAGGCTTCTCTTCCCAACACCCAGCTTGGCCACAGCACAGAAAACCCACGAGTGGGGAAAGGAAAGAGCAGGGGCAGCACCCTGGGCTCCCAGCACTGCCTGGGGTGAGCTGTGCAGGCAGCTGGGTGTGGGAGGGGGAAGCAGGAGCAGGTTGTGGGTGTAGAGGCTGTGGGTGTAGAGGTTGTGGGTGTACAGGTTGTGGGTGTACAGGCTGGGGATGTAGAGGCTGTGGGTGTACAGGTTGTGGATGTACAGGTTGGGGATGTACAGGTTGTGGATGTACAGGCTGTGAATGTGCAGGTTGTGGATGTACAGGTTGTGGATGTACAGGCTGTGAATGTGCAGGTTGTGGATATACAGGTTGTGGGTGTACAGGCTGTGGGTGTACAGGCTGTGGGTGTACAGGTTGTGGATGTACAGGTTGTGGATGTACAGGCTGTGGGTGTACAGGCTGTGGGTGTACAGGTTGTGGATGTACAGGTTGTGGATGTACAGGTTGGGGATGTACAGGCTGTGGGTGTAGAGGTTGTGGATGTACAGGTTGGGGATGTACAGGCTGTGGGTGTACAGGTTGTGGATGTACAGGTTGTGGATGTACAGGTTGTGGATGTACAGGTTGTGGATGTACAGGCTGTGGGTGTACAGGTTGTGGATGTACAGGTTGGGGATGTACAGGTTGGGGATGTACAGGCTGTGGGTGTAGAGGCTGTGGGTGTACATGGATGTACGTGCTGCAGCCCAGGAGGAAGGAACCAGCTGGTGGGAGGAGGAGGAAAAACCTGGGTGTCAGCAAAGGAAGCAGCTTGAGAGGAGCTGGGATGTGTTCGTGGTTGTATTAGGGATGTGATCAACGTTTCCTTGTGACTTGCACAATCTGCAGGGGCCTGAGTGGTACAAAAAAAAATCCCCAGACCAACACAACAACAAAAATTTTCCAAATCATTGGAATTGGAGCTCCTACAGCTCCTCCTGCTGCAGGAGGCTGCAAAGGGGGGTGAAGCCCTAACTGGGCAAGTTGGAGCAGGGATTGCCTGGCTGCCGAGGGCAGGAGCTGGGTGAGCTGGAGGGGTGCCCAAGGACAGCACCCCAGTCCTGGGGCTGGTGGGTGCTGCTGGCACCTGGGGAGCAGCCTCCTGTCCCCGTGGGTGCCTGCAGGCATGGCCCTGATGGTTTGGTCCCCAAAAAGCTGCTTGGCTGGAGGGCTGGGCAGTGGCTTGGCCTCAGCACCCTGCAGAAAGGGGAGGGGGGGGCTTGAAGAGGAGCAGGGTGGCTGCCAGGGGGAGGGTGGCTTTTCTGTTCCCCCCTCCCCTCTCTGCTGTGGTGATTGGTGTGAGGGTGGCTGGCACATGTGTTGAGAGAGAGAGAAGTCATCCAGGTCCAGCTGAGCAACGAAATTGCTTTTGGGGCTGTTGGTTCCTGGCTGGGGGGTGTGAGGTCAGCTCGACTGCAGGAGGAGGAATTTTAATTTCTGTTCTCTCTCTCCCTTGCCCTTGTTTCTTGCAGCCAGCAGACACCAGTCACACCTCAGGCAGGCAGTGCCATTATCTTTGAACCCCATTCTCCCTCTTCCCATTCTCTGGGGTCGATGGCCTGGGCTCATTCGTGAGACCCCAAAATCATTCCCACTGTGCCTGGCTGGAGGATTTGCATCTCAGCAATGACCTGCTCTGCTCTGACCTGCTCTGCTCATCCTTTTCCTCTCCCACCTCTCTCTCTGCCTTGATTTGGCCCCTGCTCAGGGACTGGCACCCGTTTCTCCTCTAGATGGTGCAACTGCCCTTGGACACCCAGAGCAGCACCGAGATGCAGCCAGACCGCAGTCCCTGCAGCAGAATCTGAGGGGTGCAGCCATCCCTGGGGTCTGTCCCCAGCTTCCCTCGACCTTTTCCTGGTCTCATCCCCCAGGATGGGTGCTGGGGGCACAGCCACCCCCGTGTCACCCGTCCCAGGGGCTGTGCCAGGTACCTGTGGAGCAGCAGCAGCAGCAGCAGCAGCATCCCAGGGCCATGTGGAACGGAGGGATGAGAATTCCATCTCCTGCTATTCCTGTCATCCCTGTCCTTGGCAGAACAGATCCCGGCAGTGCCCGGGGGAGGTGCTGGCAGAGCACAGCGGAAGGTGGAGGAGAAGGGACAGATCTCGGGGGTCACCCCGTGCCTGGCAGCACTTGGGCTCTTTCCGTTCCTGCTGGGTGTGGAATGGGCTGGCTGGAGGAGCCACGATGCCATCATCAGCTTTTGTTAGAAACCTTCCTTCTCTGCCAGCCCCTGATTCAGCTCCGGGCCAGGAGGATGTGGCTGCCAAACCCTCAGGAGAACTGGACACACCCAACCACCCCATCCCACTGGGATATTCGGCCTCTCCATCCATCCCATGGCACCAAGGACACACACACAGGTGCTTTTCTCCTCCAGGGACACCACTGTGGGACAGCCACCTCCTCACCATAGGAAGGGATATTATGGCTTAGGGATTGTGTCAGGGTGAGCTCAGCCCCCAGGTGAGGACAGCCATAGATGAACAGAGCAGCTTGGATCTGGGACCCCCCAGACACACAGGGAGTCCTAAGTTCTCCCTGCAATATTCCCCAATTTGTTTGGGCTAAATCCAAATAAACAGGAGCTTAATAATTTGGGTGAAACAATAGGAGAGATTCCAACCATAAAGCAAGGCTTCCTTCTATCAGGCTTTGCTGGCAAGCTTCAGAACCTGTATTTTAAATAAATGTTATGGGTGCATTTAAAAACACACCATATGTTCCCCAGCAGATTTTTCTGGTAGCTGCTATAGTGTGGCTCTCGACTAGATCTCCTCCTCCTCCCTCTGCTGTCAGCTCCCCAGGATGTGTTTTACCTTGCTGGAGCAAAGCCCAGCACCCTGACTCCTCCTCACCCCAGCAAAGAAGCCACCCATGGGACTCCCTGAGCTCATGAAAGGGGTCCCTGTGTGTTGCTTGAGATCCCTGCTCTGAACATGGGTTGCAAAATAAACTCTTGACAGCAGAGTTTTGCTGGGGAGCTGACTGACTTGCTAGGTCATCCCAGCCATGATTCCCACAGCTCTGCCAGCTGCAGCCTCACCTTCATTTTTGGGAAGCACCCCAAAATCCATCCAGGCCTTTTTCTGTCTCCAGCAAGGTCAAATGAGCAGAGGGAAGTCAGGACCTGGGGCTGCAGCAGGGTTTGGGGTTCCATAGTTCCCCCTGAACTGCTGTAGATGGCACTCGGGCCCCGCTGCCTGCCCAGCTGCCAGAGAGCTGGGATGTGTGCTGGCAAGGAGTCAGGGGATGAGCTCTAATCTTATATCAGATTTTCCCTCCTGACAGATTACTGCCTCACTTGCAAGAGGAGAACTTCTCATTAAGTACATTTTTGACATTTTGTTTAGAGAAGAAGGGGGGGAATAAAATCCTCGTGATGCCGAGCGCCGGAGCACGAGTGTGGCTGAGTCTTTGCAGGTTTGGGGGCTGGAGCTGGGACTGTGGGGTTTTGGTTTTTTTTTTTTTGCTCTGGCACCCAAGTCCTTTTTCATAATTATTCAGCTCCTAGCACGAATGAGGCGGGTGGGAGGCATGTTCAAAACTAAACCCAGCTGAAAAAGCCAGGAGGACTTTGTGGTGGAGAATCGGCAGCTCTGGGTTCCAGCAATGCTTGGATTTCAATGCTAATCCAATTAGGTTTGATTAAAGTGTATTTTCAAGGCAAAATCAAATCCAGCCACTATTATCATTGCCCTCGGTGCTGTGTGAGTGCCTGGGCATGCCAGGCTTGGGCTGCACTTGGGATTGGCAATCAGAAGACACAAAGTCAGCCCCAGCTCTGCCAGGGATTTGTGGCTGAGTGTCAGGGATATCCCCTGTGGGAACCCACTTTGCCTTGGACCAAGTTCTGCTCTGGCCAGGCTCCCTTTCCAAGCTGTCCTAATTGTTTGGACAGAATGAAGACTAATTCTTGTGTTAGTTATGCAAATCAGCCTTGATTGCAAACTCTGGAGTGAGGTTATGTTATGGCTCTTTTTTTCCAAGGTGGGGAACAGCCCTGGTGGAAAATAATTCTTGTACAACCACGAACATTGCTCCCCCTTGGGTTTCTTTCAAGTGCAAAAACGCTGAGCAAGGTTATTGCCGTGAGCTCCTAGGACATTTTCATTGATCCAAATCATACTCTTAGAGAGAGCAAGCATCAAAAAGCACTGTCTGATGGGATAGATGTATTTTAATTAGGAAAAAGATTTCAAGCTGCTTAAAGGAAGTGAGTGCTCCACAAGAAATAGAGTGTTTCACTTCTTTCCCCTTAGAAAACACTTTTTCTCATTATCCAAGCCACTGAAACCATGTGCTTCTCAGTGGCAATGGCCAGGCTGGCCTTTCCCAGCTTGTGCTGAGCACAACAACATGAACAAAATGATATTAAACTGCCCTGAGATTTTTTCCCTCTTGCCCTTTCCTTCCCGGTCTCTTCCCACCCCCAGTTCAAGCACAGGTATAAATCACTTTGCTGTTGTTGTTTTGTGCAGTCCAAATAAAAAGAGCCCAACCTTGGAGATGCCCAGCAAGGAGCTGCTCTCTTGTTCAGGTGCAGGAACACTTTTTAATCAGCTTTTGAAAAGCATTTGGAAACCTGGATCCCTTGTATCAACAAGTTGCAGATTCCCAGCTCCTCTCACTGTTCTGTGTCCTGATTCTCTTTCAAACCTGGGACAAATCCTCAGCCACTGGTGGTTCAAACCTTTCCCTCCACTGTTCCTGGGAGATATCAGCCTCAGTGGTGACACTGGCAGAAGTGGCCATGGCTGTCCACAGGGGCAACCAGAAGGGGTGATGGGCTCAGGCTGAGCCCCCTCTCTCTGCTGCTGCCGGGTTTGTAGCTTCCCTTTCATAGAATCCTAGAATGGGCTGGGTTGGAAGGGACCTCAGAGATCATCAAGTCCAACCCCTGATCCACTCCCCCCGTGGTTCCCAGCCCATGGCACTCAGTGCCACATCCAGGCTCTTTGGAAAGATCTCCAGACACGGAGAATCCACTACTTCCCTGGGCAGCCCATTCCAATGCCTGATCACCCTCTCCAGAAAGAAATTCTTTCTCATCTCCAACCTAAACCTCCCCTGGCACAACTTGAGACCCTGCCCTCTTGTCTTGCTGAGAGTTGCCTGGGAAAAGAGCCCGACCCCCCCCCGGCTCCAACCTCCTTTCAGGGAGTTGCAGAGAGTGATGAGGTCTCCCCTGAGCCTCCTCTTCTCCAGCCTCAACACCCCCAGCTCCCTCAGCCCTTCCTCACAGGAATTCTGCTGGATCCCTTCACAGCCTCCTTGCTCTTCTCTGGACCTGCTCCAGCACCTCAATCTCCTTCCTGAGCTGAGGGGCCCAGAACTGGACACAGGACTCAAGCTGTGGCCTCCCCAGAGCTGAGCACAGGGGCACTTCACACAGGTCACTTGCTCTGTGCAGAGCCCCCTGCTCAGAAACATTGATCAAATCTTTCTCCCTGGGTGAATGACATGCTTCTGCCTGAGAAAATCAGATCAGAGTGTCTTTTATCTGTGGCTTGAAGTGCTGCTGCTCACAGGGAAGGAGTCTTGTAGATGGAGACCTTCCTATTGACACTTCACCCTGGGTGAGGATGTTAGGGCTGAGTGCTGAAGACACAGGTGAGAAGGTGGCTGTAAGCCACTTAAGGAACTGTTTTCATCCCTGGGAGAAATACAAGGACTACTCAAGTGCAGATCTGTTCCAGCCTGAGCCAGGCTGAGTGGGCCAAGGGAAGGGTTTCAGGGTTTCTGTAGCGAGGGAGGGACGTGGCTCCCAGCAGATGGGAACACCCGGCTCATGGCACTTGACAGGATGGTGGGTGAAGTTATTATGAAAGCCTGCTGTGACATTCCCAGCACAGATCTGCCAAATGGTGTCTAGAAGAGACAGGAGGAACACGTTGCAGTGCTGCATAAATTGGTGCAGGGAGAGATCTGAGGACATGTTTCAGAGGAGGGCGGACACCGGTGGGGTTGGTGTGTGTCTCTCTTGGTGCCTTGGGCCATCAGGATGCTGCTGCTTTCTTGTGACAGTGCCCAGCCACCTCATCTTTTAATGCACGAGGGGGTCCTGCCCTGTCTCAGCTGTGGCTGAACGTCCTGGGAAGCCACACGGCTCCTCCATCCTCTGAGCCCATCCAGGGCTGCCCATGCTGGGCCAGTGTCCTTCACCCCCTGAGCTGCAAGCCTGGGGCAGAAGAGGATTGTGCTGGTGCTTTGGGCACAAGTTTCTCCTGCAGTTTCTCCAATTTCTGATTTTCTTAGGCAGAAAGCAACCCAAAATTCAGAAAATCCAAACCTCAGTGAGCAGATGATCCATCTCAGGTTTGGGTGGGATTTATTTCCCTGTTTATTCCATTGCTTTCCTTTCAGGGTCAGTTCCTCTCCCCAGCTTGCCCACCCGGGGTGTCAGAGCAGAAGCAGTCCAGCAAAACTCCTCTCTTGTTTTTGCTATTAGTTAATTATTTCATTAGCATCCTCTGAATCTTGAGGAGGGGGTTTTGTTTTTCCATGGCAACTGCATTGTGAGACCTCCCCACCCACAGCCCCACACTCTGCAGGGATGCCAGGGGGGCTCAAGCAGGACCAAAGCCCCTTCCCTACAAACACCAAGTGGCCAAGGCATTGGCAAAACATGTCCCTGGGGGGACTTTTCCAACTGGTGCAGCAGAAAGAGGAGGATCCATCCCTGCTGTGGCCTTGGTGGGCTTCATGGTGCAAGTGAGATCTTCCCAGCTGGATCCGTGCCTTCCCCGGGATGTCTCAGCAGCTGGGAAGCAGCAACCCAAGAGCAGAAGTTTGTCCACATCCCATAAGCAGCTGATGGAAATTAACACCCACATGGATGACATCCCTACCTACAAATTATCTCTTCTGTGGAGCTGCAATTAAAGGCATTTCCAGTGCAACAACAGCATAACAAGGAACCCATCCAGCTCTTTGCTGCCTCCTCTCCCCATCCTTGTCCCTGTGCCAGGTCCCCTGTACCCTGAGCATCCTGGTTCTCCTCACCCTGGGCAGGATGGGGGAAGCAAACACTCCAGGGACATTTTGGAAAAGGGGGATTTGGGTCCAAACTCTAACATTTGCTCATTGCAGGCTTTCAGGAAGCACTAATTAATGCTCTGTTTTTCACCAGGAGCTTCTCCCCCTCCGTGCCCTCTTGTGCCAGGACGATGTGTCATCAAGAGAAGCTGCAGAATCATTTCCATAAGATGAAAAAAAAAAAAAAATAGCTTCTATTCATCACCTGCCTTTGTGCTAATAGCCTGTGCTCTTTAAAGAGGGAGCATGACCAGGGCTGTTCCTGCTTCCACCTTGCAGGAGAAAGGATCTCTTTGCACTTCTCTAATAACCTCTTTCATCTGATGTCCTCTGAGTGCTTTTGGACACAAATTAATTAAGCCTCACAACACCCCGTTGAGTTCAAACTCACTCCAGGGTTTTCATCATGCATTCAAATAATTCCTTGCCTCTTTGTGTCCCTGGTTTGGGGCAGCCCAAAGGTCACATCCAGCTGGGGTGTGAGTGTGACCCGTTCAATTATTTCTGCCACGTGTCACCTGCTCCTGCCAGGGCTTGGGGTGCCCTTGGGGTTAATGTTCCAACACTTGAGCTTCATCAAAAAACATCTCAAAGCCACAAAGGCTGAACTCATAACACAGCAGCTCCTTGAGGCCACAAAGCCTCATCTGAACTTCTGGGCAAGTACCAAATAGCCCCACATGTGTGACTTTTCCATATTTCATCCTTGGGATCATCATTTCATCATTTTTGGGATTTATGGCTCGTTGGCACCATCAAGGCTGGGGCTGCATCCTGCCCAGGGAGGGGAGCTGGGCCCTGCTCTGCTGCCACACAGTGTGGTTTGGCAGCAAACAACTCACAGCCCCCTGCTCCAGCTTCCTACACCTGCCCTAAGCAAAAAAAAAACAACCCACCCAAACCTTCCTGTGGGTGTTGGCATATTATTGCAAAAATAAAATAAAAAAAAAGGAGATGGAAGTGACAGCCCCTTGGTGCTGGCTGCCTGCAGAATGTGGGGCAGAGCAGGCAAGGAGCCACCCCCTGTGCTGCTGCTGTGGGTTTGCTCCTCATCCCTATTGCCTCTGATGAGGCTTTTTGTAGGATTTGGTCTGCAAAGGGATTTGGTTTGTGCCCCAGCTCCACGAGGCAAAGGGTCCTGTGAGAGGAGAGGGGGGAGTGGGAGCTGCTGGGGATGCAGAGAGCCTCGGCAGAGTCCTAATTACATCCCTTTAATGAGCACCCTCAACGTCATCAGGGGTTCCTCTGGGGCCAAGCAGTGATCTAGGCTCTTCTAATTACTTCTGACTTAATTTTCATGTCATGCTAATCCTCCATACTTCCCCTTCCTCGCTTAATGCAAAGGACTCATTCCCGAGAAATTCATCTTTCTCTCTGCTCCTTGCTCTTTTTTCCTTCTTCTCTCCCCTCCATCTTACAAAAAAGAGATGGATCAGGTAAAAGCTGCCCCAAGGCAGGGAATTAGGTTGGGAGGGTTTAGTTTTCCAAAGGAAAACTAAAAAAAAAAAAAAAAAAAAATTAAAAAATCATCCTTTGATGCTCAGCACTGGGGCACTTTCCTCTGAGGAGCATGTGGGGCTGCCCCAACCCCCAAAACTGCTTTTCCCCAAACCTGCTCTTCCCCAAACCTGCTTTTTCCCATCCCTGCCTCTGTTTGAGAGCACACAAGTGTCTGCCAGAGGTTTTAATTCTGTTTTTAGATCTTCCTGCCTGGTACTTCTGGCCCAGGAAGGGAGCACTGATGGATCCATGAAAGCACAGACAGAGAGATGGAGGAAAGGAGGACACTTGCTGGGAGGGAAAACCCAAGTTCTCAGCACTCCCCCAGCTGTCTTTGAAGGCAGAGTGGGAAGGTGATTGATCTCCAACCAAGTCCTGGATGTCTTTGTGATCCTGTGGAGATCTCTTTTGCCTGGAGTGCTTGAGAAGGAAACTCTTCTCCAGGAGAAACACTTCCCTGCCTCCTTTCAGCTCCTCTCTTGCAGGCTGCCCTTCCCAGTGGGGGACTGGGGAGCACTTGGAGAAGGGAAAAAAGTCTGTGCAATGAATTCTGCTGCTGGCACCAGGGTGGGAGGACAGAGGTGGTGGGCTGCCACCTGATCCAGAGCTGCCACGAGGGCAGGAGGGAGCCAGGAGGCTCTGGATGCCCCCCAGCCAGGGTCCCAGGGTGCTGAGAGGGGATGTCCCTGTCCTTGGGGATGCTGCTGCTGGATCCAGTCCTAGAGAAAAGACCCAACCCAGCCTTGGGGGAGCTGGTTGGGGGAAACTGAGGCACAGCATGCCTCAAAACCCACTCAATTCAAGCATTTAAATTAAGAAGTGCCTGGGGGTCTGCACCCAAAATGGTCTCTCCACTTCCTCTGTGCTTTCCACAATTTTTTCCCCTTGACTGCAGTGAAAGGGCTTTACAAGAGTGGGACTTGGGCCTTGAAGTGACAAATAATTGAAGGTGTTAATTAAAGGCCCAGCCAAGTGCTGAGTGAGAAAGGGAACAATAGAGGAGAAGTGTCAGTTGCAGCTCTGAGATTTAATTCTGTTCCTTTCCTCCCATGGTGGGGGTGTGCTGGCAAACCCCTGATTTTTGGGGCTTTCTGGTACTCTCTGCAGTCATCTTTCCCAAGGAGAACTGCTCAGTGCTGTCAAAGGCAGAGATTTGCAAAAAATCCCTTTTAATTTCTTATTTTCTCCCCCTCCCCCCAAGAATGAGGGAGCTTCTTAAAAAAGGACAAAGGAAAATAGGGAAGGAAAGTGGAGGAAAATCTCTGCTGCCTTCCCCAGGCTGAGGTATTGTCTGCTGGCAAGATTTTCCATTTCTCTGGGCAGTGGCTTTGGCAGCCCTGGGAGATGGAAACCATTGACCTGAGGGCAGAACTGGTGGGATCAGCAATTCCTTGGAGCCACCCGGGGGCTTGGTGCCGGGTTTGCAGTGGGACCCCAAGGTGACAGCTTGTGGGGACCCAGGGAGAAGTGGGACCCTTGGCAGAGCTGGTTTGGAATTGGAATATTCTGCCTTGTGTAAATGATATAAATCCTCACCCCTGGCTGAGGGAGTGTGCACATAAATATGGAGATTCAGGCTCCAGCCCTCATGACTTATTCACCAGCATCATCACATTGTTTCTAACTTCAGAGCTGTTCCTGGAAACTGTTCATTCTTCAAATTAAAAAAAAAAAAAAAAGCTCTGTGTGTGCTGCTGGAGCAGCCCCTGTGTTCTCCCCAAAGCTCTGGGTGTGCTGGGGAAGGGCTGAGCAGCTCAGACCCATCCCATGAGCTTGGTTGGGCTGGTCCTGGGGGTCCTGGGCTGGGCTGAGGGGGGTGTGGACTGGTTCAAAGGTTGCACACCAACCCCTGGAAGAGAACTGGGACCCAGCTGGATCCAGAGTGGAGGTTTGTAGGGTCCTGGCCACGTTCCCCATTTCACAAAGGCAGCATCTCAGTGCAGTCAGCCCCAGCCTAAACCTCTGGCTTGCAAAGAGATGGGTGGAAATCTTCATTTTTTGCAGCATCTGCAGTTCTCCTCCACCCAAAGCACACTTGGGGATGGGGCCCAGGTGTCCCAGGAGGTTTTTCCACACCCCCCTGCCCTCATGATGCTCGTGGTGCTGTGAGCTCCAGGTGATGCTCCCCACACCTCCCCACTCCACTCAGCTCCTGTTTTATTACATTTTTCCTGAGGTTAGGACACAAAGACACGGTGACAGCAGCACCCAGCCCCAACCCAAGGCAGCTGCACCTGAGACAGCTGCATGAGCATCCTCTTCTCTGGCTCCCAGTGCGTGGGGCCATTGCCCAGGGAATGAGCAGCCTGGAGAAGGCTTAAGGACAGCAATTGTTGCACATCAGAAAATATCCCCTTTAATAGACTCCATCAAGTAAGTATTGTCCTAAATGGCTCAGAGCGAGGAGCAGCAGAGGCAGTAACAATGCAGACATGCCATTTGCAAAGAAATTATCCCTTCCCAAGATTTCTCAGAGAGCTCAAATTGCTGTTAATAAAGCCTGCTTCTGCTGCTGCAAGGGAAATTGCTTTTCACAGAGGCCAAAGGGATCCGAGGAGAATATTCTGAGTATCATCTCCAGCACAGCAGGAAAATGAGCTCTCTGCTTTCCTCCCCTAAGGTGGGGAGGGCCAGGGGGGCCGTGTCCTTCACCCTTTGAGTGATCTCATTGAGGAGATCCCCAATACAGAGCCTTCCCCTCCTGGCAATCACTTCATCCTTCAGGCCATATTGCCAGCTTTTAAAACTTATAATCTATGTGTTTCAGTGTATTTTAAATTTCTCTTCACTCCTACAGACTCCCCCCCCCCCCCATATTCCCCATCTTCCAGCCCGTCCAAGCCCTTCTGGTTTATTCCCAGATTTCTTTCCCCATGGCTGGTGGTGCTGATCCCTGTGCTGGTTCCATGCAGAGCCCAGCCCCTGGTTTTGAAGCCCAAATGAAGAAGCCATCCTGTCATTTCCTTGCTGTGGTTGTGTTATTTCCCTTGCCCAACCCATGTGCCTTTGGTGCCCAGGGGAGCGGGTGCTGTAGAAAATGATGCAATTTGATGTGGGAATCATTCTGCTCAGACAAACCACGGAGGAGGAGAAGTGGAGAAGATCTCTGGCATCAATAAATCATGACAAGCTGGGAATTTCGTGGCTCTGCACAGCACATTGCATGGCATGGGACAGATGCAGCCCTCACCCCCAGCCTGTCCGCAGCGGGACGGAGCTGCGGGAAATGGGGAATTCCCATTTATTTGGTTTGTTTGCCTAAGAGACAAACGTTTGCTGATGTATCCTTGGCAAATCTAGGACATTAATTACTGGGTACCCAAGCACTGAAGTGCCTGTAATCCACTCCACACCTCAGCAAGTCCCTGCTCTCATAGCTGCTAATCCAATATTTGGCCGCCAGCCCGCACCGGGAGCATCGGGGAGAGGCTGAGGTTGAGTTTCTGGAGAGGCTGCAGGAAAGCCCCATCCCAGGAGCTCCTGAGCTCTGCCACCAGCCCCAACCCTTCAACAGGACCTCCTCCTGCCAGAGGACCCTTTGGGGGCTTTTCTGCTTGGTTGGGTGGGCTCAGACCTGGGAAAAAGGAGCTGGGGACCCCCAGGACCTGCTGCCAGCTCCCTGCCTGGGGGTGTCCCCCTGTGACCACAGCAGTGACCAGGAGATGGCTGGAAAATCTGAAAGCAGAGGAAAATCCATGTCTGCCCCCCCCCTTCCTTCCTCGTGGAGATGAAAACAAGAGATTGAACCACTCAGGAGACCCAAGCAGCCCTCACTGCTGCCACCGGAATTGCAATGACTGGGAGAGATAATTAGTTGAGCTCCTCCAATCCCAATAATGAATCGAACCCCTCCAGCTCTGTTAATTAACTGAGTGCCTCCAACCCCGCTAATTAGTCAAGCCCCTCCATCCTTGATAATTAACTGAGCCCCTCCAACCTTGATATTTAGCTGCCCCCCCTCCAACCTCTGCTCAGTTCTGGGCTGCTCCAGCAGCTCCTCATCTACAGGGGATGTTGGGGTGCACAGAGGGTCCCACTGGCCACTTCCCCCTTCTCTGCTCACCCCCAGGACCCCCATGGCCCCCCTGGGACCAAGCTCCTCCCCGAGAGCTCCCAAACCCATCACAGCCCAAGAGGCAGCAGCCTTCCTCTCAAAGTGCTAAGAGGCTCAGGGGGAATTTGGTTTTCCATGATTATTCATGTCTAACAAGAACTGGCAGTATTTTATTTTATTTTATTTTATTTTATTTTATTTTATTTTATTTTATTTTATTTTATTTTATTTTATTTTATTTTTTCTGCCTCTCCCAGGCTTTTCCAGAGGCACTGTCCCCCCTCTCAGCCTGCAAGGGCTTTCAGCAGATTTCTGAAGTTTTATTGCTTTGATCCCATAATGTGCCATTATGCAATGAGACAAGCTCTTTCCCATCACTTCCCTGGCTTCAGCCAGGCCTTTTGCTGTAAGAGGCACAGCACTGGCTTGAAATATTAACGAGTTTTACCTTAATTACCTCTCAGGCTTCTCAGGGCTGTCTTCACTTCCCTTCTCACTCTCTTTTTAATATCAGCCATGAGCAGAGCCAGCTGCTCAGCCAAGCTGGGATTTATCCCTCCCCTCTCCCTCCTCCTACATCCCAGGACAGTCCTCGGAGGGGCTGGTGCTCCCTGGGCACCTCCTTGGCAAGGCAGTGGAGTTGATTTTTTTATCTTCTAATAAAAAATCTTGAAATGAGGTTGCTAAAAAGAAGAGAGCACCTTGTTTTTGTCCCTGCAGCTGAGATAACCTCTTCTCAACCAGGGAGTGGGGGATGTCCTGCCCAGTACTACCCCAGAAACATCCTCTCCATCCTCCCTGGTGCTGGGGGCTCTGCTCCTTTTCCCAGCCAGTGCTTGTGGTGAGGTTATTAACACCACAGGGAGCTGCAAACTGAAAGCAGCCACTTTTAAAGTGCCTTTTTTTTTTTTTTTTTTTCCCCCTTGTACAACTTGATCATCTCTTCTGCTGAAATCTGCAGCCCCTCTAATGAGCTGTCTGGCAGGGCTGAGCACTCGGGAGGACAAGGAGGAGGGGGAAAGCAGGAAGAGGAGGGGGATGATGCTGCAGAGAGCATCAGTGCTGGCAGCTCCCCCAGCCCCCCAGCCCCCACCCAGCACAGTGGGGGCCTCTCTGAGTCTCCAGGCCTTGCTTTTTTGAGCCTTTTTGGATTGCAAACCTATTTTCCTAAGAGGCCAAATGAAAGGTGGAATTCCCTGTATCCCCATCAGCTACATCAGCCCCCCCCCCCCCCAAAAAAAAAAAAAGCTAAATCTGGCTTGGGGAGGGGAGTAATTGTCTAATGAGCTTCCTGCTTTTTCTGCTGCTGTATTTTGCCTCAATTTTTGGAGGGCTGAGGGGTTAGGAAGGTGATCTCAGGTTACCCACTGGGCTGCCCAGGATCCCATTTATCTGTCAGATGCTCTGTAGTGCTTTGGATCTAAAAGATGGGGAAAGGGACAGGGGTGAGGATGGGGACCCTGCTGCTCTGGGGATTGTTCCCCCTCAGCCCTGAGCAGGATTCTGGCAGATGGGAGCCCTGGTGCTGTGTTTTGGCATCTCAGCCCCTCTCAGCATCCCCTGGTGCTGTGTTTTGGGATCTCAGCCCCCCCTCACAGGCTGCCAGAGCCTCTCCCCATCCCTCCCCAGCAGCTGCCACCATCTCAGCCTCCAAAAAGCTCTGTACAGATCAATACTTTCAGCAATAGATTTTCCTTTGCTCTCTTCCTTACCCAACTTCCTGGGTCAGAGCTTCTCTTGAGGCCATGGAAAGCACCTCCCAAACAAGCAGCCCCCAGGAGTAGCAAGCAGCAGCTCTCCAAAAGGGCAAGAGAATATTGAGAATAAAAAAAAACCAAACCAAACCAAGCAAAAAAAAAAACAAACAAAAAAACCCCACAACAAAACCCCCCAAAATAAAAAAACCCAAAAAAACCCCAATTCTCCCCAAATCTCAGCATGTGTCACTGCCCGTGCTGCAAACAACAACAGAACCAGACAACTGGGACACAAGCATGAATTAAACATTTCCCCTTTGCTTCTGGGCAGTAACTCCCTGAAGTCCAGATCCATGGGTGGGAAAAGCAGGAGGGACTTTTGTCACCATCTCATCCCAGCTCAGCCACTTGGGGCCAGGCAGGGGACACAAGGGGGGAAGCTTGGGCTCAGGGGTGAGGTCCCCAATGAGCCCTCCCTGGTCCTGCAGCTCTGGGAGCATCAGCAGGACCAGGCAGAATGAGAATCACAGAATCATGGAATGGGCTGGGTTGGAAGGGAGCTCAGAGATCATCAAGTCCAAGCCTTGATCCACTCCCCCCGTGGTTCCCAGCCCATGGCACTCAGTGCCACATCCAGGCTCTTTGGAAAGATCTCCAGACACGGAGAATCCACTACTTCCCTGGGCAGCCCATTCCAATGCCTGATCACCCTCTCCAGAAAGAAATTCTTTCTAATCTCCAACCTAAACCTCCCCTGGCACAACTTGAGACCCTGCCCTCTTGTCTTGCTGAGAGTTGCCTGGGAAAAGAGCCCAACCCCCCCCTGGCTCCAACCTCCTTTCAGGGAGTTGGAGAGAGTGATGAGGTCTCCCCTGAGCCTCCTCTTCTCCAGCCTCAACACCCCCAGCTCCCTCAGCCCTTCCTCACAGCAATTCTGCTGGATCCCTTCACAGCCTCCTTGCTCTTCTCTGGACCTGCTCCAGCACCTCAATCTCCTTCCTGAGCTGAGGGGCCCAGAACTGGACACAGGACTCAAGCTGTGGCCTCACCAGAGCTGAGCACAGGGGCAGAATCCCTTCCCTGGACCTGCTGGCCACGCTGTTCCTGAGACAGCCCAGGATGCCATTGGCCTTCTTGGCCATCTGGGCACACTGCTGGCTCATGTTCAGCTTCCTGTCAATCCAGACTCCCAGGTCCCTTTCTGCCACTCTGTGCCCAGCCTGGAGCTCCCCATGGGGTTGTTGTGGCCAAAATGAATGAAGCCCCTTTTTTGGGAAAGGGGATGGCAACAGAAATCCCTCCTGGATTTCTCCTGGTCTGGAGCATCTTTTCCAGCAGGAAGTTTTGCTGCAAATGAAGGGGCAGGATGTGAGAGCACACAGCCTGCGTGGTTCATTAATTACTCAAGTTATGGGGCTATTAGAGCCAAGAAATTGCATTATTAAAAAGAAATCTCTGCAGACACTTCAAATGCATCAACCTATTCAGTAGCTGACACCGGGTCATAATTAAAAGCAAAAAAGTCTGGGCCAGAAGGAGACCAAAAAAAAAAAAAAAAAAGGCAGATTTCCTGAATATGGCTAATGGAAACATTATTAACATTAGGAAATTGCAGACGAGAAATCACTGGCTCCTGGCCCAGTTTAAATATGCATAAGGCTCCTGACGTGTGCCTATGGTGATTAATAGCATTAGCAGAAAAAAAAAAAGAAATAAAATGAAATTAAATTCATTGAGCTGCCTTTAATGGCTGCGTGTGGCTCCTTTGTTCCCTTCATTACAGCAGGAAGGCAGGGAGCAGGAAGGGTCATCCTGAACCCCTGGGATGCTCATTCTCTCTGGGATGCTGGCACAAGGCAGATTTTTTGCTCCTCTATTTGCAGCCAAAAGGAGGAAACCCCAGAGCTGGGAATGCTGAGCCCTGGAGGGAAACTGGGGCTGCCCGTGGGAGAGAGGATGAGGAGGGGGGAATATCCCACATTTCCACCTGCTGAGCTGCTCCCAGCCCTGTTTGTGGCCCTGGAGATTTGAAATCCTCCCCAAGGTTCTGCCCAGGTGCTTTTTGTGCCCCAGAACAGCATCAGGGGGAGGTTTTTGCTCCCTTTTTCTTGGCTCAAAGCTCAGGGTTTTGTCGTGGTTTTGCTTCTCTTTCAGGGTTGGGGTTTTTTTGTTTTTTTTTTTTTTTTTTTTTTTTTACATTTGTTCTTTGGGAACGTGGTGGTGAATCAATCTGGTGTGAGGCCTGTTTGCTGCCTAATATTTCTCAATAATTTATGATCAGTGGTTTAATCCTCCTGGGAGCTCCCTCCACTTTAGAGCTGTTGTTGAGTCAGGTCATGTCCTGGGCTGGAAGCATTTCCAGCCTTTTGATTTGTTTGTGTTTTATGTTTTTGTTGGGAGAGCAGTAAAAGATATGAATTTTTTCCCTCTCTTGAAATTGATTTATCTTGGTTGTTTCCTTTATTCTCTCCAATTGAACCATAACTTTCTGGTTGCTCCTGTCTCCCTTGCCAGCAGCCCTGTTCCATACGGATGCTGTGGGATGCAGTGGGATGTAAATATGGAGCAGAAATCAGCTGCCTCTGCCTGCTGCATCCCAGCTCCCCCGTATCTCTGATGTATTCCAGAGGAGAACAGGAATTATTTGAACCTCCTGGGCTGCTTTGCTTCTGTCAAGGTGGTCAACACCCCTCACTTCTTTTAAAAAAAAACTCAAATTAAGTTAAAAAAGCTACAAGGAGCTCAAAAGCTGGTCTGAGCAAGCAAGGATTTGGGATGAGCTTGTCATTGCCTTTGAAAAGAGGCTTTTTATTTTTGGACTAATGCAGCCCTTCAAATTAAAAAGGCCCCAGGGGACAAAGAGCCCTAAAAGGGTCTGTGTGAGGGGGACAACATCTCAGTGGGGACAGTGGGGCTGGCAGGGGACATGGTGCCATCCTGGGCTCATCCCATGCTCCATCCCCCAGCTGGAGGGACTGAGGGGAGGGAGAAATTCAAAGGCATCCAGAAAACCCAGGAAAAACCTTGGAGCAGCAGGAGAACTGCAGCCGTGACATCCTTGCAGCCCAGAGCTGAGCGTAGGAAACAGCTTGAGGCTGAAATAGGGGCAGGGAGTGGGAGATTTCCCTATGAAATATTGAGATCCTGGGGCTGGTGGAGTGGAAGGCAGAGCCCATGTGGCTCCTGAATAAATGATTGGAGCCCCCACGTGTGCTCCCTGGCAGTGACGTTGCTGAGGGGAAGAGTATGAGACTGGGAAAGAGGAAAAAAAAAATGGAATAAAGCAAAGCAAGGGGCATTTTCCCCCTCTGAGAACTCTTCTGCATGAAATAATGGGAGGGAGGAAATGGGGGAAGAAAAGCTGTGCCCCAGGATGCTCCTGAGGTTGTGGAGTCCAGGTGATGCTAATCCAGAGCCCTGTCCTTGTTAGGAATCCTGTGTTTCCCAGGGTGTTAATCCTTGTCTGGTTAACAGCTCTGGGGAGCCCCAGAGCACTGGTTTCAGCTGGTGCTCAGATGTTTCCCAACATCTCCGGCATCATCCTCAGCAAAGGTCCCTGGAGCTGAATCCTCAGGATCCTCAGAGTTGGGTTTTTGCAAAATGCATCACCAGTGCCTCACCATCATCTGCACCAGCACGTGGGCTGGAAAGTAGGACATGCAGGATGCCTGCCACACGTTTTCCTGCCCCACCAGCTGGAGCTGGAGCTCCTTGGGAATCCTCAGATCAGCTGAGATGTCCCGATGCCTCACCAAAGGTCCAGTCCAGGAGCAGGGCCCTGAGAGCTGATCCTCAGGCACTGGGGTCTGCTGCTGGTGCCTGGGGAAGCATTTCCCCTGGGTGTTATTATAAAATGATATTATAAATGATTATTCTATTCATTTATTGTATTAATGATTATTAATTGATTCTATTAATGATTGCTATAAAATGATCGCTTTATTTCTCCTTTGGCTTCCTTTCAAGGCGTGATGCAAGGTCCAAGATGCCTCCTGTCCTGAAGTGTTGGTCAGATTTTTGTCTTTCTGGTAACTCTGTGTGTCTGTAAAACTGCAATTTAGACCAAGGAAATCACAGATAAAGCAACCAGGGAGCCTCCATCCAGCCATTTGTAACAGATCACACTCCTGACAGTGCTGCCAAATTGCCAAAAAAAAAAAAAAAAAAAAAAAAAAGAAAAAGAAAGAGCTCCAGCCTTGAAATTTTTTTTCTAGGGAAGATAAATGAAGGAGATTCATGGCTCTGTTGGTGCTACATTGCTTTGCTCAGCTGGCTGCAGAGCAAATAAGCTCCCGCGGAGCATTGATTTGCAGCCTGAGAGCTGAGCTCCCAACCAGCCCGGCTGGGAAAAAACTTCATTTGCGCCTCAAAATGGAGAAAGCAGCGAGGGTGGGGAGGGGACAGGGTGGCCAGAGCCTGAGTGGGACACTGCTCATCCTCCCGTGGAAAGAGGGGGTGCAAAACCAGGGGGTTCTCACCCAGCTCTTCCTCTGCTTCTCCTTCCAGCTCGGTGGGGTTTTCCCTGGTCCCTCGGTGCCCTTTCCAAGGGATTTGGGAAAGAGGAAGGAACCCCCTCTCTAGGCAGCCCTGGGCATCCCCCCAGCCTTGGGCTCACCCCACAGGGGGTGTCAGGAATTGGGGTGACAGCATGAGGGCCGGGTTGTGCCTGGGACACTTGGAAGGGACCTGATGGATCTGAACCTCTCCCTGCCCAGCCTGGCCCTGGGGCAAACGCTGCCCCTTGACATTCATGAATTCATTCAAATATCAACTCTACGTGGAGGGAAAAATAATAAAAAACCAAGTTGCAAGGCTGGCCCTGCCCCCAGGGATCCTGCAAAGGGTAAGGGTGTCCAACAGGGCATTAAGTAAGGGATGAGGGAGGATGAGGAAGGATGAGGGAGGATGAGGAAGGATGAGGAGGGTTGAGGAAGGATGAGGAGGGATGAGGGAGGATGAGGATGAGGGAGGATGAGGAGGGATGAGGAAGCTCCTCACTTGGGTGGCTGCCTCTTTCCCTGTGGCTGCTTCTTTCCCTCCCCATCAGCCCTGATGCAAAGAGTCCTTGAACCCCCCCTTGCTCCTCTCACAAGACAGGAGGCAATTTTCAAACCCCAGCTTCTCCAAAGGAGAGTGGCCCTGGCTGTGGAGAGCCAGGCAGGTTTATAGCAGAATGCAAATGAAAAGGTATAAATAAACAATTGCTTGCAAATAAATGCTCTCCTCTAATGAATATTTCATACACAAAAGAAGTCATTGACATTTTGCTGGATTACTTCAATTAGCTCTTGAGCCTCGTGTTCATGCAAATAATAAGCTTGCTTTTCATAATGCTTTGTTAATCTGCTTCGTGGTGTGAATTTATACAGCAATGTATCACACAGACCTCCTGCTGCAGCCTTTATTGGATATAAATGGCTTCGTAATTGCTATTGATCATTAAAGAAGTGAGACAGTATTTGGGAATTACAATGTGGATTTTTGTGAGGCTGCAGGAACTGGGTGGTTTGCTCTGCACAAGCTTGGTTTATGTTTGGAGGAGTGACTAATGGCTCCTTGGGAGGAAAAGCCAAAAATGTGCCAAGATTGAGGCTGGGGAAAAAACACTGCCAGAGCCATTGCTGACTTCACATCACGAAAGCCTCCTGGCTATATATTCAGAATATATCTCAACATATTCCATTTCACACATCGATTGCTATTCCAGCTCAGCCTTTGCTAAGATTCAAGCAAATATTAAGGGAAAATCAGCAGCAAGCTGGGTGCAGGGCAGGTATGGAGCGAGCCATGGTCCCCAGGGACCACACCAGGGGCTGCCTGGCAAAGCCCCAAAGCCCCTTCCTACAGCTCCAACTTGTGGAATCTAAACGTGGGAATGTGAGGGATTTAAGGAAAAGGTTTGTGATCCCCCAGTTTGCATTCTGGGGTGGATGGCTGGTGGCTCCATGGGTTCTGCCTTCCCAACAGGGGTGTTCCCTGAACCTCCTCTCCATCACTTGCTGGTTGTCTTCCAGCTTCAGGCATTAAAACCTCATCGTTTAGAGATGAAAAAAAGCTGGGGTTGCACTTTATAGTTTCCATTTAGAAACCTGCTTCTTGGGTTTTTTCATTGGAGTTTTTGCTTTCCTTCCAAAACCTTTTCCCTCTGAGCCCAATCCCTTCCCTGGGCAAAGCCAGTGTGGGCTCAGACACCCAGGAGAGCCCTGGGTGAGCTCAGAGCATGGCAGAGCTGTGCTCTCACTGACCACTTCTTCATCCCCCCATTTGGATACCCCAAAAACTCTTCCCCTGCCACAGGCTGGGGTGTTTCAGCCAGTTTAGATGTCCATATCCATCTGGAAACTGGTTAGGGGCATTAACTCCTCTCTGCCTTGAAGGGCTGTACTGGGACTCAGTTAATTAACACCTTGAGAGGGCTCTGAGATTCCTCCATGACCCTGTTTTTATTAAAAGCCTCTATGTACCTTTTTTCCCCTTCCAATTAACCACATTCCCCCCCCCCCGGAATGTGCTTTGATTTTTAAGCAATTTATAAGCCCTCAGGCTTTGCCTGGAAGGTAATTTATACCAGTTTTGTGGGGTTTATGCGTGTGTCCAATGTGCTGCAGTGCTCTGGGAAGAAACACAAAGAGCAACGGGCTGTGCTGAGGCAGGGATTGATGGAAAAGTGGTGGAGGAATTACCTCCAGGAGCTGAGAGCTTGCTCCAACTTGCCCAGGCAGATATTGTGATGCTGAACTGCAAATCAAACCAGCCCTGGAGGGAGCCATGTGCCAGGGATGCTTCCTGGGCTCAGGCCTGGGAATGGCTCCCTCTGCTCCAGGCAGGGTCAGGGGCCCCACCAAAGCTGGGAAGAAGCCAAGAGGCCACTGGGATGGGGTGACCAAAGCCAGGGAGGGTCCTGCTGCAGCCCCAAAGGAAGCTGGCATCCAGCTCCTGCACTCACTGGTGGCTTTGGGATGTGGGAGCATGGAGGATCCAGCAGGTGATGGAACAGGAGGGATTATTCCTGGTCCCATCAGCACAGCTCTGCTCCTGCCTGATCCCTGGGAAGAGCAGAGCATGGTGCTGGTGGCATTAAGCAACGCTGAAACATTCCCAAGGTCACCCTGGTGCCCTGCCAGCCACTCTGCTGGGACCTTTTTGCACCAGCAAAGTAATTTCTTCCAGGGGTTTTTCTTCATGCAAATCCCCAGCAGTATTTCATGCCGTTCACATCTCTCCGGGCAGGTTTTTGATAAAGACTGGGAAGCAAGAGGACAGCCAGGAGGTGAAGGGGGCAGAGCTCTGGGAGGTGAAAAGCTGCCTGGGATTTAATGGCACCACATCAATCCGTGTCCTCTGGGGATGTCACCCCCAGCCCCCCTGCCACTGGAGCCATCTGCATCTCTGAGCCTGCTCCTCAGAGCAACTTTTCTCTTTTTATTTGTGTTTTGGATGAAATCAGGATGGCTCCCGGATCCCTGCCCGCTGCAATTCCAGCCCTGTGGGTACAAGACTCATTTCTGTGCCATGTCACCCCAGTTCTCTCTCAGCTGTTGCTGGGAGCTCCAGGCACGTTGGCAGCAGAGGAAGGTGAAAGGAGCTGGGGAGGGGGGGTTGGATTTGGTTTCTGGGCACCCCAAAGGAGAAGAACCTCAAAACCTGACCAGGTTGTAAATAAACCCCAGCAGAAGAGCTGCAGAAGGGTGTTGGCTGGAGGATTTCAAAAACTGTCTTTTTCTTGGGCAAGATTAGATATCTGTGGCTCTGCAGAAATAATTTCAAGATGTTCCATGTCATGGCACGGGGTGGAATCTCTCCCTTTGGCCCTTTTCCCCCCAGTTTGCTCCAGATTTTCCATTTCTCATATTTCCATTATCATATTTTCCATTTTCCATTTTCCATATTTCCATTTCTCAGATTTTCACCATTTCTCATATCAAATCAAACATTCCCATCAGGGAGGTGCCAGGACCTGAGCACAGAGGTGCTGTGATGCTCTGGTATTCTTGCAAGGACAAAAAGAGGGATCCCACCCCCCAATAACAGATTGAACTGGGAAAATAGAACTGCAAGCACTCAAACCAGTGAGGGAGTGACTGGGAAGTGCCAGGGCTGATCTGCATTTAAAAGAATTGGCAGAAGGAAGAGGAGAGTGGCTGAAGAGAGAGGAGTGGAGAGGGGGAGATAAAAGGGAGAGGGGCCTGGATTTGCATCTTGGGTTTTTTTTTAATGGTGAAAATCATTTGAAAGCTGATGCACTGCCAGGAGGAACAAAATGAGACCCCTTGGCATTGCCCCAGGCTCCTCATTTACTCTTTTACACCAAGGGATACTCATAAAAAGGGAATAAAACATCTGATAAGGCTGTTTGGGATTCCTTGAAAGATGTCTCCATCCAAGCACCTGGGGTCCGCCTTGGTCTCCTGACTCTGCTCCATCACCATGGGTGCTGCTCCTGGTACAACACATTCCCAGGAGGATGGATGGTGCACCAGGCAGCAAGATGGCAAGTAGGATATTTTCTTTTTTCTTTTTTATTTTTATTTTTTTTTTTTGGGGTGTAAGCCCTCCTGGCTGCCTCCCACATGTCCTGGGGGGACATGGGACTTGCAGAGACCACTTGCATGGGACTTGCAGAGTCCCAGGAGGGAGTTCTAGGGTGAGCAAGGCTCCAGGCTCTGGTGAGGAACTTCAGCTGTGTTGGGAGGCTGCTCCTGGGGTGATGGTGTTTTCCTGCCAGTGTCTTGGGATCTCAGTCCTGAAAATGTGCCCTAAGAGTGACCAGAAATGCTCTGCAAGACAGTCCCATGAAAAAATCCAAACAGGATGGGTACGTGTGATGCCCCAGGCCAGGATGAACTGGGACACTTGAGTTTGATGCTGTCCTTCATGCTTCTCTAAGGAAAACCAATAAATCCCCTAGAAGGGGAGAGCTCCTCTTCCTAACCCAGCACTGGGCTCGGAGGCTGCCCCAGCCTGGGTCTGGCACAGAAAGCTGCCAGGCTGCAGGCAGTGGATCTGGGCTCTCAATGAGCACAAGTGCTGCTTGTTTTGACAAGAAAATGAGAAAAAAATACAACGGAGAGAAGCAGCACACAGAGAATCCTGATTTTTAAATATCCTGGAGAAAGATGTTACTCATTAGAGGAGAAAAGGTTTTGTGCTCTGTTAGGAGGAGGGATGAAGGGGATGGGGAGAATCCCCAGGGCAGGAGGGATTCTGGTGGGAATAGGTGTTTACAACAGCAAAAGAACAGGGAAGAGGCAGAGGCAGGGGAAAGAGAGGTAATTATACTGCAGAAAAGCAGGAATTGCAGCACTCATCACCCCATTAGGCACTTGTAACATTCACAGACCATTAGATGGGGCTTTCAAACATCGTTTTTATCCTGCTGCCGCAAAACACTTTTGCCCTGAGTCACCTTCTGGCTGCAAAGACAAGACCAGTTTCACCTCCATCCCCTGGAACTGGGAGCAGAGTGGTTGTGTCCAGCTCCTGGCTCCTCTGGCCCTGCCCGGGGCACAGGGATGCTGCCTGCAGCTCTCCTGCCTCTCAGCCAGGTACCTACCTGATGTAAAAAATTTTAGATGAGCCAGAGGGGTTCATTAGTGAGGTTAAATTAACTAATTAACTGGATCCACTGCTGGGGCACTGGGAGGCAACCAGAGCTGGGTACCCAGCATCTCTGCCCGGGTCCCTTTACCCCTCTCTGAAACGGGGAGGAGGGTTTGGGAGGGAGAGGAATCACTGCACTTAAAAGGTGTAACTATTTTACAGATTTTAATTAAATATGACAGCCCTGCTGGGGCTGGGAGTGGGACTATCCTGGAATATGAATTATCAAGAATCCTTCTTCCCAGATGTTCACTCTTCCCACCTCAGCCCTCAGGCACTTCAGGCAAATAAAATGGAAAATAAATCCAGGTTAAAAACCAAAATGAAACCAACCCAACAAACAAACAAAACCCAACAACAACAAAACCCCAATGGTAACAAATCCCCCCTGTAGAGAAACAAGATAAACCAGGTGCCTCGAGCTGCCAAAGAGTGGGTGAGAGTCCACCTGTGCCTGGTTAGGGCAGGCCCCCTATTACCAGGGGCCAATAAAGGTGGGACACACACCCACAGAGAGAAGCTCACTCTGGTGTGAGGAATGGAGAGGCCAGCAGCTCGTTGAGCCTCAGGAGCAAGAAAGGCTCCTCCTGCTACATTTGGGGGAGAATGCGGGCAACTTGAAAGAAGAACAACTTCTGAAAGGCAGCAGTGTGAGGAGCTGGCAACAGGAACGTTCTCCCTGACTTGAAAAAGTGCCTGGGCTAACACTCTCCCTGAAAGGTGTGACCAGCAAGCTCTTGGGATTGGAAACCCCTGAGCAGAGGGAAGCCAGGAGGATGGAATCCCATGAGGAAGGGTTAAATCCTGTAATCCCACGAGGAACCAGCAAGCTCTTTGGAAACCCCTGAGCAGAGGGAAGCCAAGATAAGGATTCTCTCTTTGGAAACCCCTGAGCAGGCAGGGATCACCAAAGCAGAAAGCCAAACCAGGCATCATTTCAGTGCCTTTCTCCTTCCCAAAACAGCCCCATCAAACCCCGTTGGACACTTCCCAGTGGAAGCTTCTCAGTTGGAGACATCCGTGGCAATTTGCAACCTCCAGGAACTTTTTTCCAGCTCTGATGTGAAAGAAAAAATAATAATTTTTTTTTTTTTTTTTTTTTTAAAAAGGCCATGAGTGGGTGAGGGGTTCACCTGGATGCACCTGTGACCCTCTGGATTAAGCTGATGGGTTGAGGGACAGGATGCTCAGATGCCTGTTTCCCATCCCAGATCCCACCTGCAATGAGCTCCCTGTCAGCTCTCTGCCAGCCAGGTTGTGGCTCAGGCACTCAGAAAGGAGCCAGGTTTTTAAGCTGTTTCTATTCTGATGCTTTTGGGAAGAGGTTTGAAGTGGTCTCTGATGATGGGTGGGTATGGAATGATGCCCTGGAGAGCCCTTTTCCCTTCAAGCTCTGCAAATGGATTCAGTGGTGCTTCCCAGTGGGGATTAAGTGGATACAATCGGCCAGGATTGACCTCGATGGATCTGTCTTGGGTTCTCCCTGCTGGGGAGCAGATCCTGAAGGAGCTGGGGACTGACATCATGCAATGCTTTGTCCTCAGAAACCTCGAGAATAGCATGGATGTCCCGCATTCCCCTGGAGCAGCATTCAGCCCCGAGCCCATGCCAGACACAGGGTGCAAACACAGACCATAATAAGGTAAAAATTCAGCTCAGAAATCATTGTTAGTACTTGCTCTCCCCTCCCCGAGGACGAAGGGGAAGTGTGTGCATTGGATTAATCTCTGCAACCGGTTCAGCTTCCCCTCTGGGGCTTCCTCCCATGAAAACCATACTTAAAGCCCCTGATCTTTCCTGACTTTCCAGGCTGGACATAGCTCGGGGGCAGTGGTGCAGCACCAGCCATGCAGGGGCTGGCAGAGCAGAGCAGAGATTGCTGCTGCAGGCTGGTGCCATGGGAGGGAATACCAACATCAGGGGGGGTCACACTTCCCCAGGGGCTTGAGAAATTCTGAATAGAACTGTATTTAATCCAGACCAAGGCTGCTGCACTGCCAGAAAGCAAAGGCAGGTCTTTAGGACAAACAAAACTCCAAAAGTGATAAATTCAGGAGGAGGAACCGTGGAGGGGTTGGGTGTGCCAAGGCCAAATGTGCAAGCAGCAAGAGGCTTTTATTTCTCCACATCTTGGATATCAGTGTCCCACTGATTGACTGAATTATATTATGATACATCCCATGAAAACCATGACAACCAACACCATGCCTCAAAGGAAAAAAGGGCTTTGAAAAGCTTGAGATGTTCTGTAGAGCTCCCTATCCCAAAAATCTTGGCTCAGAAGCTTCCTACTACCCCTTGCTCTGCCCTGGGCAGTGCTGGGCAGACAACAGTTCCCTCCTGACCCCAGCCAACCCTCCAGCCCTGGTGCTATGGGTGTGTTGGCAGAAGCATGTTGCTGAATGGTGGGCCAGATGGGCACAACTGGACCCAGAGATGCTGCAGAAACATCTGCATCTTCCCTGAGAAAATGTGTCCCCTCCAGCATGAAGCCAGAGTCTGGAGCAAAGTAAGGCAGCAGCAGGGAGTAGATGAGCCTGTGCCATCTTCTGATGTCTATAATTAGAGGATTTGGCTGCCTAACACACGTTATTAGCCTCTGTGCTAAGAGACTTCTCTAATAAGAGTGCCCTTAAGTGACCTCGGTGAGCATTCATCTACTTGTAACTAGATTTATAACTGTGGATCTGCGAGGTGCTGCAGCTTTGCTTGGCTTGTTCCACCTCTCTGCTCAAGTCCCAGGTAACTCCTTTCCTTCTACCCAGGCATCAGGGCTAATATTTCCTTTGAACAACTCACAGCCACCAGCTGCCAATTAGTGACACCTCTCTCATTTGAAAGCAAAACCCTCCAAACCCAAAACGAACCCAATTTCCCCAGGTCTGAGCCAGGGCACGGAGCTTTAGCTGGGCAAACCACCAGCTGCATCCTCCTGGAGCTCAAAGCATCCCTGCAAGGGTGATGCCTGAACAGGCTCCAGGTAACACTTAGATCTGCCCTTTCCTGCCCACCTAGGAGATTTTGGATGGGTTCCCCAAAACTTAAGATGAGCTAAAACTCATCTCCACACCGCTCAGCTCCCACAGGTCACCAGCACCCCATCACCTGTAAAAGGATGAGAAATATCCCAGACCCCTTTGGCTCCACTACTGAATAAAGCATCGGGAAGACAAGAGGGCAGGGTCTCAAGTTGTGCCAGGGGAGGTTTAGGTTGGAGATGAGAAAGAATTTATTTCTGGAGAGGGTGATCAGGCATTGGAATGGGCTGCCCAGGGAAGTAGTGGATTCTCCGTGTCTGGAGATCTTTCCAAAGAGCCTGGATGTGGCACTGAGTGCCATGGGCTGGGAACCACGGGGAGAGTGGATCAAGGGTTGGACTTGATGAGCTCTGAGGTCCCTTCCAACCCATCCCATCCTGTGATTCTATGATTCTATGAAGTATTTAAGCATCATTACAAATGCTTCTTTGTCTCCTGCCCGGGGAGGCACCTTTAAGGAGAAGCTAATCCACGTTCAGCACATTTCCAGGGAGCTCAGCTTCCCTGGGGATGCTGCAGAGCCCGGGATGAAGGCAGGGACCCCACTGCCATCCCCCCGCCTGAGCTGCAGCATCGCAGCTTCAGCTGGGATGGGGGGAGGGAAGCAGATTCCCTCTAGGTGGGTTTTAAAAGAAGTGGGAGCAAAATAAAGAGACATTTCAAAGGGAGGGAAGAGCTGGAAGAGCCGCGTAGCAGCCCGTGCACTTTGTACACATCTGAGTGCTGATCTGCAGAGTAATTTCGCATGACAAACATTAAATTCACGCTCGGTTGCTCCCTGTGCAAGCTTTCTGCCTGCTTCCAAAACCACGATCCAGAAGGAAAACCATAGCTTTCCTTCAAAGAAGGGCAGGTTGATCTTTTCCCAAAGCTCTGGCTCTGCTGGGGGGAGCTGGGGCTGGGCCGGAGTGGCCAGGAGGGGTTGCAGCCCCCTGAGCTGAGGATGCTCAGACCTCCAGGGACCTTTTATTCTTCCCAAGATAACTGATGGCCATTTGTCCCCGCTGATCTCTCTGTCTCCCTTATTTCCTGACAAAGGAGTAAATTCGAGGAGGCATTTTGGGCTAGGAGCTGACCCTGGCTGTCCCTGCAGCAGCACCTCTGATTCCCTGCCTTTGTAATTCGCGTGTTTAAAAGGGTTGGTATTTTTTTTTTAGGAGTTTTAATCGGCTGCCGAAACCAACCTCAGAGAAATATTCTTATTTTTGGAGCATTGGCTGTTTGGTCAATACCCTTCTTGCCTGAGAAAGTCAGTGAAAGCCTGCGACCTGACTTCTTAAGGGTAGTGATTTTCCATTAGCCTCTGAAACGGAATCGGCTCCCGAGCTGGCTGGGAATTCTTTATGGACTGAGTTTCTTGATGAATCTGCATCCTGGAGCAATAAGAAAAGCTCTTCCTGAAAGATCAGCTATGTTTAGTTGCCTCTCGCAGTCTTTCATTTCGATGGGGAAGGAGGAAGAGGGAGGAGAGGGGAGGAAGAGGGAGAGAGGGTGAAGGCACCGCGGAAATAATTCGGAGCTCTCCAAACTTTGCTGTGGTTCTGTTTTATCCATCAAGAGGTTTGGTTTTTTTATTTTATTTTGTGGCATCCACCTTTTAGAATTTCGGCAAATGCTTCTGCCCCTAAGGCCTGCTGGGAAGCGTTATCTTGGAGGAGGTGGTGACCTCCAAATCCTTTGGTGGCAGATGTTGGTGAATCTCTTGGTTTTGCATGAAAAAAAAGCAAAGGATTTCTCCTCGGCTGTGCCAGCCATCACGGACCATTACCACCAGCTCCCCGCCTGCACACCACAGCCCAGTTTAAAAATGGGTTGATTTCACATGAAAATCAGCTCTAGCTGCTGCAAAATAATACCAGACGAAGCATATAGACTGAGCACATTGTTAGGAGCCCAAATGGTTTGGGTTTCTTTCTTGCTTTGTTTTCTTTTTCATTCATGCTGTCGGCAAACAGAATCAACCAACTCCATTATGTATAATTTATTCTGGATTAGATCAAAAGAACAGTTTACAGGGAAGGTTTGGGCATTTTTTTCCAACGTTTTCATTAGATTTTTCATTTAAAAATATATATATATTCATTCCTCCCCCCACCTCCACACCTCCCGTTGCTTTTCCTCATGAGCAAACTATAAATTATTCACCAGCCCATCCAAGCCGAGTGCTCCTCAGGACTGGAAATGAAACCATTCCCCAGGGGGCTTGGGGAGAAATGGGGCAGAAGTGGGGGTGTAGGGGGATGCAGCCCCAGTGGGAAAACTCCCCTGGGACCTGTCTGGGGGTTTGGGGTCTGTGCCCTGGGGTTCTGTGCTTTGCAGGGCAGCCTTGGGGGCTGCCTGGGACCAAGATGTTTCTTTTCTAAGAAGACACGCCTGGAGCTAAGGAACAGCTATTTTTTTTTTTAAATTTTATTTGTTTTTTCGTAAGAGAGGGGATTTAAAGCTTAACCCTGCTTCTGCCTGTGCCGGGCAGGGGGCTTGGAAAGGAGCAGAGCTCTGCGGGGCTGGGGGCTGCCCCCTCCTCTGCTTCCTGCTCTTCCCTGCAAAATGGGGCAATAGAAAATCCAGGGATTCGGTGTCAGAGGAGGGATGGTGGAAGCCACCCCCTGGCCAGGCTCTGCAGGACCCGGGACATTCGGCAGTGCCACCTGGGAGCACTCCGGGCAGCCATCCCGCCTTGCTTAGCATAAAACCCAGCGCCTCGGGGGGGCTTGAAACCTAAAATATTTCTTCTCGGAGCTGATGGAAGCCGTTTATTACACCGCAAAGTCGTTTTTTAAAGCCCAGCAGAGGGGTGGGCTCTGGGAATTGTGCTTTTGAGCAGCCAACAGCCTGGCGGTGCTGCGAAAAGCTAATGCTAATTTAGGAGGTAGGCGATCTGGGGAGGGAGGCATCTGCTTGCCTGAACCATCCTCAGCTTCCCAGCCACCGCGGGGTGATGCTGAGGAATCACCCACCCAGCCCGGGATGCTACAAGGGTCTGGGAATGATGCAGGGTCACCTGGGTCCTATGGGGGGCTGGGATGTCCTTCGGCACCAGGTGATGGGGCTGGAGCATCCAGGGAGGGATTTACCACCCAGATCCCCTAAGGAACCCCTTTCCCAGGCTGCCTGCAGGGCTGGACAAGGATGTTGAGGCTTTGGGAGCCACAGACTTTGGAAGGGAAATGGACATGCTCAGGTCCAGGCCCAGGGAAGGGGATGCACCCACTGGGATGAGGTTTGGGGTGCATCTTTGCTTTATGTCTCCTGGTTAGGGGAGCAACCCTGGCATTGCCCCTCTCCTCTTGTTTGTCCAGGGAATAGTGACCTCCCGGCTGCTCTCCTGCCACAGCTGCTTGTCTGAACATCAGGTGAGGCTGAGCATGGTCTGGAGCAGGATTTGTCCAATTTGTGAGTCGTGCTCCCTCACTGAGCAGCCAAATGTGGGCAGTGGATGCTTCCTCTCTGCTTTTCCTCCTAATGGTTTCGTTGTAAATCTCTTCTCTTATGGCTGGGGAGATGTGCTGTGACACTCCTTGGATAGATGGAGATTTAAAGAGCATCCAAGCAGGACACAGCCAGGAAACATTGAAAAACTCTGCCTATGAAGTTTATGCTTCCCCAGAGGGAATAAATCTGGCTGGGGTAGAGTGATGGTGACTTTTGGGCTGAACTGAGGAGGGAATGGGGCACCCCCTGGAGCTAAGCTTCACCAGGAGGTCTCTGCAGCTCCTCATTGCTCCTTTGCCCCCTTCCCAGACCCCTCACCATGGAAAGGATCAGGCCCTTTCCCTGCCCCTATGGGGGGCACATATATAGATCCATACCCATGGTACAGCCATCCCTGGAGAGCACAGCTCCCCCCCAGCAGCTGGAAGCAGAGATTAAATCCAGCCAGAGCCTTTATTTAAAGGTTGATCCATGGTGAAGGCAGAGAAGACTTCCTCAGTGCAGATGTGGAAAGGGTCTGGATTAATTCTAATCAGCAAAGTGCACGGATGCCTTTCTTCTACAACGGGTCAAGACCCAGACCTGCTGGCCTGGAGCTGGAGAGCTGGGATGGGCTTTCCAATAACTCCATCCCAGTTGCTGGAGGGAACCAGAAACCCCTCAGCCACCTTTCCTTGGAGCCCATCAGTCTGGAGCAGCCCCAGAGGTGCCTCCAGGATGCAGCTATCCCTAAGGTTAGCACATCCTTCCTGCCCCTGCCAGAGCTGCAAACACAAGGAGATAGGGATGATTCTCAGGCCAGCTTTGCAAGCCCTGTAATAGGTCAGGCATCCCCAACATCCATTCATTTTGGGGATCAAAAAAGGGTCAAGATACAGCAGAACCATTTGCTATTGATCTACATGTCACGACAGAGACAGCAAATAATTGTCTTTCTGAAAATCCATTATCACCTCCACCCTCTTTTAAGCTAGAAGCTTTCAGAGCTGACAAGGGCTGTGCTTGGAGTCTGGGTGGTAAATATAGCACCATATGGCTGAGGAGTGATTTGGCTCCTAATGAAATGCCAGTTTTATGCACAGGCATTAATAACTCCTGCATCTTTGGTGGGGATGTGTGTGTGTGTGATCAGGGATGGATTCCTTAGCATCCTTCACTTCCAGGACACCTTGCCTGGCTCCAGAATGATTGCTTCGTGTCGGATACTTAAGCTAAAACATTTTAAGGGAGTTTTAAAGGCAGGGTGAAGTGTCTGGGCTCAGGTGAGCCCCAGAGAAGGTGTTTGGATTTGCAGAGGGGATGCTCCCGCCAGACTGCTGAGGGGCTGGAGGCACCTGAGGCAGCTCCAGGCTGTTTATTTGCCTTTTATCTCCTCTCCTCTCTGCTTTCCCAGCTTCAAACACCAGTTGTTTTGCCCGGGCATCTGTGGGCTCTTTGGGCAGATAATCCCTCAGGAGATGGAGGGTTGGGAGCACACACAGAAAGATGGAAGGGTTGGGGACACAGGAGCCCCTGCAGCCCATCTCCAGACCTGCCTTTGCCTCCCCATTTCCCCTTTGCTGCAACAGCGTTTTTTCTGGGGGAAAAAAAAAAAAAAAGGCTTTTTTCTCACCAAAACAGAAGAGCAGCCCTTCCTGGTGGCAGGGGGAGGAAGGCTTTTCCAGGGCAGCCAGGACACATCCATCACAGCTCAGGTTGCTGCTGACTTTCGGGAACCCATCAGTCACCCGAGGCTGGCTCAGCCTGGGCTCATCACCAGTCTCTGCCCCCCTCCCCATCATTCCTCCCCTTTTATCCTGGAAACCCCATTGACCGAAACATCCTAAAAACCTCACTGGAAGCTGAAAATTGTCTCATCGACAGGTGCTGTGCAAGTTACCTGGAGATTTCACCTCCGCAGCAGGGGGAAGGCTTGAGGAAGATGCCCAAACCCTTCTGAAGTGTGGGGTTTATTGTGAGTGGATTTCCAATGATTTTTTGATCGTTTGCTCTATAACTCCGTACAGACTCGGGAGCCACTTCCCTTCCTTGCTGAAGGTGGAGATTTCACCTTTTTTTCACCTTTTTTTATTGCGTGGATGAAGAGTGGCAGTGGGATGAGGCTGCCAAGGCAGCAGAGCAGGGACAAGGGGTTAAACCTCCCGGAGATGGGGTCTGAAGAGCAGCTCCTCTTTTTCCACCTCTAGTGGAAATCCATCCCTTTGCTGGACGATCCTCTCCGGTAATGTCCCCCCGCCCTTTTCTTCCTCCCCCTAACATTGCAGCCAGTGCATCTCCCACTCCAGCCCCCAGGCAATGCTAACAACTTGCTGCTGGCCATGAGCCTGATGGCTCAGAAAACACACCAGAAAGATGAGTGCCCTGCTCTGAGGGAGGAAAATGTGGCAGAACTCAGACCTATTTCCACCCTGGAGCAAGAGATGTGAGGCAGCAGATGGCTTTGGGCAGGACACCTGAAGCTGGGGGGGGAGCCTGCCTGGCTCCAAGCCCTCCAGCCTTCAGGAAATCACAGGATGGCTTGGAAATCACTGCAAACCCGAAGCCAGCAGTCAAGTTTGCCTGAAACCCTTTATTTTTTAATTGCACTTCGCTGTAGACCCCCCCCCCCCCCCGTGGAGCCCCTGGACCACCAGCCCAGCTCCGGGGGGAGCAGGCAGGACCTGCTCAGGCTTTGCAGCCTGCGGAGCTGCTCTATTTATCAGCATCATTTCCAGAGTGCTCACTCGGTGGCATTTGGTGCTCATTTGGTGCCAGAGCCGTGTGGCTGCCCAGCAGTAATTAATGGGGCCTCCTCTCCCCCGGAGCTCTGCATTAGTGGGCTATCAATTATTGAAGCCGAGTTGTACTTTTCGGAGCTGGTGAACAACCAAAGGGACCGCTGAGAGTCCAGAAGTGGCTGTCATCTTCTCATTAGGTATTTATTAACTGTAATTTAGCGGCTGTGCCTCCGTCTTCACAGAATCACAGCACCGGGACCGGTGCCTGCATGAGCTGCCCCTGCCTCTGAGCAGGATCAGGCCCTGGGGGGGGGGGGAATTGGGGGCTGTAGGGATGAGCCCTGGGCTCCAGAACCACGTCCCTCATGGTGCTGGGGATAAGGGGAGGCTGCTCAAACCCCCTCATCTCAGGCAGCATCTTTTGGGGGGCTAGGAGCAGGCGGGGTGCAGTGTGAAACACTCCCAGAAGATCTCATTTGGTTGGGCTCTGTGTGGGGAGCATCACCTGGGCCCCCCCAGGCCCCATCAGCTATCCAGCCTTGAGCTCCAAAAAACAAAGCCTTGGGCAAATTTCTCACCTCGAGATAGATGATCCTCAGTATTCCTGCTCCCCTCTCACTTCCCATCTCCCTCGCTGAGGCATTATTCCTGCTTACACCCTTCTGAATAATTTCTCTGCCTTTTGATCACTGCAGGTCCTCGGGGAGGGTTGTAAAGAGACCAGCCACCGAGGGAACATTCACCTGAAACTTGCTGAACTTCTGGATGAATGGAAACTGAGCTGAGAGAGCAGCAGAGCTGGGAGGGGGATGCAGGGCGAGGAGCTTGGGGATGCTGCTGGCATCGGGCTCAGGTCCCACCGAGGTCCCCTGCCAGTGCCCAGGTGTCCTTTGGGATCCTGGAATCACTCCATCCTCCCTGCAGAGAGCCCTGAAGCTAAAGGGGGCTTTGCAGCTGAGATGAAAACTTCATTGGTCCAGCAAGCAGGGCAATAAAGGGACTTTTGGGGAATTTTGCTGCTCTTGCTCCCTGCAAACTTGTGCAGTGACACGGAGCAAATCCAGGGGCCCTGCTGGGATGCTGGAGCCCCAGGAACTCACCTTGCACCTCCAGCACAGGAATATTTTGTCCGTGTCCTGCTCTCCCAATGCCTCCTCCTTCCAGTCAGCCTTTGGAGCCTGGTTCCACAGCTGCAAAAATCAAATATCATTCCAGGAGAGCCCAGGACTGCAGGAATTCATGTGGGCTCCAGCAGAGGAGGCACTGAAAACAAAAAGAAGCAGATCTGTTCTCAGTAATTGTTTTTTATTAGTGGGAGATGATGGAGTTCCTAACAAATACATGTTTTTAAAAACAAGAGTGTTTGGCTTTCCCTCTGCAAGGAGAAGCTGCATTTATGGTTCTCCCCATTGCTGAAATCCATTGCCAAAACGGGGGCTTTGCAGCTGGGCCTGTGGGCAAAATCCAAAAACTTCTTTTAAAACAAACAAATAAAGAAACAACCAGGTGGGATTTATTTTTAATTTTTATTATTTTTTTTTAATTTTCTTATCTCTTTTGGTGTGTGTGTGTGTGTGTAGAAACACATCTGAGGGCTGGGGGAGGTTTAGGAGAAGGTTTTACTCCCCCTCTTCCCTGTCCCATGCTCTTTATCCCTGTCTGACCGGGGAGGTTTGATCCCAGCTGGGAGGCTGTAAACCTCCTGTAATCCAGGGAAATTCCTCACCCAGCTTGAGTGTTCCAGCACCTTTCTCCAATCTCCTTTTATCCCGAGGCTCAGGAATTAGCAGTGGAGCCATAAATCATCCCTGGCTTGGGGACAGGAGGAGGGGGGCAGGCAGGAGGTGGGGATGGAGCTGGGTGATGCTGGGACTTGGCCCCTGCTCCCGTTCCCTGCAGTGCTTCCAGTTTGTACCCAGGCCAGGGAGAAGCAGATGGGACCTGTCCCCAGGGCTCTTTGGGAGGCTTGGCTGCTTGGCAAAGCAAAAGGTCTCCTGTGAGGAGGCTGGAGAAAGGCTGGGGAGGGAATATCACCTGGAATCATGGAGAAGACCTTTTGGGTTCATCAAGCTTAATGAACTTATGAAATGACTGTGAACTTCAGGCTTTGAAATCCCTGCAAGGGGGGGAGACTCTGGGAAGCCTGTGCCAGGGCCTGACAACCCTTTTAGGGAGAGTTTGTTCTTAAAATCCAATCTAAACCTCCTCTGGCACATCTTGAGGCCCTTTCCTCTTCTTCTATCACTTGTAACTTGGAAGCAGAGACCAACACCCAGCCCCAGCCTGAGCTTCTCCAACCCTGAGAGAGGAGCAAACACCACCAGGAAGCCCTCACTGGAGCTCAGCATCCTTTGCAGCCTCCACAACTTTCAAGGCAACAACATTTCTCGGGGTCTCAGAGCCTGGAACCCTAAATCCCAGCCTGGCCAGTGAATCCTCTGGGCTGGGAGGAGCCTGGATGGGGCTTTCCTACATCCCAGCATCTCTGCTCCCAACACAGACCCAGCAGCAGCAGCATCATTGCAAATCATTTCTGTAAAGCTCTGCCTGTAAACGCCACTTAAGATGTCACTGAAGATTGATATATTTGCTAATTGAGACTTCCACTTGGGCTGATAGCTGGAGCTCTTTATTGTTTTGTTTTATTTTTTTATTACTCACTGTTATTTTATGACTGGCAGCTTTGCAGCAGCTCTTCTTTAATCTTCATTAAGCAAACCCCTGGGGGGAGGTGGTGGTGAGGGCTCCTGGGGCAGAATGGGGTCAGCCCTGGAGCCTCTGCCCTGCACAAACCCAGGGGCTGCTCTGCAGTGCCCTTGGTCATGAGAAGGGGAGGTCCTGCCCATGCCTCAGTTTCCCTGCTGGTAGAAGACAGCTCAGCTATTTAATGGGAAAGGAGGACTGAGGGTTAAGGGTGTCCTGCCAAGCCAGACTCTGGCGAAAAGCAACATTGGGGATGGGGAGAGAAAGTTTCATCTGTTTTTACCTGTGGGGAGGTGTCTGGTCAAACATCTCATGCCCAGAAAAAGGGGGGAAGCTGCCACCTTCTTCAGCTCTCAGCACCCACAGGGTAAATAAGCTGGAAAGCTCAAGGTTGGCTTCAGAGGGTGCTTTGTGGCACAGAGACCTGGCCAGCACCCTGCAAGGATGCCACCTGGAGTGATGATGGATGACAAAACTCAGCTCATTTTGGGGACAGAGCTTTGTTTTCCAGCGTTTTGTTCCAAACCCTCTGCTGTGCCAGGAGGCAGCAAGGCTCTGCACTCACTTAAACCAACAATTAAATAATGATAATCCCTTGAATGGCATCCAGCCTTGCACTCCACTCCCAGTTGCTGCCTCCAACCCTGCCCGGCTTGGAGAGGAACCAAGAGGCGGCTGCAACATCTGCGTCCCCAGCCCAAGGGACCTGAGGAAACCTGCAGGAAAACCAGGCCCTGGCCGTGCTCCCTGGGGCTGCTGGTGGGGCAGGGGATGCCCTGGAATCTCATTTGCCTAAAAAAGTGCTGGGCTCCAGCTTTATGAACACTCTGGGCTTGGGGGGGGGGGGGCTGAGCAGTTGGCAGTGGGCACAGCACTGAGCTGGGGGTGTTTGTGCCCATCTGGGGATGCTGAGTGGGGGAAAAAAAATGGTTTGCAGATATGGGGTTATGCTGTAAATAAATAAATAAAGGCCAGCTGCCTCAGCTGAGAAGCAAAAGCAATTTTCTCCTGGTGCCAGCCCCATCTGTCTCACATCCAGAGCATCAGCGTCTCCAGGGGTGAAAGGAAGAGAAGGCAGGGGCTGAATGGGTGACCCTGGGTGAGGGTCTGTACAATTTGGGGGTCTCTGGGGGGAGAAGCTCCTCTGGGGTTCACTGTGAATTCACTTGGAAAGCCATGAGCATCAGCAGGCTTTCCCAGCCCTCTTCCCACCCCCACTCTGGGTTGCTCCACAGCCACCCAGCATCCCACCTGCCTGCCAGGGGACACAGCCACTTCCCTCACACCTCTGGCAGCTTTTCTCTGCCATGAATAAGATACAAAAAAGTCCTAATGAGAGCCGGCATGGCCTTTTGAGCACCTGCTGGAGCAGCTCAGCCCTGCTACTGTCCCCATGCTGGAGCTCAAGGGCACAGGGACAGCTCGTCCCTTCCTGGCCTCGGCTCCTAATGGGATGGGGAAGGATGTGGGAATCACAAGCAACCCCACAGCAGCTGATTTGCACCCAGTGAGGTTATACCCCTGCAGAGCCCACCCTCTACAGCTTGGCCTTGGCAAGGCAACAGGTCCCTGCTCCAGGGATGGGCTGTTCCTGCTTCCCAAATCTGGAGAGGAGCCCTTGGAGGGACCCAGGGCCTTGGTTGGCCCCAGGGAGGATGCACAAAACCTGCACACAATTTGCTTTGGAGCACAGACCCCCTCCAGCAGCACCCAAGGTGTGGATGCCATCCAGCCGCATCTCCTGACAGACCCAGCTGAGCAGTGGGGAGTGGGAGCTGTCAGGTTTTGCAGCACCAGGAAGGAGCAGGTTGCCATGGCAATGCCAGGTTGGTGGGTTGGTTCCCCCCCCCCCCCTTTTTTTTTTTTTTTTTCCCTCTTAATTTTTTCCTCTCCCTTTCCCCCTCTTTGGGGATGAGCAGGAGGAGTCTCAGAGGCTGCCAGGGGGGTTTAGAAGCTCCAGAATAAGCCACAGGTCAGGGAAGGGGAAGAAATTGTGAGGCTGTGAGCAGCTTGGCCCTGATGCACACGTGCTCTGGGATGGGTGTAAATCAGGATGGGGCAAATGTTGGGGCAGCAGCTCCTTTGCCTCATCCTGAGGGGAAAGAAAACTCCTGAAGGGTTTGGTGGCACTGCTGATGGACAAGGAGGAATAAAGAGAAGGGGAAGGGGAGACCAGATATTTAAAAGGCAGCAGGGCAGAGCCCTGAGCTTGCAGCCTCCTTCAGCCCTGTTTTCCTCTCCAGATGCTGCCCCTGTGTCCTCTCAGGGATATTCAGCCACCACTTTTTCCATGGGGACATAGGGATGGGTCCAGCTCTGCTGCTGGTCCTCATCCCAAGAGGCCTGGAAAGGCAAGAGGGGCAGAGGAGGGGACTGGGGAAACAAATGAGTCAAGGAACAGTGACCTGAAATTCTTATTTTCTTATTTCCTTCTGCTCAGTTGTGAGAAAAGGAAATAAAAAAAAAGGGAAGGCTCCTGGGGAGGGTGCTTGAGGATTCACACTGTGAGCCAGCATGGATACACACACAGCTCCTTCCATTCCATTTCACCTGAGCTTCTTCCCAACCACCAACACAGAATCCGTTTCTTTTGAGTTCCCAAACTGGCTCCACTTTTGTGTCTTGACCACATCTCCCTGGCTCATTTTTAAGTGTTAGGGTGAAGTCTCCCTGCTGCTGGCAGAACAGGAGCTGGGAATGGAGCAGTGGGGAGGAAGGGTTGGTCCTGGGGGGGGCTGCTGGGGTCAGCTCTGGGCTGGCAGGAGCATCCCTGGAGCATCAGTTCAGGCAGGTGATGGGCAGGGGGGCCCCATGGGGTGGTGCCTGCTGGTTTCTGAGTCCTGCAATGCTTCCTCACCACCCTGACTCCCAGTTTCTGCATCTGCTGCTGAGGATTCAGCCCATCTGCTCCTGGTTTGTCCAACCCCAGCCTGGCACTCCCAGCTCTCTCCACACTGGGGCTTTCACAGGGCAGCTTATCCATAGGGCTAAATCCCTTCTTTACATCTCAGCTCCTTTTTCTCTTCCCGGATTTACTGTCACCCATTTGTTTGAGGCCCTGTGGGGGTCCCCAGGCACCTTAACCCTGCATGGCAGCTGTGGAGGAGGACTCTGGGCTGGATGGCATCTCTCAGGATGCAGGACAGGGCAGAGCTGGCTCCAGCCAGTCCATGCCTTGAGCTGAGCAGCATTAGCAGCAATTAGTAGAGCTTACACTGATTTGCATCAAGCTCAGAGCACAAAGAGTACCAGGCCAGATGGTAAATTGTGTCTGGGTGTGTTCCTGAATACATCACTAACCCAGGCTGGGCTTGAAGGAGGCATTGGAGAGGTGAATGGAGTCTGAACCCCCCCCTGCCTGCAGCAGCTTGGGAATAAACCGTGGCTGGGTGACAGCTCTGATGAAAAACCACCCAAGAGGGTGTGAAGGAGGAGTAACCCCCAGGAGTGCCCAGCCAGGAGCAGCTGCACACAGGAGTGGATCAGGACCCTGATTTAAGGGTATTTTACATCCTTGAGTAAACTGCTGCTCCTCTGTGTCCTGTGACCACCACTTCTCCAGCTTAAAATGGAGCTAAGAGGGACAGGACTGCTGGCAATAAGGTCCAGATCCCCTGGTGGGAAGGTGCTGGGACACCTCGTGTCTGCCCTCTTAGCACCAGCAAAGCTCTGCCTCTTCCCAGTGCCTCTTCCCAGTGCCTCTTCCCAGGGCTTTGCCACAAGGAGGGCCCCATCACCAGCAGGTTCAGCCCTGCAGATTGCTTCTCTTCATCCCAGACTTCCTCCAGACCTCAGTGAAAATGTGCTGGCTTGGAGCCACGGTAAATATCTGCTGTTTGCTCTTGAGATACAAATCGAGCTGATAAAGAGATGGGCTCCAAAAAGCATCCATCACCATTTCTCCAGTGCTGTCAGGCAGTTAAAAATGAAACTGTTCCCAAGGACACACTGGAGAGAAAAGAAGGAGAATGTCTTGGTGCCTCCCCCAGCCTGGACCCTTCCCCATCCCTACAAGGTTCCTGCTAAAATCCATCTTCTTCCAGCACGGGAAGAGCAATGGCCCAGCCCTCCTGTCCTCTTGGGCTGCTGCAAGAAATGATGGGTAAAATGTGCAGAAAGCAGCAGCCAGCTTCAGGAGCTCACCCTGGTTCAGGAGGATGGCTGGGAGCCCCCAGGAAAAGCTTTTTTTACACCCGTTACTCCCTGGGCTCCTTTGGCCCCCCACAGTCCCAGCCTGGAAGTGCTGGGGACCCTCAGGCTTTGCTGCCTTGGGATGCAGAGCAGGGGAAGGAATGGGAGGGAGGGGACCTGGGACAGAGCCCAGAGCATCCCAGGGACATGGGGGATGTGACAGCCACCCCTAAGGTGACACCCAGCCCATGTGCCAGCTCCAGAGGGGATGCAGGCAAACAACTGAAGACACAGCCAAGCCCTCAGAGTCCTTATTACTCTTTATTTGCTCTCTGATGAAGGCAGGCTCAGTCACCTTCCTTTTGTGCTCCCTGTGTGTTGTTTTTGCTTTATTTTTTATTTGTTTCTTCCCGTCTAAAACTCATGTGAGTAGGGCCAGATGCGGTTGCCATGGCAACCCCCCCCCTTCCCTCTCTCTCTCTTCACGCAGCAGATGCTGGAAAAGGGTTTTTTAGTTTTAATCCTCCTGGAAATCTCCCCGAGCAGAGGCTGCTGGTGTAAGATGATACAAAGAGCTGCAGAGCAGCCCTGGTTGGCAGCTTTGCAATCCCACGGGCTGCTTTTTGCATGGAGAACCTGCCCTCTCCCCCTTGGCAAATGGCACCCATCACAGGGAGAGCACCAAACCTCCCCCCATGCCTCAGCTCACATTTAAACAGGGTCCTGCCCTGCACGGCTCCCGACACATCCTGCAGCATCCTGCATCCCTGGGGATGCATCCCTGCATCCCATGCATCCCTGTGATGCCTCCACCACACCTACCCCAGAGACCCCAGGCTGCCACTGGCATCCCCTGCACAGCCTGGGGGGGGTGTGTGAAGGAGCCACCGTTGGAAAAAAATTATTAAAAATATTAAAATAAATTTAAATATTCAAAAATATTAAAATTTAAAAAATATTGCCATGAAAAAGTGTTAAAATTTAAAAAATGAAAATTAAAAAGTATTTTAAAAATAGATGTCCTCTGCACTTGGCAGCAGTGGCTCCCATTTTACATCAATCAGTCTCTTGTGATTGACATGGGAGAAGACAAATAAAGTGCTTTTTGCAACCAAGTCTGACCTGCTCTGGATCCACCCTGGAGCCTCCATCTCCCTTCCTGCTGGGAAAACAGAGCCCTGGCTGCAGGTCTGTGCTCCAGCACCCTCTGCCTCACTCCCTGCCTTCTCTCAATGCAGTTGCATCAATCAAACTCCCTAAGAGGATGGATGGAGAAGTCAGGAATTCAGCCTGGCTTGTTTAACAAAGATATATCCCTTTGAAATAAAAATCTTGGTGCTGGCTGGTGCTGGGATTCAAGTCGTGCAGAACGAGCTGCTCGGCCCCACTCTTGAAAAAACCAAATCCTGTAGGACTTGACAGAAAGCAATAGCCAGGGTGTTTGGTTTTTAATTTATTTTTTTTTTTCCCCCATTTAACAGATTTTGTGTAGGCATAGCAGGGAAGTTTGCTCTGATGGATTTTAACTCAACTTAATTAAAGGAGCTGAAACCCAGTCAATTCCCTGCTCCCCAGTGAGGAAATGTGCAGAAAAGCAAGGGGCATATTCCAGAAAAACCACTTCAGTGTTGGATCTTCTAAAGGAAGGTTTTGCTCGTGTCCTGCAGCCTCAGCCTCCCTAACCCCAGACCTAACAGACAGAAGTGGTTTTTTCCAGGAAAAACTGTGTTATGCTTCCTGTTTTATGCCATCAGGACTATGGAGGGGGGGTCAGAGGGGTTGTGAATTATCCCAGAACCAACCCCCCTGGTGACCCACAGCCTGCTGGGGGCTTCCTTCACAATACCTGCAGAGGGATGCAAGGCAGTGGTGGAAGGAGGGATGATGAAGCTGGAATTTTGGGGGAATTAGGGTGTGACAGGGGCAGGAGCCCCTTCATGCTGCTTGCACATGGGTAAAATCCAGGCAGTGAGGGCTCAGGACCTCTTGCAATGCCTCATCCCACCCTGGGAATGAGTTAAAAGCAGAAACCAGGAGAAACTGGGATGAACAACTCCAATCTGGGCAGCAGGCAGAATATTTGCAATTCCCAGCAGAGCTCTCTTGCTGCTCCCATCTATTTGCTTCCCATCCAGACTGATTACAAGGAGGGAGGGATCAGGACTCCTGGGCCCTGCTCTTCACTCCCAGCTGTGTTTCTGGGCACAGCTTCTGGGTGATGAAATGCTCAGGGACACCGTGGGGACACCAGGTTTGCAGCAGGGAGGGAGAACCAGAGCTTGAAATTCCTCCTGGGCTCCAGGTTCCTGGGTGCAAACCTCTCCTTGGAGCAGGGAGTGATGGAGAGGGGAGCAGGCAGGAGGGCAGGGGAGGTTCCTCCATCACTCCCTGTCCATTTCCCCCTTCTCTGGGTGTTCCAGATGCTCCTGCCAGATCCCACTTGTCCTGAAACTTTAGGAAAAAAGAATTCCTGACCTGGACCTGGAGCCCACGGGCTTTCTCTAAGTGCCATCCTTGGCAGCTGAATGACACCCACTTGAAGCTCTGCCCTGTTCCTTCTTTTGTGCTTTTCTCTTGATGCAGCTCTTGGCAGAGGTGTGGTGAGAACGTGGTGAAGGGTCCCAGCCCTCTCATTGTCAATCAGCCCTTCTCAAAGGGCTGGAGGTAGAATAAACTCCTGTCTCTATTTCCATATCTGGTTTTCAACCAGCTTTTTTTGTTGTTTTGTGGTTTTTTTTTTTTTTTTTTTTTTTTTTTTTAGCAGCAGCTAAATAAAAAATTACAGAATTTTAATGGCCTGGTTTGGGCTCTGCACAGCTTTTGGGGCATGGCCAGAGGTTGGGCAGGATGGCACCTTCTGTCCCTTTCTTTGGAAGCAGTCATTAGGAGTGATTAGTGGCAATGCTGTTACTTAACCCCCTTGCATACATTTGGCACAATTTCCTCAGCTCTCTGTCCTTGGCTTCCTTGGATAAACAGGGAGATTGTGGGATGGGGATGGGTACCAGCACCTTCCCTTTGGAAGTTGCCAACTTCTCCTACACCCTGCAGCTGAAAAACAGAAGGGCCAAACCTCTCCTGTGGGTATGGTTTAATGGGTCCTGTTAGCAACAGGCCTGATGCCAGCAGTTAGAGACCAGCTCTAGCAATAATTATTATTTTTTTTTTCTTTTTTAAAGCACAGCAACAGAAATCTTCAGCCTTGGTGCTCTTCTACCCTTCAGTGCCCATCCTGTGCTTTTTCTTGGGGCAGAAAAGGAGAGAGCAGTCAGGGGACAGGCAGGTTAGGCAGGGGGACAGAGCTGGCATTGGGTCCAATGATGCCCCAGGGATGGGACCTTCCTTCCCATCCCAGGATAAAGCAGAACCTTCCTTCCCATCCCAGGATAAAGCAGAACCTCTGCTGCCCTCCAGGTTCTGCAGCTGCCTAGCTTGCTGCCCTTGCTTCCTAGTTAACTTGGAGCAAAATGGACCTGGGAAGGGAGCAAAGCAGCCCAGGAGGAGTGGAGATGCAGAGTGCCTTGGTAGGTAATGCACCCAGAGAAAAATATTCTGGAGGGGAGGATAGAAACCCATTTGCTCATCTTTCCCTGGGTGCTGGCCCAGTTCTCAGGCTGGGTGGGGGTGGCAGCACCCACAGGATAAACCTGTGAGCTTGTGGCCAGAAGGGGCTCATGGGCTGAAGGGGGATGGAGAAGGGGACTGGAGACACAGTGGTGATGGGGCAGGTGGTGGTAAATCTCCCAGACTGAAAAAAAAAACCCCAAACAATTGCAGGAATTACTTCCCACATCTATCAGTACTCCATAATCCATAGTACTTGAAAAAAAACAAAAAGAGGGGTGTCAGGGTGTAGCTGAAGGATGCAGTGAGATCCTACTTAGCATTGCTTATCAGCAGTGAGCTCTGGGCTGGGCCATGATGCAGAATTCATTTTTTAATTTCTTTTCTTTTCTTTTTTTTTTTTTTTTCAAAGGTTGCCTCTTAAACCCAGCCCAGCCTGGCTGCTGGGTGTTCTGCCTCTTTCAAAACCCCAGCTTGGCCATCTCTGTTGCAAGGAGCCTTTGGACTCTTGGTGTGGATGTCAGAGTCCTGCAAGGGATGCTGCCCAGGTTATCCCTGCCTGGTCTCCCCTGGGGTGCAGGTCTGGGGTTGCAGCTCTCACTCACTCCCCCCAGGAGCAAAACCAATTTCCACCAGCTCAGGAAAGGGCTGATAGCTTTTAAAAAATGAAGGAAAGGAGCCTTGTCCTTGTTCAAAACTCTGGTCCTGGGCTTGGGGTGGGGGAGCCAGAGATGCTGCCCCTCCTGGGGATGTGTGGGGGAAAAGGGAGGCAGAAAGAGGAGCTGGCAGCCTTTCATTTGGCTGCTGACTTGCAAGCCTTTTCTAAAAGACCAATAAATAATTAATAGCTGTTATAAGCATATTGCAGGCACGAGGAGTTCCTGCTGCAGATGGTCCCAGGGACGTTGTCAGTGAGGAATTGACTGGAGGGTGGCAGCATCCATCCATCCATCCATCCATCCCTCCATCCATCCCTCCATCCATCCCACCCACCCATCCATCCATCCTCACCAGCTCCCATTCATTAAGACATCTCTTCATTAACTCCCTAAAACATCCAAACTTTGCTATCTGGGTTGTGTCCTGAGTGAGAAGGGAAGCAGGGATGGGATGGGGGGAACTGGTCAAACCCCTCCCAAAATCCAGCTCAGAGCAGGGACTTGGAGCCCCTGACTCCCTCCCCATGCACCAGGTACCATCAGGATGCAGGAGAAGCTGCTTTATCTTTACCAAATCAATTCTCCTTCACTTCACTTTGTCCCTGTAAAGTACACATCTCATTCCATCAGTAGTGATAAATCTATCCTGTTCTGGCTCCCACGTGGTTTTCATTCCCAAAGCTTGGAGGAAGGGTCTGCCTGACCACTGTGCATACTGGTTGTTACTGGTTTCTCACCTAGGCTTGCTATTTACCCCTGGATGGGTTTCCACAGATGCTCACTGCCAGCCAAGGGAGCCAAAGGAGAGCTCAGGACTTTTCCTTCCCAGAGAACAAGACAACATTGGTGATTTATTTCACTTTCTCTCTAAGGTAATTATGTACCTAGGCAGTCTGAAATGTGTTTCTCTTTTCTCTGGCAGACCAGAACAGCCTCTGGTTCCAGTCTAGCAAATAAATATGTATTTACACACTTTATTAGGACGGGTATTACTTTCCCAGAAGACTGGCATAACTCTTCTGCTCTCGTATTTTATGTAAAACTCTATTTGCACATTAGTTGGAAAGATAGATGGGAAGCTGGATGGACCTGAGCAGCCCTGGCAGTGCTGAGGAGCTGTGTCTGGAGACCCAGAGTGGGTGACTGTGGGTGCAGCTGATGCTGTGGCTTCCTCAGGCCATGGATGTAGCACCCACAGCTGGAAATGTTTGTCCCAGGCTTTCATCTGCTCTCAAAAGGTTAAAAAAAAAAAACAAAAAACAAACCAATATTAAAATGTCAGGCCAGCTCCAAAGCTGAGGACTTCAGGGTGAGGCCCCTGAGGATGTTGCCCAGGTGTCAAATTTGGCATCTGAGTCTCCAGGATGGTCACTTCAAAGTCCCTACAAGGCAGTGGGACCATCACCCCTCCTGCCCAGGCTGCTCAGCTCCTCCCCACCCCTTTCCAGGGCTCCTGCTTCCCACCAAACCTTTATCCCATGCAGTGGGATCCCATCCAGCTCCCACCCCACAACTTCCCTCCCCGTGCATCAGGGCAGAACCAAGAGCAGATCCCACTGAGCAGTTTCCAGTTCCTGGTGTTTTCCTGCAGACCCTTTTATGCTGGCACCAGAGAGGATGTGTGGGGTGACAATCCCTGCCCATGGAGTGACAGTGACAGTGACAGTGACAGTCCCTTCCCCAAACCCTGCAGCATCCCACAGCTAAAGCAGGTGGGAGTGGAAGAAGAGGGAGCTTTGCCCACCCTCCAGGAGGCAGGAAAATCACATTTTGATGCAGTCTCACCCACGACACAACCCCTGCAAACAAACCTTGCAGTAAGAACAGGGCTGGGTTAACCCAAAGAAGCAGCAGCCCACACTACATTAATTCCCATAAAATATCTGCAAGCTGCTTAACTGAGCCCCTCAGTGCATGTACCACACATTAGTGGGTTATTAATCTGGCTATTAATTAATCTGAAGCCAGTCCAGCAGCTCAGCTTGCAGGCAGGGTACAGGTGTTCTGGGGGTGTCCCTGTAACCTTCTCCCAGCTCCTGATTTGGGTCCCATCAGGTTCTGCCAGGTCTCCAGGGACAGGGCAGGCTCAGAGTATTCAAAAATCTGATTGAGGGTTAAAAGCAAACCCAACAGAAGGGCTGTCCCAGGGGAAGTTTAATAAGCCCTGGTCATCAGCTAAGCAGACTTCACAGAAAAGCCAAGTGCAGGAGGGAGAGGTGGCTCCTAAGGGTGTCAAGTGGCTGAATGCTGGGGATGGGGACAACCAAGGTGATATCTGAAGGGGTTTGAGAGCTGGGAATGGGCTCAGCTCCTGGATATTCACTCTGCTGCTCTGCCAAAGGAGCTGGAGAGGGGCTTGGATGGGGTTGTAGGTGCAAAACCTCAAGAAAGAGGCTCTGCCTATGTTGGCTGATTACCTGGAGATGCCTTGACCTGGCTTTTGGTGGTGTTTGGAGGTCACAAATCTTACTGACTTCCTTTTGCTGACTCTCAGCAGCTCTCAGGTGCTGGTTTGCAGCCCAGGTTTGTTAGGGGTGAGTCTGCATCACCACTTCCTCACTATCCCTCCATCCCAGCTCTGTGCAGCAGAACATTTCCATGTCTCCCTGACATGAAGCAGTGATTGTCCCTGCTGGTTTTAAGGGAACTATCTAATCCTTCAAATTAAGCATATGATTGGGGTTTGGGTAGATAGGGGCCCTGGGCCTTAATCTCTTTGTGCCCCACTTTCTTAATCTGCAAAATAGTAATTATCTACTTCGTGGGGCTAAATTAATTTCCCATATTTCAGTGATGCTTGTTTTGGCAATATGCAGGTCCCAGAGACTGCCATTTCCATGTGCTCAGCAAGTTCTGTATTGCATATCCAGGGGGAAACCTGCACAGACACAAATCTGAGCCTCAGAGGGGGGAAAATAAAACCCTTTAATAAATGCCACGATGGCCAAGGAAGGATGTAAGCAGTAATAGTAAGGATAACAAAAATGCAGTTCAGGAATTCAGAGGATTTGGGGAGTGGAGAACAGGCTGAGTTGCATAAAAAGAAGGTAAGAAAGTCAACTGAGTTGAGTAGTAATGAAAAGGATAGGGAATATCAAATAGGAGGGAAAAACTCAATTAAGATTTCACTTGGTTCAAGTACAGGTTGGGACAGGTAGCAGTGGTCTGTGTGGAGGATGAGGAATGAAAGGAAATTGTAATTTTTTTTTCTTATTTTGCCAGGAGAAAAAAGAAGAGTAAAGGAAGTTTGTGGAGGAACAAGATCAGCCATGGTTATGGCTCTGCTTTGCAGGAGGGGGGAAGCTGTGGACTTGGAGAAGCTGCCAAATGTTCTGTCTTTTTCTGGGAGAAAAATGAAATGGAGAAGGAAAAAGAAAACCCTTTCCTAAAAGGAGCCTGGGGGTAAGTGCCTAAAGAACTGGTTTGGGTCCCCTTGGACCATGGGTTGTTGTAGCAGGAGGAGCCTTTCTTGCTCCTGAGGCTCCAGGAGCTGCTGGCCTCTCCATTGCCTCACACCTGAGTGAGCTTCTCTCTGTGGGTGTGTGTCCCACCTTTATTGCCCCCTGGTAATAGGGGGCCTGCCCTAACCAGGCACAGGTGGACTCACACCCACTCCTTGGCAACTCGAGGCACCTGGTTTATCTTGTTTCTCTACAGGTTGTGGTGGGACCTGGAGGAGATTTTGTTTGTTTGTGTTGGGCTGCAGCCAAGTGAAGATGACATGAGGGATGATGCTCTGGAGCAGAAATGTTGGAAAGATGAAATCTGGTTTCACTGAGGTTCTTTATCAGGCCTGGGCACAGCTCTGGGGAGTAACAAGGTTTGAAAGGCTGCGAGCTGGAGCTCACTGGATCAGTAATGTTCATTAAGATAAAATCAAAGACAAGCTCCTGCTCTCTGCTTTCCAGAAGGACTTGTTCCATTAAAAAATAATAATAATATTATAATATAATATGATTCTATGTTTCTATGAAAAACCCAACAAACAAAACCTCAAACAAACCACAACCCTTACTGAGCAATCCTCAGGGCAAAAGGGGGATTTGACATCAGAGTTTTCATTTTCTCCTACCATGGTCTGCAGAGAGCTGAGAGAGCAGGAAGAGAAAGGGAGAAGCCCAAAAGTGACTGAGCAGCACCAGGCTAATTCCAATGGATTGACTCTGCCCAGCTCCCTGGGGAATGAAAGGATGAAAGGAGAGGAGGAAGAAAAGCAAAATAATTGAAAGGAGCAATTCAATTTGGGAAGAATTATTCTCCTAATGATTTATTGCTTCATTAATGACTGAATGAACGAATGCTTTGTTGTTTTTGTTGTTGGTACTTACCAGGAACCAAGGCAGTTGGCTGAAAGGTTCCTGGGTGTCACAGCAAGAGAGACTCATTCGTCTCCATTTAAATGCTTAATGAGCTCCATCCTTCTCCTCGTCGATCAATAGGACCCAGAAGCACTCTGCATGTCACAAACTTCCCTGGCTTCACTAAAATGTGACCTCTGGGGAGCAGGTGGATGCTTGGTAATGACACAGAGGGACCCCCTGCACTGCCCTGTCCCCAGGGGACTCTCTGTACATCCCATACAGCTTCAGTTTTATCATTACTTCTATAATTTTAATAAAGCCCCAGGCTGGGGCTGGACTGGGGTCACTTGGCTCCAGTGGGGACCAAAACTCACCCTGGTGGAAATGGAGAAAGGGTCTGGGGAAGAGAGGGCAGGAGCAGGATGAGAGGAACAAACTGGTCCCTTCCTCCAGAGATGCACTTGCAGAATTTCAATTCAGCCTGGAGTCTCCCATGGTCAGGTCTGGGTGAGGTTATGGGGCTGGGACAGGGAACCTGTTGCCTGTCCCCTCCCTGCAGATGGTATTTTATCTCTCTTTTGCTATTTGGAGCAGTGGCTCCTCCCCACAGACTTAAAACTCCCACCCTAGGCCCAGAGGAGAGGACAGAGGCTCCCAGACAGGGGCAATGTCTGATGTTTTGGGGGCTATTGAAGAATGTAGTGGCCTCTGTAGGGTGATGTCAACTCTGTTTATTTGCTCCTTGCAGAGGCTGCTTGCTTTCTTACATGCTGGACATCAAGAGGTGAAGTCATTGAGTTGGTTGGTTCTTTTTTTTTTTTTTTCCCTAAAAAACAGCTCCTCCACCAGGAAACAGCTGCCTGAATGCTGGGCTGCAGCAGGAACCAGTAATCTTGATCAGCCCTGATAGAAAATGACAACTGAGGGTATTGGTGGGCACACTTCATTTGCCCTGTCAGACATCATAAACAATTGGAGGGATTTTTTCTTTTACTCCAAGGAAGCTGCAGCAGCGTGTGGGGGGTCAGCTGGTGCTGAGGACTGGAGGGGGCTCAGGCAGGGAGCAGGGTGGAAATCAAGGTGTTTTGAGCAAAAAATAGAAAGGTCCTGGCTTGGGATGTCTGTATCTTGGTGCCCCATCTATTTTCCTTGCAGGTCTTTGAGGTCCCAGCACCAGCAGGGATGCTCAGAACAACTGGCAAAACTGAGCTGCTGGATCCTGTAAGGGTGGAGGGGAAAATAGGGGAGCATCTCCCCTTCCTTGGAGTGCAACTCATCTTATTTGTTCTCCAAGAGGAGCTCTATTAGGGACTTTTGTTGGTTGGGGCTTTTTTTCCCTCAAGAGAAAACCCCAGTGATGGGCACTTGGCCCATGTGTGAAGGCTGGGAGGACAAAACCCCCTCCTGCCCAGGGACTTCTCCCTCTCTGATTTTTCTTCCTTTGCTCCTTCTCAGCCAAAAGGTGTTCCTAGTGTCCTCCCTTGGAGGAAGGGAGATTTTCTGACAAACTTTACCAGCAGCAGGGCAGGTGGTGCTGCCAGAAGGATGCTGAGACCCATCCTATCCCACCCATACCCAGGGAGGGGCTGTGCTTGTCCCCCGTTCCATGCAGCTGGTGCCACCAACCTGGCCTTGCTGCAGCCACAGTGGGTTTAGACACCAGGATATTGTTTCAATTAAAACTCTTCCCCCCCTCTTCCTTTGTTCCTGTTCTTGCTGGAGCCTTGGAAAGGTTTTCCCACTTTTAATTGCTTGTAATGAGGGGTTGGCTGTCTCAGGAAACAGCCCTGGATGTACTTAGGTGATAACCTTCTGATTTTCAGGGCAGCACTTCCTAGGCAGGAGAGAAGGAGAGTCAGGAATTACCCAAGCCCTGTTGGAGCCATACATCATGTCTGGGTTTTTTTTTAATTATTATTATTATTTTTTTTTTATGCCCTCTATTAGGCTGGAGTGCAGCTGTGTGGGATGCTGGCACCACGAAGTGTCCCAAGCTGTGGTGTTTGGTGACACAGCCATCATCCAGCCAGCCCTGAGCATCCTCCTGGGGCTGTGCATCCTGCAGGAGACCCCTGCCCACCACCATCAGCTTTTGCTGCGTTTTGCTGCTGGCACCAGGAGCAGAAACCCTGGCGAGCTGGGACTTGGGGGATGAAATTTCAGCTTTTGATCCATGAGCCAAATGAAAAGATTATTTCTCCCCTCAATAAACAAATCCCCTTTCCCCCTGCCTGCTAGCCAAGACATCTGCTCCTCTGAAAAGAGCCTGGACCACCCCTAAATGCCTCCTACCCCACGTCCTCCTCTCCCTTCTGCTTTGATTTCCATCCTTGATATTCCCATTCCATGATCCCAGACTCAGACGTGGCAGCAGTGCTGGGGGGGTTTATGTTACTAAATGCTGTGAACCTTTTTTTTTTTTTTGCTGTTATTTATCTTACTTCTCCTCTTTTGTTATCAGGGAGGGAATCCTGGAGGAGCTGCAACAAGCATGGTGGAGGAAGGGAGAGGGGGAGGGATGGCTTGGGCAGCTCTAGAGTGGAAATGAGGAGCTGGATGGAGCCTGGGAGTTCAGTGCTGGAAGCCTGGAAATCAGGGAGAGCTGGGAAAAGCAAAGGGGAGCTGGGTTAAATCTGCAAAACCCAGCCCCAGACTAGAGAGATGGGGTTTGGAAGCGCCCCAGAGGGATGTGGGTGGGATTTGGGATTTGCGGGGTGCTGGGAGCTGCACCCCAGCACCAGTTTGTTCTGGTGCCCTCCTGGCTGGGTGCCCAACCCTCTGGGTGCCCCAGGGCTGCTCAGGACCTGGTGGCTTTGAGGAGGCTTCTGGAACCCAATGTTTTACCCTCTGGAAGTGTGAGATTGACTTTGGACCTTGCTCTGACAGCCCCAACACCCCTGGGGCTGGGGGACATGGGGGCTGTCACAGTGATTCCTCCTGCCTGCAGATGGTCTGTGCTGCAGAAATGCCATCAGATCCCTGGGTCCCTGCTTTGGTGGCCGTGGATCGGTGTCCCTGTCCATCAGTGTCACCATCCTTGCTAAGAGCTGGCACCCCCTGGCACCCCCAGGACATTTTTGGGTTCCCCAGGTGGTGCTGCCTGATGGAGAGGAGGAGGAGGAGGAGGAGGAGGAGGGTGTCCATCCTCGGCTTTTCCTCCAGGCTGGCAGTTCCTCCCTAGAACCACCCAAGAGCAGAACCTGCTCTTTTTCCCTTTCTTTTTCCTTTTTTTGTTTGTTTTTTTGTGGTTTTTTGGGTTTGTTTTGTTTTTATAAACTGCTGGGAAAAAGGTGACTCTGAGCGAGACAAAACACGGTTTTATTTCAGTCCAAGTTTTCCAGCTCCTCCCTCAAGCCCTCAAAAAAAATCCTCCAACAATTTGTTCCCCCTTTCCTGGAGTTTTTTTTCCTCTTCCCAGATGAGAAAAAAGAGGGAATTCTGCAGACCCTGCACCAGCCCCACTGTGTGAAAGCCCAAAAGGCATTTGGGGGAGCATGGAGAGAAGGATTTCCCATCCATGAGAGCCCCACACCCTCCCCCTGCCTCCCTCCATCCCTGCCCGGGCAGATGGAAAGCAACAGCTTTTTAATTATTAAAATTTGTGCATCCTTGAAAAGGCATAGCATGCTTTTGGCTCTGCAGATCAGTGCTTTTGTGGGAGAGGAGCAGTAATAAAATTAAGTGACAGAGAGGAATAAACAAGTGGCACAGATGTAAATATTCTACAATCTGCATTTCCTAAAATATCCCCAGCTTGGCATCAGGAGTTGGATTCAGAAGAGCACCAGAGCAAGGATGCTGACAGAAAACAAATAATAATAGGAGGCAAATAGTAATTAATCATTCTGTTTAGGGGTGTCAGTGTTTGCAGGCAAGCTCCTTGCCAAAGGCTCAAGGTGCTTCCCATCCCTGCCAGCAGATTTTTGGTGGGTACAAAGTGATGCAAACCTTTCAAAGCCAAGAGGTGGATTCCAGGACGTGCCAGGAGCCTCTCCAGCCCTCCAGGGTGTCAGTGGGACCAGATGCACCCTCAGCCACCCTTTGCTTCCCGGGAACCCTTTGCCCCATCGGAGCTGGGAAATATCCCATCCTGCCTCCCCTTTTCACATCACAAAACACTTCAGGACCAACACTCAGTGCACGACCACCAGCTGTGATGTGGCTCTGCATGGGGAAAAGGAGTTTCCCCAGCTCAGGGGGGTTTGTTGCTTTTTTTCTGTCAGGAAAACCACAAGACAACAATTCCACCAAACCTCTGAGACCAAGACACAAGTCAGTGCAAGGTGACACCACCCTGGTGACACCAGGACGCTGGCTGGGAAGGGAAGGGAAGGGAAGGGAAGGGAAGGGAAGGGAAGGGAAGGGAAGGGAAGGGAAGGGAAGGGAAGGGAAGGGAAGGGAAGGGAAGGGAAGGGAAGGGAAGGGTGCTTGGGCACCCAGCCCTCCGTGGAGCTTTCCACCTACTGCCTGGAAACCCAAAGGCAGAATCTGTTGTGCTGTGACAACCCCTCTTTCATGTCCCAGTGTTTGAAGTCACTGGCAAGACGTGGCCCATCTGGTGAGTCACAGCCTCCTCCTGTCACTGGGTCACCTGCAGGGCTCTGCAGGAGGGGGAAATGCTGCCCCACAGAGTGACACATCACAGGGACATGGAAATATTGGTTTGTTTTTTCTCTCTTTTTTTTTTTTTCTTCCCTTCTGAAGCCTCCAGAAGAAAATTATTTCTTGTTTCAGCTTGAAAACCCGAGCCAGCCTGGCAGTTTCTGCCCTAGGTCACAGCCCTTCCTAAGCAGATGGGGATGGGGAGATGCTGTTGCTTCCCATGGGTACCCCCAAACCCACCCTTCTGCCCCCCAAGCACCCTGGAAAAGCCATCTGCAGGAGCATCCTGGGCTGCCCTGCCTGGACCTGGGATCAGCACCACAGGAGAACAGCTCTGGCCCTTCTGCCTGATGGAGATTTTAGGATATGTCCAATCAAAATAACAAAAAAAAAAAAAAAAAAAAAAAAAGTCCTTAATCTGGGAGACAGTGATGGATAGGAAATCACCTGGGCTTTAGGCTGGATTGTTCACAGGAAGGGACTGCTGAGAGCTCATTGCCTGCTCTGCAGTGATACCAAAGGGTTCTGGGGCTCAGCTGGTTCCACCCTATTTTTTTTTTCTTTTTTTCTTTCTCTTTTCTCCTCATTTTTCTTTTCAATCAGCCTGCAGACCATTACTGTCCCAAGAGGACAGTGGGGACCAAAGTGGGTACAGCCACCCCCATGCTGCTGGTGGTGCTCTCCTCTGGTTTCTGCTCCACCAGCCCAGGGGATGAGGGGCAGGGAGGGGACAGGGAGAGGTCAGGGAGGGGACAGGGAGAGGTCAGGACATGGAGCAGCACTGGGAGATGTGGTTCCAGCCCCTTTCCAGGGCTTCTTCCTCCCGACTCTCACCCCCATCACTCAGAGGGCAAACACCCAGTGCAGTGATGCCCAGTGCCAGAATCCCTGCTTGGGGATCCTCCCCTCTCCTGGGGTGCCCAGGGCCACGTCACAAAGAGAGGACACTGATGTCACCCTGGGGACAGTGGGGACAGAGGCTGAGCACCACTGCCAGCTCTGCTGAGAGGCAGAACTGAAGCTGGGCACGTTTGTCACTGCTGTAAATCCCATTTCTGGCTGGTGTTAGACATGGAATTGCTGCACATAAAGCAAGTGGAAGCCCATGTTCCCCTGAGCTCTGGCCTTTATCATTCACAGCCCCCGAGCAGTTAGCATCAGAGAGAAGGGGAAATCAAAGGAATAAAAATAAGTAAATGATTACAGAGAGCAGAAAATCTTTTGCAAAACAGTCCTGATTGCCTTTGAAGCTCCAGCCCAAGATGCTGTTTCCTTTTGTGCCACCACTGGTTTGAAGAAAAATCTGTATTCCCCCCAAACGGGGTTGCTGCTGTACTTTTCAGAAATGCTTGCCTTCTCATCAGTGCCACATTAAACCAACATTTCACATTCAAACCAGCTCTGTGAGTGGATGAATGGGGTGGGAATGGCAGGAATTAGGAAGCAAAGCAGAGGACTGAGGCAGCGCTGATTTAGGAGACCCAGGCAGGAGCAATCAAAGACATCAGATCCCTTCTTTGCTGCCCTGTATGTGCCCATTTGCATTTTATTCCTGATGGATGGACTTTTAAAGCTCAGTTCTCATCCAGACACCAAATAAATGCTGGGGTTTTTTTGTTTTTTTTTTTTTACTCAGCAAACCAAAATCATTAGGAAAAGAGTGAGAAAGCTGGGATTGCTCCCTCTTTGGGATTGCTCCCTCTTTGGGTCTTTGGGCTTTTGTGAGATGTCCTGGCCTGATCCCCACATCCCCCAGAGGTGACAGGCAGGGGACATCTCTGAAGGGTGACAGGGCTACAGGTGCCCCCAGGCTCTCAGAGCACTGCAGTGGGAAGGAGCTGCTGGAAAAGGGATGCTTTTACCTCTCCCACAGCTCTGAGGGATGCTGGGACTTATTCCAGGAGTGCTGGGGTTGTCTGGGGAGCAGCACATGGAGCTGAGCAGTGTCTGCAGGGAAGGGGAAAGCCAGGAGCAGCTCGGGCTCCTCAGTGCTTGTTTAAGGTTGATAGCTTTGGGGTGTAAATCAGCAGCCTGGTGGTGGCTCCCATGCCTGTGGGTTTATGGTGATGTATAAAAGCTGATCAACAGACTTTGTGGGAAGATACTAAACTGAGGTGGGTGACCCTGATGGCCTCGTGCTGGTGGCTGTGACTTGGGTGGGAAAGATGTGTTTTCCTGGTACCCGCTGCTGGAAGGCAGGGATGGGGATACAGGAGATGCTAGAGAGGGAAAGGATGTGGGTACCAGGGGAGAACCTGACTGGAGAGGAGCCCTGGGGGGCTGCAGCCCCTTCCCCGCCCCAGGGGGGTGGCCCCATCCCACCAACACCCATTTTCAGAGCCCCCTGGTTACCAGAGGCAGAGCCCTGCCCCACGTTGCCCCCCTCGTTGTCTGCCCAAATAGGAGAGAGAAGCCAGATCTGAGCGTTTGGGAGTTTCATGCCCTGGTTTTGCTGAGCCCTCTCCTGACCAGTACCTCCCACTTGAGCCAGTAACTGGGTTTCATGTGTGCCTGGACTGAGCTCATCTTGTCACAGCCTCTCCAGGGCCTCAGTTCAGCAACACAGAGGAAAATCGATAGCGAGCACTTAAACCTCCTCCTACCCTGGCTGCTCAGTGGCCTTTGCCAGAAAAATAAAATAATCAAATATATATAAAAAAATATAAATACATATATAAAAAATAATATAAAAGAAACTACAATTATTAAATGAAGTGAAACCCAGCCAAGCTTTCCTTTGCCATACTCCACAGGAGCTCAGTCCTGGCATGGTCTCACCAATGCTCACAGGACCCCTGTGGATAACTCTGCTTGGGCTGAGCAGTGGTGGAGGTTGCTTTGCTCTGTGCCTTTGGACCCTGCCCTTGGTCTCCTTGACATCCAGACCCCTGCTCTGTCCCTCACTGCTCTCAGCAAATCCTGCTGTGAGGCCTCCCTGTTCCAACACTCATTTTTGCTCAGTGTATTCAACACAACTTTCTCCTTCTCCAGGAGGGGAGAGTTTGGCCTTTTGTAATACGTGGCACGTCCACTTCTTGGTGCAAAATGCTTTTCACCTTGTGAGATGTTTGGATAGCTGAAGTTAGCAGGAGGTACAGGGCTTGCTTAGCATCCCCTCCACCACTGCTTCAGGCTTCCTTTTCATGCAGGGGCAGGAGCCAATGTTTGTTCTCCAGGCTCTCTCATGCTCCTGCATGCATTCTGGCCAGCTCTTCCCCTAGCCTGAAAACCAGAGGAACAAGACTGTTGTCCCCATCCTCTCCCTCTGGCCCCTCTCATCTTCCACCTCATGCTCATTTCAGCAGCTTGACATTTAAACACACGGGCAGGGTTTTTTTTTCTACTCCCACCACTGCTGGGACTGAAACCACCTTACAGCCACCACCTGATCTCCAGCATCTGCACACCATGAAGCAAGCTAACCAACTGAACCACTCAGGCATTTCCCTGCTTGCCAGCATCCCCATCCCTGCAGGAATAAGAGCTGAGAGCCAAGAGGAGCTGCTTGCTCTGCCCAGGCCACCCTGGGACATCTCCCTGCCAGGCTGCTCGTCTCTGCCCTGCCATCCCCTAACACCTCCCCAACCCTTCCCCTTGTGCTTTCAGCCTCCTGATATCCATCCCACCTCCTCACACACCCAGAGCAGATCTGCAGCCCCACAGCACTGGGGACTTCAGCAGGACAGGGCACAGAAGGTCCCTGCACTTCCCAGGAACAGGGCAAGATGCTGTCCTCAGCCTCTGAGCTCCACAGAGAAGTTGCAAAACACCCGAGCTCTGAACTCAGCTTTTGGCTCTGTCCCCAAAGTAAGGTGGGGAGGGAAGTGTTGAATTTTACATCAGGGAACCCCCCCCCCCACAGACCAGGGCATTGCAGCCCAGAGAATCACTGATTTACCCACTTGTGCCACTGTGAATATGAGGAAGGGGGAAATAATGTTGCAGGGATTTCTGCTCCAAAATGCCTCTGACAACAAATATCCTCATCTAGAGCAGTAGTGCCAACCCTGCAACATTCCAAATGCAGAGACAATTTAAAATACCTTTCCTTTTCTTCCCCCCCCCCCAAAAAAAAAAGAAAAAAGAAAAAAAACAAACAAAAGAGGGAAATACATTCTTTCCACTCACACACCAGTGACACCCACCCTCATTCGCTCCCCCGTTCCCATTTACAGTGCTCAGAGGATTTGGGGGAGGTGAAAACAGCAGCAAAACCAGGGAGATTGCTGCCTCGGGGGCTGGAGGAGGTTTTCCATCCCTCCCAGCCCTCAAACCCATGAGCAGGAGCTGGAGGATTCACAGGACCTTGAATACCAAGGAAGAACTTGAGAAGGTTTATGCGGGCGCTTATCCAGGGGTAATGAGGACGAAGGTGCAGTAATGGGAGTCTTTGTGTCTAATAAAGGGAAATTTATTCAGACGGCTCCTGGAAAGTCAGACCACGACAATATCAATCTCAACTAGTTGCTTCCTGATCCGAATATTTAAGTGGCAAAAAAAAAAAAAAAAAAAAGAAAAAAAGGAAAAACTTCACCCCCTTCATCCCCCTGCAGAGACCAATGTGAGTGGGCACAGCCCCAGGGAACTGCCAGGTCCCACAGCAAGGTTTCAAGGACCCAGGAGCAAAAGGAGCCTGAGGTCAGGGCCTTCCAGACCTTCTCACATCCTGGATTGTTTTGTTTGTTTCTTTCTCCTCATTTTCAGCTGCCGTGATGGGGCTCTTCCCAACCTGGAGCACGGAGCCTTCCCCCAGGGCAGCCGGGGAGATGCTGCATCCCCTGAAGCAGAAAAAGTCCCCAGAGGAAAACCCCACTCTGGTCCTTGCTTCCTAAACACTCAGAGGCTTCAATTCTTCTTCCCCAACCTGTCCTGAACAGGGGACAAACCCATTATGGTTTGTGCTGGATTAAAGATGCTCCAGGAGCAGGGAGCGTGTAGATCACACTCCAGGACTGAGCATCCCGGTAGTGATGATCCCAGGTCCTGCCTGCTGGACTCCAGAAGGAAATCAATGTTTTCTTTCAGCTTTTGCACCAGGTTTTTTGTTCTATGCTTGAAACCTTGACCCAGAACCAGCCTCCCCCCCCCCCCCCCCAAAAACCAACCAAAAAACCAGCAGGTGAATATGCATTGGGCCTTTTCTGCTGGTGCAGTTTCACTCTTAGATCTCTTTTTACTGCTCCTAAAGTGCCTTTTAGGTAAATGCAAAACCGGTTTTGTGTCCCTTTGCTGTCCCTGCTCCCCGGGGGGGGGTTTGCTGAGCTCCCCCACGTTGGTGTCACGCTGAGATTTGGGTGAAATAAAAGCAGTCAGGGGCAGGACATGGGGCTGGGAGAGGCTTTTTGACAGCAAAGGGAAGGAAATAAAGGGCAGGCGGTTCTGACAGAGGCATAAATGTTTAATCAGCCCTTGCTTAACTCGGCAAACCTGTCTCCGAGAGAAAGTTTGCAATTATTACCTGGATCAAGACAGCTTAATTAAGCAATTAGGATGTAAAGTTAACAGCCCTTGCAGAATGAGTTGCAGCGCTTCAATTGCAGAGTGGCTCAAGCATGGAGGTGAATGACAGGTGGGGAAAAAAACACCTTTTTGTCTTTCTCTCCCCCCCATAAACCTAAACTACCATCAGGTTAACAGGATGGGTCACATCCCCTGTCACGGATGGGAATTTCACCCGGACTGGGATGCAATAGACCACTGAGTAAAACTCCATCCTCAGCCTTGCACCAACTGGAGGCAATGGCTCCTTGGAGAGCTCACTGAAGGCAGGAGATCTCTCAGGCTGAGTTAAAGTCCCCCCTGTGGCTTTTCTGGAAGGGAATAAGTAAACAAGGCAGTGGGATGGCTCCCGGGACTTATGTGCTGAGCCACCTCCAGCAGCCCCTGAAATGGGGCTGCAGTTTCCTAAGGACTTTCAGCCAGCACAGTGGGAGGGGGACACGTAGCTGAGAGGCACAGGATGCAGGGACCAGGCATTCAGGAAAGCTGGGGAGGGACTTCTAACGAGGGCATGTAGAGAGAGGACTAGGGGTAAAGGTTTTAAACTGGAAGAGGGGAGATTTTGGCTACACATCAGGAAGAAATTCTTCCCTGTGAGGGTGCTGAGCCCCTGGCCCAGGTTGCGCAGAGAAGCTGTGGCTGCCCCATCCCTGGCAGGGTCTCAGCCCAGGTTGGATGGGGCTTGGAGCAACCTGGGCTGGTGGGAAGTGCCCCCAAGGGGTAGGACTGGATTTCCAACCCAAACCAGTCTGGGATTCCATGAGGTGCCTACGCTGGATGCTTTCTCCATCTGTTTAGGGAGACCTTGGACATCCTGAGCAACACCTCTCCCTCACATGGAATACCATTAGGAAAGGAACAACTTGTGCAAGTTCCACACCTCCACCTTGATGGACCTCACTCATCCTCCTCTGAGCAAGGCATTTGGATGTCATGGCCACACAGATCCTCTCTCTGCAGGGCTGGGGGAAGCCAGTGTTTCACGAGAGAAGCCTACAGGGTTGGTAAACTCCTTAACCTCCATCTCCAGTGACCTAGAAACACCACAGCTCCTCTGATGTCCCATGTGCTCACATCCTCCCCTGCCCATGGAAGGATTTGACAGCTCCTGATGCTCGGAGGACAGAGTGAGCCTGAGGCTGAGCTGAAGGAGTGTAGGAAAGGATAAAGCTGAGTGATTTTTAACTTGGGTCATAAAATCTTTATGGTAAGTAAGACGAACCCCTTGAGGCTTGAAATTGTAAAATTCTGGTTCCGGGCTGTTGGGCCTGGAAATTAAATTCCCATTCTGCAGTCTCAGTTGTGCCTTCCACAATATTCAGTGGTACCATCCAAGAGTGAGAAGTGATGCTCCCCAGCCTACATCCCACCAGGACCACCTGGAGGTGACATCAGGGGATGGCTGGGTCCAGCATTAGCTGGCTCAGGGCAAACATGGAAGTAACCAGCAAAAAAAAATTATCAGGGAAGTGCTGTACCTGGAAAATGGGGATATTTCTCCACTACTTCCACCCCTGCAGTCAATAGCATGAAGCCTCCAACACATCCATCTAAATGTATCTGAGAGAGAGGCCTTCAGCCTGGATCTTGGCCAATGGGAGAGGTTTTGGGGTTGCTCTCTGCCTTTTGGGGTCTGACCTAATGGCAGCTGTAGCCAATGGGAATTTATCTTACTAAGGCAAATTACACACTCCCAGTGATCAGAAGGAAGTGAAAGGAAATGGGTTTCCATCCCAGAGTATTAATTTAAAGAGCTCCCTCGGGGCTGTCCCTTTAAGGAAGTCTAAAATCATATTTAAAGACTGCAGGCACAAACCACAGCTTTAACTTAATATCTTTGGATAATTAAAATCTAGCAGTGGGGGAGGACTGGCACAGGTTATATATAGTATTTAAATTTAAACTTCTTCTGATCTCTTGAAGTTTCTACTTATTATTTTTTTAACAAACTTTAATCTAGCTACCAGAGAGCTGCAAATTAGACCTGGTGAGGTCTGGCTCGTGTGAGACACTGCTGACATGTTTGATTTGGAAGCTGATGGAACAGACTGAGCTGTGGGCTGAGGATCTGGCCAGGAAACCCAGATGTGGGAAAAGTGATCTGGACTGGAATTAATGTTTTGGAAGAACAAGGCTGAGTGAGCTGGGATTTCAAACCAGAGCTGCCCAGCCATGGTCCTGCCTCCATCCCATGCCTAAGATCCATCTTTAAAGCATACCCAGTGCAAAGCAGGGTTGTGGCTTCCCTGTTGTGGGAAGGGAGCAAAGAGTCTGAGCCCAGGGCAGGACTATCAGAAAGCTGAGAGATTGGGACAGGACAAAGACAGAGGCTTGAAACAGGAAATTCAGGACTTGAGTGACTTTCAGCACAGCTCAGAAACACAACCAGGAGCTTGCAGAGCCAGCTCATGAAGTGACCATTCTGCTGGTTATGGAGAAGAGGAAACAGGGCAGAGCCAGGTCATGAAGTGAGCATTCTGCTGGTTATGGAGAAGAGGAAAAATAGGAGGATGGTTCTCAGCCAGGCTGCAGAGCCCAGGGATGCTCCAGGATGGGGTGATGCCCTCAGAACCTCAGTCCCTCTGTGCCCACTGGCTTTACAGAGGAAAGAACAGCCCTGAGTTCAGCAGGTAATGATGAAGCCTCTTTAGGCTCCCCTGACAGAAAGTCACTTTAATAATCTATAAGACAGGGTTGATTGAATAGGAAAAAAGCCAACAACAGCACAACAACCCCAATCGATGCTCGACAGCTCAACCTATTGTTTGCTTCCTCCAGCAGCCCTACAGGATGACTCCTTCCTTGCCTTGAAAATGCCCCAAACCCTTGAAAATGTAGGGAAACTTGAACCACACCACTCAGATGCCCATTATCTGCCTTGGGGAGGACAACACCCCACCCATGGATGTATCACTGAACGTTCCAGCTGGGAATAAAAGATCAGTTGTGATTTGCCATGCTGAAAATAAAGCTGTATTTTTTATTCTGCCTCCTCCCCCCTTTCTGCCCATCAACAAAAGATGGGGGGGAAGGCAAAACTGCTGAGCAAAACCCATAATGTATGCACATCAGGAGAGGAAGCACAGGAGCAGGATTACAATTGATTGCAGAGCGTGGGCAGTGTGTGTGCTGCTCACAGGGAAATTGCCAGAGATGCAGATATTTTGCAGAGCTTCTTATTTACTTTTTTTTTTTTTTTCCCTTCCTTTATGAGTAAATAAGACATTCAATAAGAGCTGGCAATTTTCTCACACGCAGCCTCCAAAGAGCTCTCTCAACGTTTTGCCTTTGAAAAAAACCACCACCACACACATGACCCCAGCCCATCTCCCACACGTTGTGTTTTCCTAATGGAAAAGGTTTATTCCTGAAAGAAATTACCCTTCATTTGTGAAAACCGTTTCATTACTTAAAAAAAAAATCAAAAACTCACTACTGCACACTCTGAGCTGTGCTGAGCTACCCCAGCTCCTTGTGAGATCTCTTTGGTATTGACAGAAAAGTCAAACGACATCAATGGGTCAAAAAGCTCTGGAGAGCTGCAAAATCTCCATCCCATTGCTATCCCTCCTCCCTCCCTGCACTGCCTGGGAACATCAGCTGCAATTTCTTGGGGACATGGCCCAGAATGACAATTTGGAGGGGGTGAGATGGGTGAGAAGGGAGCTCACCACCCAGCATGTCTCTGGGAGAGGGTCAGGACCATGGGCATCACCCCCAGCCAGCTGCTTGGGGGGCAGAGCTGTCTGCAAAATGAGATCTCCAGATGGTATAGAAGCAGGACAAGAAGCACCCAACCCACTGAGGTCTGGCAGCAATGAAAATAGATGGTGCTGAGCATCACGTTCCCAAGAGGAGCATTTATCCTCATAATCAGAGGCATCTTTTGTCCTTGCTCCTTCTTGGAGGACACCTCTGGGAAGTCACTTATGATGCTTCTGCACCTGTAGGCAGCCCCTGCAAGGCTCCAGCTCTGGGGCCAAGTGTAAAATCAGGAATTTCATTCATCCACTCGTTCATTTGGTTTTAGGTATCCAACTGCCCCTGGAAATCAATGGTCACTTGGCTGTAGCTGCAGCTCCAAACCTGCCCCTCAGCAATGCCCAAGGGAAAGGCTGTGGGAGCCAAGCCATTGATCCTGTGGCACAGCCTGAGGGATGGTTTGGAGTGGAAAGAGGAGGAGATGAGGGAAGAGAGACCTTTGGTGTGTGTGAGACAAATTCAGAGGTTGGCTTAGCTCCTGAACCTCAGAATTCCCAGCCCAGTGACAGGAGCCCTGTGGAACAGTGGGATGCCCAGGGGAGCAGAGCTGGGCAGCTCCATCTCCTTTCCTCTCCCAAGGGTTGATCTCAGCTGATGCTGACAGGAGCTGAAAAATCTCCAGGATATGAAGTTTCTAAAAGTTTTGGCATAAGAAGCAGAAAGTCTCCACGTCTGTCCACTTGTCCACTTCAAGAGGCTACAGCTTGTCCTCCCACTTGGAAACATCAAGAAGTGGGAGGGAAAGGCTGGGAATGGTGACTCCTTGTATTTCCAGCAGAGATTTGCTCTGAGTCTCACCTGCCAGACCTCCAGGCTTTCAACAGCATCAGGTCTGAGGATCTGTGCTGGATCCTCAGCACAGACAAGTGCTGAGGATGCATCTGTGGCCCTGAGTTACCTGAAGCTTCCTGCACACCATCAAAACCCTGGCCACTCGGGTGATTTTGCTGCTATCAGCCATGTCCTGGGTGTCACATCTCATCTGTCACCCACCAGCCCAGGCAGAAGAACCAAGCAGTGGTGTAAAACACCTGGCAGAGCACAGGAGGTGGGAGGCTGGAGCCAACCCCCAGGATTCAGAGGTGGCTTCATGCCTGGGCTGTTCCCTGAGGCATGGAAAGTTCCTGGGCAGATGCATCTCCCACACTGAATTAGCTCCCTGCAGCTTAAAAAAAAAAAAGGCAGTGAAGAATGTTGAGAGGAAAAGGAGCACAGGACAAGCTGGCTGTCATCCAGTTTATCCAAATATTGCTATTTTGGGCTTTGCTCAAGTTTCTTTGCAGCCCAGAGGCACATTCCCAGCTCCCAGTTCTTTAGATCTGGAATGTATTGAATAATTCCCTTTAAAGAAGAAGGGAAGAGGAATTTTTGACAGTGCCACCATAGCAACAACTGATGTCACAACTACAGGAGCAGGAGTCCATTGGCAGCCCCTGAGTTCAGGAGGAACTTTTGCTCAAGAGTAAACATTACCTGCAGTAGAGTGGGGAATACAGAAAGCTGAGTAAACAGCTGTTGTTTTGCATAAATGTGCTTTTAGCTCAAGCACTGCTGAGAGAAAACATCCCTTCTGGAGGCCTCAGATAGGTCGTTATCAGAAGGAGCCTCCAGGTAAGTAGCATCTCAAGAAGTGAAGTGGTTTTGCAGGCACTAACCCATTCCCAGCCCTTCCTCCAGCCCTGGACTGCGCCAGCTGTGAGATTCCTCAAGAATTCCAAGGATTTCTTCAGTTTATCCCAACAGTCACAGCACAGTAGAGCTGGGCTGAGCCTGGACCTGGGTGGAAATCAGGGAATCATCACCCAGCCCCTGCTCCCCTGTGCCTGCAGAAAAATCTCTTCTCTTATCTAGGGAGACTTTTCCTGGGGTCCTGCTGGGTGGGCACAACCCATGTAGGTAGAGGCAAGCCATTTGGGGTGACTTCAAGCCATCCTGGTGACTAGAAGCCATCCTGGGGGGCTACAAGCCCTCCCCAGTGGCTGCTGAACCAAAGGGCTCTGCTGGAAGAGCCCCATTCCCATCCTGGGGTCTCCTTGCAGGCTGGCTCAGTGCTGCTGAGCTGAGTGGCTCTTCAGATGCATTCTGGACCAAAATAAAATGTACTGAGGCATTTTAAATTCAGCCTGGAGGCGATCTCTGTCTGCAGCCCTTGGTTCACATCACCATCTGGCAGGAGGAGCTGAAATCCATTTCCAGCAGAGGGGTTTGCCAGGGAGAGGAATAAAGCAAAGGTGGGAGCTGGGTTCTCAAAGAGCAAGAGCTTTGCAAAGCTCCTGCTGCCTGGCAGCCTCCAAGGCCTGGGCAAGCAGGAGGCTTTCACTGGAGGCCGGGTTGTCACTGCCTCAATCTGCAGCAGAAAACAAACCCAGAGGGGTTTTTGTCTCCCCAAGGCTGTGATACGGGGTCTGGGGCACCGGGCAAAGCTCTGAAAACTCAGCTCCTCCTACACTAGCTGGTTAAAGTCCCTTTTCTTCTGGTCTGTATTTCTATAAAACAGAGACAAACAACTTTTTGGGGTTGTTTCCCCCCCCCATGAACAGCCTGAATGTGAGAGTGAGGACCAAACCACAGCATCCCACCACTGCCACAACGCCCAGGCAAGGGAGGGACCAGAGTGTGTATTTTAGGGATATTTGTGCCTGAATCCAAAATAAAGCAGATGAGAGGATGAGCCACAGTCCTCTAAAGCTGTTGCATATCTCCCAGCATAATTCCAGCAATATTTTGTCAGCCAGTGTTGTACAACAGAGAGGACTGTGTCTAAGGGGAGTCTGATTTGCCTGCCCGTGACGGTGCCTGCCAAGAGCAGACAGATCCATTTATAAAATCCCTGTCATTGTCACCAGGCAAGTTTCTCCAGGGCTACCAAGACATGGGCTGCAGGCCAAGTGATATTGCTCTCTTCATCATCCTGCACCAAGTTTTCCAAATCTATTATTCACATCAGCCTGGGGCTCATGGAAACAAATTTCCCCTACTTTGAAAACAGGAGATTGGGAACAAAAGCCATTTCCCTTCTGCCAAAATAAAGAAATAAATAAATAAGCCTGCATCAGAGAGCTCAGCAGGTCCCTGCCGTGAGACTGACAAGCAATTTTGCTGCTTTGTGGGTTTTTTTTTTTGCCTGGAAGTGACAGGCAGAGGACAGGGAGCCTGGGCAGGAGCACAGGATGCTCGGGAGATGCCAGCCAGGATCTGTACAAACCAGGGAGACAACCCTGCCTGCCCAGCAGCTCAGCTGTCTTTCCAACCCACCCCACAATCCCCACCTGCCCTGCAGGTATAAAAAAACAAATCTGAAGTCCCACAGCCACCTGTGCTTCACTTTAAAGTCACCATTGCCACCAGGCTGGGACAGAGGTGGGAAAGCTCAGGAATGTCCTGGGGAAAAAGCAGCAGCTTCAGCTTTCATTTCCCTCCCATGCCACAAGCAGGTTTATGGGAAAGACGAGGTCAAGGGCACAGTTTGGAGTGATGCTTGGTCAGGGGATGGGCATGAACAGCCTTAAATCTCCCTAATTTCTCACCACCCTGCTGCAAGCAGGACCAGGAGGGGCTGGGGGGCTCAGCTCCCCTCTGCCAGCCACAGATTTGCTGGGGTTTTCCCTGCTTAAAATACATTTCCATTTCATCACCCAGCATTCCTCCTCCCTCCCCAGCATCCCAGGCACCCGAGGGGGACAAAAAGCTTGACACTGATTTCCTATTTCTTTGTTGTCCTTGAGATTAAATATTCTGAAATAAGAACCCCCAAAAGGCTTGGAGCAACCGAGGGAATTCTTCTGAGCTCCCATTAATCCAGCGTGGTGGAGAGACACAAGATTAAAGGGGTGGGCTCAGGCTCTGCCCACAGCAAGGTACAGGACTCATTTTTCCTGAAATAATGTTTTTTTTCTGAACTGGCACATACACTGGTTCACATAGAAGCTCAGAGTCAAGTGAACATTAATCTGCTTTTCCTGTCCAAGCTTTTAATCAAAGCCTGGTGTAATTAATGAATGCACTAATCATAGAATCATAGAATCATAGAATCCTTGGGGTTGGAAGGGACCTCGAAAGATCATCTAGTCCAACCCCCCCTGCCAGAGCAGGGCCACCTAGAGTACATCACATAGGAACGTGTCCAGACGGGTTTTGAATGTCTCCAGTGAAGGAGACTCCACGACCCCCCTGGGCAGCCTGTTCCAGGGCTCTGTCACCCTTACAGGAAAAACATTTTTTCGAATATTCAACTTGAACCTCCTGTGCTCCAATTTACACCCATTACCCCTTGTCCTATCACTGGTCACCACTGAGAAAAGCCTAACTCCATCTCCCTGACACTCACCCCTTACATATTTGACAACATTGATGAGGTCACCCCTCAGTCTCCTTTTCTCCAAACTAAAGAGACCCAGCTCCCTCAGCCTTTCCTCATAAGGGAGATGTTCCACTCCCTTCATCATCTTAGTAGCTCTGTGCTGGACTCTTTCAAGCACTTCCCTGTCCTTCTTGAACTGAGGGGCCCAGAACTGGACACAATACTCCAGGTGCGGCCTCACCAATGCAGAATAGAGGGGGAGGAGAACCTCTCTTGACTTGTTGCCTCCGACGAGGCGTGGCGACCTGGTTCAAGAACAACTCAGCAACCAACCCCAGGTTATCCGGGCCATCAGCTCACAGACATCAATATGATGGATGGCAAATGGCGTTTATTGTTTATGTTACACCACATTTTATAGCCTAGGTTCACACCGTCATTTCCGTCTGCTTGCATTAGGGACCCGTACCTATTGGTTGTCAGGAGGGAAGCCTCATCTTAACTTTCCGTACAGCATGAGATCTTCCGGCCGCCAAACCTTAACTGTCACATTTCAAACCTAAACTACCATACTGCAAACCTTAACTACCACATTGACCTACTAACCACACCCTTTCTAATGCACCCCAGGATGCCATTGGCCTTCTTGGCCACAAGGGCACATTGCTGGCTCATGGTCATCCTCTTGTCTACCAGGACCCCCAGGTCTCTTTCACCTACACTGCTCTCCAGCAGGTCAGCCCCCAACCTATACTGGGACATCGTGTTGTTCTTCCCCAAATGCAAAACTCTACACTTCCCCTTGTTGAATTTCATCATGTTTCTCTCTGCCCAACTCTCCAGCCTGTCCAAGTCTCTCTGAATGGCAGCACAGCCTTCTGGTGTGTCAGCCACTCCTCCCAGCTTAGTGTCATCAGCAAACTTGCTGAGGGTACATTCTATACCCTCATCCAAGTCCTTGATGAAGATATTGAACAACACCGGTCCCAGCACCGACCCCTGAGGGACTCCACTAGTCACACACCTCCAACCAGATTCTGCCCCATTGACTACAACTCTCTGACTCCTTCCTTTCAACCAGTTAATAGGAAGAGTTTGCACAAAAAAAACCCAAACAAAAGCAACCATCACCCTTTGGTGGTGGAGAGACCCAGGGAAACTTGTTGAATTAATCCAGAGATTTAATGTCCAGCTGCTGTGGACTTTATGGGCATAAAAGCTTATGGTGCTTGGAGGTCTTATGCCACAGAGAGCAACAATTTCTGCTGCAATGGGGCTATCAAGAATTGGGATTGTGTTTTATGGGGCGGATATACAACTCCATAAAGGAGTGATGAGATCTCTTCCTTTCTGATTTGAGTGGCTGGTGTCACCTTACAAACCTACAATAAACTCCGAGCATCCAGGGATTCCAGCAGCAATGCCAAGGTCTTCATATTATTGCTATTAATTATTACTATTATTACATTAATTTCTAAGGCATCAATCTCCACACTATCCTGGAACCGTGACATAAATTTAGCACAAAATTAGCATACATTAGCTGAATTAATGTAACATACCATATGTGGCAAAAAACCAACGCAACCTAATGTGGAATAAATTACAATAATTTAACATTGACTCTCAGGACTTGATGAGACTGTAAATCTTCTTAAAGAACTAAGATTAAAGCAAGAAGCATTAAAAAGTGGATTCATTTTACAAAGGAGCAGCCTTTGCAAATGCAGTGTTTTGAGACACAGTTCATTTAGTAGAAGTTTTCATCCAATTTGCCACTTAATAGCATTGCTTTGCAATTACAACATTCCCTTTCACCCAAAGCACCTGCAGCACTTTACAAACACAAATCCATTTGCACCGTGTCTCCAGAAGCCAAAGAGCATCAACATCCCCAGGTTTTACACGGAATAAAAATGAGCCCTGGAGAAATGGAACCACTTGGCTGAGCCAGGCAGTGCCCACGGCTCAGCAATCCCAACTTCCAGTTCCCTGCCCTGCTCATCCATCAACACTGCTGCTACCTCTGAGCCTGGCAGTGAGAAAACCTCCTCCCTGCTCCCTCTGCTCCAGCACCAAACTCCAGTTTCTGCCTGGGATGAGATGGGTGGAGGGAGCATCCCAGGGGACCATCCCTGAGAGATGCTCATCTCATCAGCCAGGGTAGGTATCCTGTGTCCCTCTCCTTCTCCCTTTCCCTCCTCCCTGCTGTTCCAAGGAGGATGTTAAAAGCCTCTTCCCACCACCATGCATGTTGTTGCAGGGCTCTAGTGGTGAGGATGCTGGGTTACTCTAATGGTTTCTCTTGTGACCATCAGGCAGAGCTGGAACCACCCCCCAGTTTGCACCTGATTTACAGCCAGCAGAACCCAGACCTCGTGGGTCCCCATCCTCCTCTGAGGGTCCCAGACATGATCCATGCATCACCCTTTTCTTTGTGCTCTGTGTTTTGCTCAGCTCAGCAGAGGAAGAGGAGCAGCACAGGGAGCTTTACAGTGACTGCTTCACTTGGGGGGGGTGCAGGAAGGAATCCCCCTCCCCTAGAAGGATGTGGCTGCTGTGAGCTCTGGAGAGCTGTCCTGCTCCTTGCCTCCAGGAGAGGAAGAGAGGAGAGGGAGAGTCAAGACACTGCCCTTGAAGAATGCAGGAGCAAGTCCATTACTCATAGAAAAATCCAGTGCTCAGGATGATGAATGCCCTTTGCTGCTATGTTGCTGGTAGTTGCCAGAATTAAAACCCAGACACAGGTTGCAGCTCTGTCAGGACACTCATTTCCATGACAAGCCCACAGATTACAAACCACAGCATCTCACTGGGTTGCAGGGTTCTGGAGCTCTGCCCCTTGCCAGCCTCCACCATCCTCAATCCCACCCCAGGACCCCAAATGGCACCTGCTGGACCACGGGTGATGCTACAGCACATCCTCACAGCACATCCTCACCCTCTGCCTCTCTGGAGAGGCACTGGGGGGGTTCCAAGCACCCAGGCCAAGGGCAGGGGCTGCAGCCTGGGGGTATCAGTGAGCAGAGAGGATTTGTGCATCAGAGAACAGACCCAGGGGGTGCAGAGTCAGAGAGATGCTTATGGGGAAGATGAGGGGGTCTGGAGCCTCTCCCAGGGATCATCCTGAGCAGGAGAAACTTCCTGCTGGGTTCTCATTGCTGGAGGGAATCCCTGGGAAGCAGCAGCCAGGGCTGGCAATGCTGAGCTGGAAGGAGGTTCCATTCCCATGGGAATGGTCATTTTCATCAATGGAAAAGGGAGAGAAAGGGGAGTTAGGCTGGCAGGAGGGTGATGAACACCTTGGGGTCCTGAGCACCAACCTGCTGGTGGAGGGAAGTGTGATTTTTCAGCACTAAACCAATCTCAAACTGCTTCAGAAGGCAGTGACAGGGAGGGGGGTGATTTAATCAACAGCTCCCAAACATTTCACCTTTTGGAGTGAGAAAATGCACCAAAAGTGGAAAAAACATCAAATGAAATGTTCCAAAATCCACCTGGAATCCAGTTTTGCTCGTTGCACACCAGCCTGTGAGATGCTATGCCACAAACTGCACAAACACAGGGGTTTTCTGATTTTGCTTACTCCCAGCACGCCCCGAGCTCAATATTATGAAGGTTTTAAAGCTGTGGAGAAAGTGATGAAAGAATATTAATGATATTCTTAGATGAGCATGCTGCTAATAAATTGCAGCTGCTATTTTCACCTTCGGGATATTAGAGGGATAGGAGCTGATTTGCAAGCCAGTTTTTGCTGGGCTTTGCTGGAAAATCTTAGAGGAGAAAGGTTAAAAATTGGTGATGGTGCCTGCACTGGGCAAAGGCCACGAACCCAGGGGAGATTCATCAGCTGAAGACCAACTGAAGATCACAGCAAAAGGAACTATTAGAAACCAAGGGAGGGCACTGTAAAAACTCCAAATTATTCAGAATTATTCATCAGTCCCCAACCCAGGCCTCTGCTTGTGCTTTTTATCTTGCAAATAAGATGTCAGACCTCAGGAAGCTTAATTCAGCCTCTGCTTCCCCAATTTGGTGGCCCAGATGTAATGCTTTGCCATCAAATATCCTGCATTCCCAATTTGCTGCATTTATTGGCTTCATTTTAAAACATCATGGCCATCTTTTTCTGTCACCAGGAGATATGACAGAGCTCTCTGATGAAGAGAACTTACTGCAAAAGGTGATAATAAAGAAATCAATCTAAGAGTATGGTGTGTATTAAGAATTAATTCTACCTGTTCTTTCCCCCCCCCTCTTCCAGGAGCAACAGACAGCTCCTAATAACAGCAGGATAATCTGAAAAGGTGTAGCCCTTGATTAAAAACTGATGTGTGTCAAGCTAATGGGATTAAAAATGAATTGCCATTTCTAACAGCTTCCCACCAGCATCCATCTGCCTGCCAGGGCTTCCCAAACAAAGCAGCACGAAGATGCAGCCTGAAGTCAGCCCAGCTCAGTTAAAAACTTTTCCTAATGATCACCAAAATGAATTCTTGCTATTGGACAACACCATCTCAGGGTTAAATATCAGTTAATTTCTGCTTGCTATGTCCTGAGAACCCATGATGGGGTCTTCACTGGGCAAGGGTGCCTTGCAGATGAAACTCTGCCAGCAAAGAGGAGCAAGCATCCCCTTGTCCTGCTCCATGGTGTGGGGTTCTGGGGGGCTCAATGGAAAATTGGGGACCTTCTCCTATATCTCCCGTCCTCAGAGGGTCAGTGGAGCAGAAAGAGCTGCTCCCAAATCCATGTCCCTGTGTCCCTCTGCACCCCTGACAGTCCTGTCCTGGCTTTGACTGCAGCCTTGGCACCACTCAGGTTCTGCCTTGTACAGATCTCTCAAGGGCAGCAAGTACACAAAAGCTTTTTTATTTATTTATTTTACCATTTGCTCAAGTCTTAAGAGTTTTTATGTAGTTAAAGAGGACTTAAAAGCTGAGGGGTCTTTGATATTCCATGCAAAGATCTCTTGGTCTCATTCTGGTGTCACCACCCACCCCAAGACTTTCCTCCTGCCACGTGGATGGAGATGGATTCAGAATCACTTTGGGGTTTTCTCTCTCCTCCAGACTCAGAGCACACAGGGGGGCTCAGGCTAAGGAGGGGTAAATGCATGGATACCCTCAGGGGTGCTGATGCCTTCCTGCTCAGAGGGAAGCAGACCTGCCCCAGGGTTCTGGTCCAGTTCCAGCTTTCCCTGTTGTGAGTGCTGACTGGGAGTGGGAATTCTTGTAAATGTTCAGGCCAGCCCTCTGGGTACCAGAGAAGACACAAAAAGGAGCTGATTTCACTGTCCATCTTTTAAGGGGTTTATTAATGGGGAGTGTGGGTAAATAACCTTCCAATTCCAACAAATACCTTGAAGTATAGTGTCCTTTTAAACAAACATTAGATGCCTCATTAAATCTAAATTAAATACTCACAAAGGGCCATTCATTGACAAAGAAAACATTTCCAAAAGTCACAGCAGGTCAGGTCACTGGTGGATTACTGCCTGACCTTGGCTTCCCTAAGAGACAGCCCTGGATAATGCACCAAACCCTTGGCTGCTGAACAGCTCTGCCAAAATGCTCCTGACCTTAGGAGGTCCTTTCAAGTTAATGAAAGGTCCCAGAAAGAGCTTTGGTTTCATTTCTGACCATACAATGGAATTTTCAGGTCATTGCTTGGGGTGGGGAGGGAGGGGAGCACAAGGAATGGAGAGAGGAGGTTGTATGGAAGTGTTGAACAAAATATGGTTTAACAGCACTGCTGGAAGGCACCCTGGGTCAGTGAGGCTGCAGGGAATGTACAGCTCCTCAGTCCCCTTTTAATTCATGATAGATGTCAGCAGGGAACATCCCTTCATAGCTTTCAGTGGGTGTCACTCCTAACTCATCTCAAGCTTCCAGCATCCTCCAAGCTCTCCTCTAATTCTCCCAGCAAAAGCCCCCAGCACCCTTCATCTCCAAGGGGATGCAGCTGATGCTCCATCTCACCCCATCCCAGCATGTGAACAAGAGGCAGGGAGAAGGGAGAGGATGGCTTGAGGGTGGTCACCAGGATTTCATTCTCTCTGTGGGTTGGCTGGGAAATTGATAGAGGAGGTAAAAAAAAAAAAAAGGGAAAAAAAGAAAAACCTGGATGGAATAATCAAGGCTTCTCAGCAGAGCTGGAGGTCACCGTGGAGCCAGGCTTGGTGACAGCCACGATTTGTGCATATTTGGAGCACTTGGAACTGGGGGACAAAAAGCTCCTGGGTAACCCATACCCAAACATGGGCAACCTCAGGTGCTGAGAGTTTCAGGGCTTGCTTGAGGTCAGTGAGACAGTGGCTGATGGTGCTGTGACCCTTTGTCACCAGCTCACACTTCTTCATCCATCTCTTGGGGGAAATGAGAGTGATTTTCCCCCCCTCCCTTGTAGCTGGATGCAGAGAGATGTATTGGTTCAATCTACAGGCACAGCAAATAGTCCCAGGGCTTTGGCTCCAGAGGGATTTTTTTGTTCTTTTTTATAGCAACTAATTACATTTAAACAAATTCTCACTGTTGAGCTTGTTGGGAAGTGTCAGCTCCTGTTTTTGTCAGCTGGCCTCACAACACTCATTCTGGCTGAGCTTGCCCAGCACTTTCATTAACCTTTCAGGGCGTTTTGCTTATGAAACCATGAAAGAAATGAACAATGTGCCACTGTGCCTGAAGTTTCAGTCCAGCTGCACTTTCACTGCCCTGTGCCCTGAGTTTTGGAACCAGCCCATCTCCATCCTCATGTTTATCTCTAACCACTCACCACAAAGCCAGCCCTGGAGAGAGACAACCTGCAACACAATATATGCTTGCCTCTCTGTCTAGAGAAATCAAATGTCTAGAAAATCTGTCTGTCTAGACATATATGTCTAGAAAATCAAATGACATCTCCTCTGCCTTGACTGAAAGGCTCAGCCTCACTCTGAGGCCCATGGTCTCTCATGATGGGATAAATGAAGTTTCATACCACAGGCACCTAAGTAAAAAACCTCAACAAAGACCTCAGCCAGCAAAAGACAGAGGAGAGTGGGGTGAGAGAGAAGTAAACAGCTCCAGAAGGTTATCCTGAAACAGGAGCCAGGGTGGAAGGACCTTGAAAAATCCTTGAGTTCATTTCCCTGCCCCTAGGCAAGATCAGCTCGACCAAAACCACTCCTGACAGATGTTTGTCTGATCTCTCCTCCAGAATTTCTCCTGCTGCTATTTTAAGCCCATCACTTCTTTTCACAAGGGCAGTGAACGTGTGAAAAAAGTAATAAATAAATAAAAATGGAAGCATCTTTGTGGAAAACTTGAACTTACTTGGTGAGCTATCTGTCCCTTCAGCCTTTTCTTCTACAGAACAATCTCTTGTTTTCTTCTGCTGAGACTCCTTGTTCTACTCACTGCCTTCTTCCACTCATTTCTCCTGCCTTAGGAGCTCTTGACCTACCATGGAATCATCATGGGTGGAAAACCCCTCTACAACCATCAAGTCCAACTCTCAACCCAAGACCACAATGCCAGCTGCTCGTTTCTCTTGCCCTTCTTTCCAATCATCCATGTTTAAGCAAAACCCCTAAACCAAGACAGCCCCAACAAGCCTGCCTGTGTTAGATTGGGAAAATATATCCACCCAACCAGCCAACTTTGGCTTCTTCTGTTCCTGAACATAGAAAAGCCCCTGAGCAGTAGATGCTGCACGTGGAGGGATGGGGAGCAGAAAGGTAGAAGCAGGACAGGAGCCCCAGCTCCATGACATTGGGCACAGCCCATTGCTCACCCCAAGAGAAGAGCTGTAGAGAATCCACCCAAACCTTCATTTCAGCTGCTAAAAATATGCAAGAGCTGAACTTCTCCCCCATGGGTTTCCCCTTACGAGGCAAAAAACACCTCCTGCTAATGGCTTGGTAATGTCCTGGTGGCAAATCACTGCTGGGACTCAAGGGGCCAAGGAGCTGACTCCTGCTCCTTCTGCTTCTGCAGATGGGAAACATCAGTCCTGACAACTTCAGCTGCACAAAATGTTTCACTCTGGGAGAAGAGGAATAAAAGCACCAAGCAGAGCAAACCAGGGACTCAAAGGCTGAGCAGGGGGAGAGCAACATCCCCATGGCACTCAGGCAGGGACCTGACCCATCCTTGGACCTTTTCATCCAAGTCACCCCTTGCTTCCTCTCCTCTCCATCACCTCTGGCCCCAGCAGGGAGGTTCCCTGGCTCAGCCAAGCCTTTCCCAGGGCTGCAGTGATCAGGAGGGGGTGCTGAGCTAGAAGTAGCCTCCTCCAGTAAGATACAGAGACAGATTTTTGGCCAGAACCCATTTTTTTTTTAATTAATATCCCAAGCTGGAGGAAGGGAAAGCTGTTTTTCCTTTCCTACAGAAAGCACTTGAGAGGAAGAAGAGAGACACATCCCTATCCAAGCCTTCTGCAGCCTCCAGGCTCTAGCCCTGGGGGGGATTTCTGGTGGGGATGGCTGCAGGTCAGCAGGAAGGGGCAGGGGGGTTGGCTGTGGGAGGACAAACCTGTGAAACCCCTTTTGCATTAGGTACCCTGGTAGGGGGAACTGAGAGAAAGGGGAAATTTATTGTTCACTTCAAATCTGATTTTTTAATCCATGCTTGTGGAAAGACCTGATCCCTGGGACAGCAAAGCACATGAAATGCAGAATTCAGGCCAGTTTGGGAAGGTTCAAGATAAAAAGCACTGCTGGGAGCTCTGCTGTGGCCCCAGTGTGTGGGCAAGAAGGGAAATTTCATCCCCAAAGGCTGCTCAGCCCCCAGGGATCACAGTCCCTGATTTCAGCATCTAAGCTTCAATCACAGCAAACCTCCCCCCTCAGCCAATTATTTGGCTTGGGGCACCCCAGAAACCCCCTAAGAAATACAAACTGCAAAAATCTTAGTCAAAAAAAAGAAAAAAAAAAAAAAAGAGAGGATTGGGGGATTCTCAGAGCCATTCACAGCAATGGGGAGGTGGAAAATGGAAACACAGGATCTGACTTCTGGGGGCAACATTTCTTTTTAGGCCTCCCTTTGTTCCCTTTTCTTTTTCACAGATGGTGGAGGTTGGGTTCTAGACTATCACAGATATCATCACAAAATCTGGATTTCAGGAAGGCATCTGCCCCAACCTTTCCAGAGGGAGAGGAGCTGCCCCATCCCTCCTGCTCCTCCACTGCCCTTCCCTCCTGTATCATGGTGCCTGCTTCTCTTTAAAGGAACTCTGGGGGCTGTGGGATTTAATTTGCTTTTTTGGGGGGCCAAGTCTTTCTTTGCTTTCAGTAACACCACCCAATTAACCAGTCTAAGTGCTCAGAGTAACTCAATCCACTGCTACTCCCAGCCTCAATGAGCCTGGGATTTTCTAACAGGTTTTTGCTGCAGTGAGGCTTTCCCACACAAGCAGCATTTAATCTGGGTTTAATAAAAACTCTTCCCAATGGCTGATTCTTCTCCTTAATCCTCTCCTTTCCAGCACGTGGATCTTTCTGAGCAACAAACTCAGGATTTTTTTGAGCAACAACCTGGACCCCAGGCAGGCAAAGCCCTGAACTACCCAGACAGCAATGTCAGAGGTGACAGCTGGGCTTGGAAATGGCTATTAAGGAACACACAGAATGGCTCTTTTTGTCAGAAATCTGCAGAAACAGGAGCAGGTTTGCTGCTCCTACATGGCCATAATGTGTGTGGCAGGAAAGGGACACATCCTGGGCCATGGCTTAGCTCCAGGAGGCTGAAATGGTAATAAAAGCCCATTTAAAACCGGTGTCCACTGGGTTGGGAAGGGCATGTGAGCATCCCTCGTGGACTCTCAAGATGACAAAACAAAAAAAAAAAAAGGAAATTAAGCAGGGGATCTTCTGTTATCCACCAGCCACACTTCAGGGTTTATTTTCACCAGGCAGCATCTGTGCTTGGAACAAATCTCTGTCCAAAGAGAAGGAAGATGTTTAGCTTACAGACTTGTTAAAGTGATAGAGAGCCAGGGAGCTCAAAGGACAGCCTGGTCTGATTGTACTGCTCAAGGACTCCAGTTCTGTCACTATCAGTGGCTTTAACAGCTGCGATTCCTAACCCATCCCCTGCCTTTTACACCATGCCATATGCACACAGAGTCTATTGCTAAAGCAAAGCCCTGGAGCCTTGAAAAGCAGCTCCTGGTGCTCAAGAGATCCCAGGGTTTATCTTCAGCCTCTCTGCCATCAGAAAGTCTTGATATCAATTTGGTTCAGTGTCAAATTTTTATTCAGCTCGGAGAACTAGAAAATAGCCAGATAGATGGGAATCCTTCCTAAAGCTGCAGTTCAGCTGCAGGCTGGGTTCCCAGAGCAGGCACAGGGCTATAGCTCTTCCCCTGACTGCAGGGAAACAGAAAATTACTTGGCAAAAGTCAATATTAACAGCAAAAAATTTGCCCTGCCTGGAACAGCACGAAGTCCCTGTGCCCAGCAGTGCACAAAGGTTGCTCTGGCTTGCAGCAAAAAAGCTGCTTCACTTCCCAAAATCCCTCCCATCCCACCCCTTTTCTCTCTCCAAAATGCTCCCCTAGCCCCATCTCAGCCATTCCACCCCTCTCCCAGTCCTCCCAGTACAAAACCCACTCTGAAAGGGCTCCTTGGTGCCCTCCCCAGTGTCTGCTCAGAGCTCCCAGCCAGCCTCCCCCCTCTCTGCTCACATCCTTTGATCCCCAGCTCTGCTCAGGGCACATTTTCAGACATTCCTCATCCTCCTACATTGATTTGGTCCCCGGGTCTTTATTTAGGAGCCAGTTATGGCACTGATTCCCTTATAAATTTTCCTCTGCTTCCCCAGGTCTGGAGCTCTGCTGTCTCCTCTGGCAGGGCTGTAGCCTTTCTGCTCATGAAATAATGGTTTTCTGCTTTCCTGCCCCCAGAAAATAACCCTGAGTGCCCAAGGAAAAGGTGTCAGTAGATCACAGCACACCCCAGGACGTGGAGTCTGGCTTGCCAGGAAGCTGAACAGGAGCCAGCAGTGTGCCCAGGTGGCCAAGAAGGCCAATGGCATCCTGGGCTGGCTCAGGAACAGCGTGGCCAGCAGGTCCAGGGAAGGGATTCTGCCCCTGTGCTCAGCTCTGGGGAGGCCACAGCTTGAGTCCTGTGTCCAGTTCTGGGCCCCTCAGCTCAGGAAGGAGATTGAGGTGCTGGAGCAGGTCCAGAGAAGAGCAAGGAGGCTGTGAAGGGATCCAGCAGAATTGCTGTGAGGAAGGGCTGAGGGAGCTGGGGGTGTTGAGGCTGGAGAAGAGGAGGCTCAGGGGAGACCTCATCACTCTCTCCAACTCCCTGAAAGGAGGTTGGAGCCAGGGGGGGGTTGGGCTCTTTTCCCAGGCAACTCTCAGCAAGACAAGAGGGCAGGGTCTCAAGTTGTGCCAGGGGAGGTTTAGGTTGGAGATGAGAAAGAATTTCTTTCTGGAGAGGGTGATCAGGCATTGGAATGGGCTGCCCAGGGAAGTAGTGGATTCTCTGTGTCTGGAGATCTTTCCAAAGAGCCTGGATGTGGCACTGAGTGCCATGGGCTGGGAACCACGGGGGGAGTGGATCAAGGGTTGGACTTGATGAGCTCTGAGGTCCCTTCCAACCCAGCCCATTCTAGAATTCTATGAATATTGTCCTGCCCAAATGAAAGGGCTGTCAGGGGGACTGGCTTGGAAAGCTGGGGGTCACCTTTTAGGTGCCTGGGAAACCACCCACTCAGCTCCACGGGGGATGAAATCCTTGATGCACCTCAGCACCATCCACATCCCAGTTAATTTTGCATTGATTTTTCTCTCAGGACATTAATTCCATCTCATGGAACTGCCCATTTGAACCATGGAACACAGCTCCAAGATTTGTGGTGCTGGAAACTCTGCCAGGATCAGAGCATCAGACCAAGGCTAATTGAGACCTAGAGGAAGAAAGGCTGGGATCTTCCTGGTCAATAATCAATTTCTCAATTCCACAGCACAGTGCTGGGGGAACTGGGGAACCTGGGGAGATGGAGCATTAGCTCCAGACCTGCTGGAGGTGACAGCCCAGCCAGCCCCAGCCACCACACAGACCCCAAGGAGCATCTCTAGGGACCTCTCCCAGCTGCAATGAAAAGGAAATGAGCAAACCAAGCATTTCTAGGGTGAAACAGGAGGGAAAAAAGGGCTGGGATCTCTTCCCTGTGGCCACCTGAGTGCCTGTGAACCCCCCTCACCCCACCTTTTGATTCTGAGGGCAGGTGCCTGGGAGGATGCTGGATGCTCTGGGGAGAGAAATATTGCTCAGGTGTGAAGCAGGCAGAGCTGGAATGGAAGCTGAGCTTTGTCTCTGCTCATTCTCACTCCCCGAGAAGCCTGGCTGGAAAATGAAACCAATTAATTCCATTAAAAACAATGCCCAGAACTGAACGATCTTGAAGGTCACGACCAAACCATCCTGTATTTTACAAACCCTAAAAATATCACAGAGCAAAGAGCAGTGGGTGTACAAGCTGCTCCCTACAGGAACCCAAAGAGTTGTCATTAAAAAGATCCAGGGTCAAATTTTCTCCCAGTCCAACCCAAAAGGCTCAAAGTATTTCCCCATGGAGCCCAGGAACAACAGGACAACCCCAAGACAGATCCTTCTTTCAGGCTGGGGAGCCCAGAAAAGGTAAGAACTTGCTCCAAAACAAAATGGAGAAGAACCCAGAATTTCCAGCCCAGTTTCTATTCAGCTCCAGAGGCTCAGCTCTGCTCCTAAAGAGCTGCTGCTGTGCCACCAGCTGCTTCTCTTCTGCATTTTACTGTCCTTGAAAGTGGAGACTCCCAGCTTGGGCTTAAATTTATTATTGATAATAAAATAAATAAGCCATCATTGCAAAAAGCCCTAAAACACTTTCATGCTTAATTTAAACGCACCAGTAGAACATTTGGAATAATCTCATGAATAGATGCAGGAACTAAGATCATGCAAAATAACATCAGTAGATTATCTGCTTGCCAATACAACTTTTTTTGATAATAAAAGGCAGCTCAGGACAATTTACCATTGTTTAATCTAATTTATTTATCTACATATAATAGCAGTGCAGCCTTGGGGGAAATATAGAGGGGGAAATAATGGGAGTTGATTTATTTCTATTTGTTTGCTCTGAATTGGAGCAGAAAATAAAATGGGGGAATATTTTACAGAAAATCATTCCCCCCCCCCCCAAAAAAAAATTAAATCTCTTTAGAGGGAACCATTTTTCAGCTCTGAGTTGCCCACCCAGAGCTGGGTGTTCTGCAGGAAGAACTCAAAGCAGGCAGCAGTCACCCTGTAGGTACTGAGGAGCTGACATTCCCATTCCATGCTTTTATTCAATAATTTTTTTTTATCTTTTTTCCTGCTGAAAATCCCCATTTTTACAGAGAGGTTATTTTCCTCTTAAAATGCCAACAGTGGGAGAGGAGTCAGGGCTCTACCCAGGGCTTTTCAGGGGGAGAAGAGGACTGGGTGCAGGATTTGGGCTTGGTTGAGAGCTTTGTAGTCCCAGATATTTGCAGGATGAGAGATCCCAGAGGTGGCAGCTGCCAGCACCAGCTCAGCCCCTTTGTCTCATCAAAACACCCAAACCTGAGGTCTTTGTGCTGCAAAAAGTCTCTACCTACAGCTGAGGAGGAACCAGGAGCCCAAACCTCCCCAGGGGTTCTCCACCAAATACCTGGAAACTGAGAGTGCTGCACTTGGGTCATGTTAGATTTGGCTTTTAGGTTGGTTTTTTGGGAAGAATGGGAAGGAGCAACTCATGGCCAGACTGCCAAGGCTGAGGTTGCAGTCAGGGACTTCATGTGGATATGGTTTGCCAGCTTATTCCACCCGATCCCATTCCCCATGTTACGTGCCCTAATGCCAGGATTTTCCCTGGAGCCTCCCCTGGGTGATGTCTCTCTGAGCAGAAAGACATCAATCAGACAGCACAGCCCAAAAGGTGAGGTCTCATTCCAAGGAGAGCTCTTTTGTCCCACACCAACGTCAAATCTCCAGGGAATTGGTTCCCTTTGGTTCTTTGCTTTAACCATGCAATCCAGTGGAGTGAAGTTACAGCAAGACTCCTGCTCCATGTTCTTGCACAGCCTCTCTCCTACCCATTACTGAGTGTGGCAGTCACAAATATCAGAAAAACAGGAATGCAGATCCCTAGCACTCTGCCATCTGCCCCATTACCCTCTGGCATCCTGGCCAACATGTGGATTTTCATGGGAATATCTCCTGTGTGGGAGGGTGGGTGTCCATCTAAACAGGGCAGCTCTCTCCTGCTCCCAGCATCCAAGGAAACTGCTCAGCTGATATTCCTGCTCTCCGTCCATCCAGGAGTTAGAGCTGGTGAGCATCTTCAATATTTTATTTACCTCTGCCACCACCTCAGATCTCCAAGCAGTTTCATTCCTGCTTCCCTCTATCCACCCGAGTGGAAAATTTACTCAGAGTGATTTTCAGGGAGGATGACTCAAGGCAGAGTCCTCAGCTCAACTCATTTCACTCTCCCCTGCTAAAGCCATTCTGAGCCCTTTTTACTTGCAGGAAGAGATGAAAACAAAAGGGCTGTGTTCTCAGAGGGTTCAGCTGAGCAGAGCTGATCTCTGCTGGGGGGGTGCCTGGCCCCAGCCCCAGAGACTGCTGAAGCTTGGCCAAATATTACTATGTGCAAACATCCCCTGATTCTGTGACATCCCAAAGCCCAGAAATCCCAGTGGTCCCAAGTAAAATCCAAGATTCTTTCAAGTCTCCTAGAAAATGGTTGGAAAAAAGACCAACCTTTTCTCCCAAACACTGGGTGACAGCAATCCACCCCAGCTAACACCCAATATCCTGGTCAAGACTTCCAAGGTTTCTATTCAGCCCCAGGAAAAGGTTTAGCAGCACCAAAACACCCCCAGACTGGAGCCGAACCAGCCCAGGGAGGTGACATCTGCCTCTCCCTTGTCACATCATCCCCACGACCGAGAAGAGAAGGAAGGAGGGAGGGCAGAGGGAATTCCGGAGAGGTCCAGCTTATTCCACAAGCAGATCCCTAAGCCAGGCTCGGGAGGAAACTGAGGAAGGAAAGGAAAGCGATAGGATCCAGGTCATCCTGGCAGCAAGGACACCAGGTACTCACTGGGATGCAGGATTCCTCCAGCTGGCTGGCAAAGCACTTCCCATCCCATCCCATCCACACCTTGGGACCGGGACCGGCTCTGATGGAAGGCGAACTCCCAGCCCAGCCCCCGGGGGCTGTTTCAGGGTTTTGGGCAGCTCATCACCTCTGTCACCTGGGGAGTTTGCACTTGTTGCCCTTCCAAATTACTTGGCCCTTCAGCACCCTCAATTAGCACCTTCCTGCCCCTTTAATTAGCACCCGGGCTGCAGAAAGGTGGGAGGAGGAAGTTTTGCCAGCGGGAATTTAACCCTTCCCTAGGCAGGAAAGGTGCTGGGAGAGCCCAGCCCAGGGAATGCCCTCTGTCCCTCCCCTTCCCATGCCCCCAGCTAGGGGGTGGGTGGCAGGGGATGGGTAACAAGAGGGTGGGTGGCAGGGGATGAGTGGCAAGGGGGTGGGTGGTAAGGGAGTGGGTGGCAGGGAGTGGGTAGTAAGGGAGTGAGTGGCAGGGAATGCTCCTCCTGCTCCTGGTGATGGTTTCCTCAGGTTCAGAGCAGGCTGGGTACCTGCACATCCCGGCAGCACCCATTTCCCTGCAGATTCCCCCTTCTGTGTGGGCAGCAGGAGCACTTGCCTGATGTGGCAGGTTTGTATCTGTAGCAAACAGAAGGGTTTGATCCATGAGCCAGGGAGCTGCTTGCTCACCCAGCCCTTCCCCAGGTGACTGGACAAAGGAAGGAATTGTTTTCTTTCATTTTATTTTGACCCCAGCAGTTTAAGATTCTGCATGGTGGCAGCTGATAAATAGCAATTCATTCAGCCTCCCCCCTAACTCAATCTCCTGCAGCCAGCTAGCCACATCTTGAGCTTTTCCATCAATCAGCAGCCCTACCCATGCAACCTTGGTGATTTACATTCACAGGAACACTTTAGGCCACTCTGCATCACCGAATCTTTAGCTGTGATTTGTGTACCCACCTACCTTTACAGCCAGCACCTTTGTCTCTTCACCTGGATGTTAAACTGGCACAAACAGAGCCCCCAGAACCCCAATTCCCTGGTTCCTTGTCTCTAAGGGTGTATCTGCAGCCTCTCTGCACTGAGGTTCCCTCTGGTTCCCAAATAGGTGGATGCCAAGGACACTCCTTGGGATTCCAGGCTGGCAAAGGGCTCAGCCCCTGGGCACTTGGGATTTGCAGTTCAGAGCAGCTCCACTCATCAAATTTTCTCCTGGCATCATTATTTGGAATCCAGAACTGATCAATGAGAGGGTGAGGTGGCCCAGGAAAAATCCCCATCTTGAAGTGTAGCAGTGTGTCTGATTTCTCTGCCTTCCATTGCAATACTGCATCAGACTTCATAATGACCAAACCTCCAGCTGTGTTTTCACTCCTGAAATACATTAATGTCAGGTCCTGTGCCTGCTGGATTTGAGCTGTAATCCTTGATACAAACGTGTAATCCAGGCAGGACCAGTGCATGTGTCTATAACTGGCCAAAATACCAGATTAAAGGAGCAGCATCTGCCTCAAAACAGCCTTTGGGATTCCCAGGCTGTTCAGTGCAAGGAAATGAAACAACTCACTGGTTTAATTTTCATTTCAAACTCACCCCAAATCCCCATTTCTCATCTTCTCCCTGCATTTTGGGAAGCATTACAGGGAATTTTTTTTGATTCACATGCCTGGGCTTGCTCTGCAGCAGGGACCAGTGAGTACCCCAGAGCCCTGACCCCCCCCAGCCCTTCTCTGGTGGAAGATGCTATGAAAAGCACCAAAAATCAGGGGTCAGTTGGTGCTTCAACATCCCTCCCAGGTTTGTTTCATCTTGGCAAGAGGAGGGAGGCATGAGAGGTGCCTGGAGTTTGGGGAGGCTGCAGGAGCTGAGTGGAACAGCTCTCAATTATCACAAGCTTCAGACACAGTAATGAAAATAGCATCCTGCTGAGCTGCAAGGACACCTTCCTACCCCAACCACCAGCCTGGGCTTTCTCTCCTCCGTAGCCATGTGTCCTGCCTACACACCAGCCACGTTTGGCTGCAAAGAAAAAAAAAAGATATGGGAGAAAAACTCCTTAAAGCAGAAGGACCAAAGACTCATTTGGAGCAGTTTGGGATCTGGCTGTCACCATCCTGCTGGATGAGATCATTGGTGGCTGTTGCAGGAACCTGTTTAGGACCAGATGCCACCCCTCACTGGAGCTATTTAGGGCTTGGAAAACTCACCTTGGAAAGAGACAGAGATCACTTCACCTCTCCCAGCTCAGGTGTTAGAACTCAGAATCCTTGAGCCTCTGAGAGCTGCCTGAGCACCCTATCCCCTGCCAGAAGGCAGTGGGAGAAGCACCCACTTGCACATCCTCACTTCTTCTCTCCTCCCAGCACCCTCATCTCCAGTTCCCAGGGGTTTCTGCTCTGTCTCCCTGGACCACAACTCCTACACCAAAGAAAGGCAAGCTGGGCTGGCAGAAGACATCAGCAATAAGCCAGACAAGACAAGAGAGACCATGGCAGCAGAAAAGAGGACAGGGCTTTAATAATAGCATCTCTTTTATTTACCATGCCATCCAGAAGCTCTTTGCCTCAGTCCTCTGTGCCAGGGGAGGGGAGGGACAGCTGGAATGTAATCAGAGCTGACCTGAGCTGTTGGGGAGAGCTGAAATAACAGACAACTAGGAAAGAACCCAAACACTAAAAATAGTCTCAATAATAGAGTTCTCCCCATCTTGCCTTGTCTTTCTCAAATCTTTCATGGCTGGGGCACACTGGTCCAACAACACTGCTGGATCTGTCTCCCCACGTGGTATTAGCACCTGGGAAGGGGTTATTGGGTGCTCTGTCATACCCAGTGTTGTTATTTGGGAGGGGGTGAATGGGTGCAAAATGGGATGGAGGGTCCCTACCAGCAGCTCCACCCTCCATGCCATGGCACCCAGACTCCTCAGGCTCACAAACCCTCCTGGAAGGACACATCGTGTGCTGTCCCAGACATCTATGTCCAAAGCATCTTTCCTCAAGCTGCTTGGCTCACAGAAAAGTAGAACATCCCCCTTTATAGAGGGGGTTTAATGGCTGCAAGAGGTGGAAACATCCCAGCTCCATTTGTCTTTGCAAAGGAGCACCATGGGGATTTCAGCATTAAACTGTGCACTTCCAGTTGCTATGGAGCTTTTCCCAGTCCCTGTATCCATCATCCAGCAGAAAATGGGTCAGGGTAGCTTTTCACACTCACTAGTTCCCAAATCTGGTTCCTCACATCCAAACCCATTGCATGGGTGGAGGTGGCCCCAGTTTGCACCCCCAGCCAGGGCCAGGGCTGAGCAGGGACCCCCAGGGAAGGACTCAGCAGGATTCTGTAGCCCCTGGCCTGATGTCCATAACACAACCAAACCCATGGGAAGCTGCCCCAGGTCACATCACTGTGGTCTCTTGGAACTCCCACCAAGGACCCATTAGAAAAATCTGGCTTAATTTTTCACATCTTCAGCAACTTGAAAGAAAACAAAGAACCAAAACAAGCAAAAAGAAAAGCAGCCCTGCAGAAGACCATTGAGCAGGATGGCTGCTCTATCTTTCCTTCATTTTCTGGCCATAAAACTCCAGTTCTAGACAGAGATATTATTCCTGGAGTAGTCTCAGGGATATTATTCCTGGAGCAGTCTCTCTCCTTATCTTAGTTTTCTGTGCCAGGCAGTCAAAAGCCCTGCGAGGGATTCTTTGAGAGAGTTGCTACAACAAATAAAACGCATCCCAGACACTTCCTTCCGACTGCTCTGGGAAGCAGAGGTGTGTGTGATGCTGCAGCACCTCTAACCAGCTTTACAAAAAAGGTCAGAGCAGCTCTGTCCTCCCTGGATGCAGAAGAGGAAAAACCAAAGCAGGCAGCTCAGCACCTGGCCTCAAGGTGGCTTTGACCTTATCAGATGGAGGCAACATGGGGATGCACATTAAAGGAATATTGGGGCTGCAATTAAGCAGCTGCCTGAGGCTGGGAGAGGGAAAATTCATGGGTTGGAGTAGCAGCACCTCCCCAGATCATCCAGCACTGGAAAGCTGTGGGGTACATGCAGAGATTCCAGGTTTAATTATCATCTCCCAGCCCCGTGTTTGGAGCTGTCAGAGGGACACATTATTATCACTCAAGTCCCATGCAAGGTCTTTCAGGTTTTCCTCCTTTTTAATCAGTCTCACTGGAGGTGATTTTGCTGTCCCAAAAATATGGTTCTGAGCAGTAAAACCCATCCTGGAGGCTGCCCACAGCACCTTGCTGCCTCCCACAGGGGACAGTCCCCTCCTCCTGCCACCAGCACCAACTTCCCCAGGACATCAGGACGGGACCAGCCTGATCCCCATGGGGGATCCCCATGGGAGGGCAGGATGGGTGAGGGTTCTTCCCATGATTTTCCCCTTGGCTGGTGTCAGCCTGAGGACAGAGGTGCCACCACAAGAGCCCCAATGAGCACTGAGCAGACACCAAGGGATTTATTTGCTCCTGGCCACCCAGAGCTTGTGGCCAAGGTGGGAAATGATAAATTTATGCATCAAAACAAATTGGCTGGATGCTTCAGAGGGTTTTTTATGCAAACTCAAGGGAGGCCACTGTTGTGATGTTAATGGTAAGACCTCAAAGAGGTAAAGGGCAATAAAAATAATGCTGTATAACTTCATGGTGAAGAAAAGAAAGGAGGGAGGGAAGAGGTGATGCTTGTGCACACCCAACAGCCAGAGACTTACTGCAGCCTTGGCCACCTCCTCAGCCTGGGAAAACACCGCCAAGCAACCCCCAGGGGTTTGCAAAGCCTGGGGAGATGCTGGGGGAACATTTGTGAGGCCCTGCAGCCCCATCCCAAAGCTGGGAGGTTTCAGGAAAAAAAAAAAAAGCCAGATAATTCCTAACTCCAAGTCTGTGCTCTTGGTAGCCCACACCTCCTGCCCTCTGCAGGACTATTCCAGAGTCTGACCACTGCCTCAGAAAAAGACAAAGTGCCCTTAGTGAGGCTACATGAGAACGTGGAGCCTGGTCCTGTCCTGCGGGTGCAAACATCTCAGCTTGGCCAGCAGTTCCAGGAGATGCTGGAGGCTAAAGCAGCACTGCCAGTGTCTTGTCTACTATTCCTGTTGTCCCTTTCCTAGGAAGGAGATTGAGGTGCTGGAGCAGGTCCAGAGAAGAGCAAGGAGGCTGTGAAGGGATCCAGCAGAATTCCTGTGAGGAAGGGCTGAGGGAGCTGGGGGTGTTGAGGCTGGAGAAGAGGAGGCTCAGGGGAGACCTCATCACTCTCTCCAACTCCCTGAAAGGAGGTTGGAGCCAGGGGGGGGTTGGGCTCTTTTCCCAGGCAACTCTCAGCAAGACAAGAGGGCAGGGTCTCAAGTTGTGC